>NC_081555.1:31872437-32472437 GCF_963082655.1 Stomoxys calcitrans | reverse complement strand
ACAGTCTGAGAGTGCTGCCGCTCCTGACTCAGGATCACATCCAAGGCTCTGAGGAAACCTTTGCCCATCCAGAAGTCTATGTGACTTCCTTATTCCCAAGGAATTCAACAAAAACCCCCCATCCAGCTTGGACCTATCCGCGTAAAGAGAGGGACCTAAAATGGCGAGACGCACACAGACCATAGGTCTCTCCCATGACGCGTAGTCGTCCCACGCTAGCAGCCTTCCGCAGAGTGATCGAAGCCCGAAATCCAGAGAGCGCCAAGTCCCTGACTTCCTCAGTCTGAGGGCAGTCTTGAACGACGCGCAATCCACATACAAGTACAAATTTTTCAGATCAAGTATCGTACTAAGCTCTGCTCTCTAAGCACTCCTCCTTGCCATTTACAATAAAATGACGATGTCATCAGCATAGGCAATCACTTTCACTCCTTCCTCCTCGAAGAACCGGAGAATCCTTAGCATAACCAGTAGCCACAAGAGGGGACAAACCCCCCGCCTGCGGGTCCCTCTAATTCTATAAAAATTCTATCCTAGTACACAACATGAATCCAGTTCATCAGAAGAGGGGGGACTATACCAACCAGAGAACGACGAATGCACCTCAACTTCATGTTATTAAAAGGCTCTTCTATATCCAAGAAGGCCACAAATTTCAGGCCGATTGTCGTCGGACACTTGAGAGAGAAAGACACTTGAGAGACAAAAGGATGCGAACATCAGGTATCATCTGCCCCATCGTAGGAAAGGGGTTACCAGCATACCTATACCAAGGTTCGGTCAGTAGATAGTGCCCTTCACGATAGTGCCCTTGGGAAACATAGAGAGACAAGCGGCTTCACTTCCTCTCTATGTTTCCCAACACATCGTGAAAGGCACTATCTACTGACCGAACCTTGGTGTATGCATGCTGGTAACCCCTTTCCTACGATGGGGCAAGATGATACCTGATGTTCGCATCCTTTTGTCTCTCAAGTGTCCACTTTTTTGGGTTTATGCCAAACCCGTTGGCCAATAACAATCAAAGCAGTTGGCTTGCAAAAGAGCTATTAACGCTTACACAGAAAAAAATTGGTTTCAATCACAAAATTAATTGATCCAATAAATTTTTTAATTAAAACTGCTCCAATCACGAAAATGATAATATCAACCATAGTTTTTGAAAAAGTGATTGAAAACAAGTAAAAGCGTGGTAAGTTCGGCTGGGCCGTATTTTGGGAACCCACCACAATGAATTCTGCTAAAAATTTAATTATATTTAGTTGAAGGGCATAATTTTATTCTACATACCAAACTTCTGTCAAACCAGCAAAAATAAAGCTTCTACGAACCAAACAAGGATAATCGAGAGATCGACAAAAGTTGGGACTTGTAAGGACTCAAGAAGTCAAATTGGGAGATCGTTATTTGGGAGCTACCGTACATAGCATTGTTGGAAGTCATTAGGGTACACCACATGCAAAATTTCAGCCAAATCGTACAAAAATTGGGGCTTTCAGGAGCTTAAGAAGTCAAATCGGGAGATCGGTTTATATGGAAGCTAAATCAGGATATAGACCGATCCGGACCATGCTTGACACCGTTATTGTAAGTCATAACAGAACCCTACATGGAAAATTTCAGCCAAATCGTACAAAAATTGGGGCTTTCAGGAACTCAAGAAGTCAAATCGGGAGATCGGTTTATATGGGAGCTATATCAGGTTATGGACCACATTTGGCACAGTTGCTAGAAATCATAACAGAACACTATATGGAAAATTTCAGCCAAATCGAACGAAAATTGCGGCTTGTAAGGGCTCAAGAAATCAAATTGGGAGATCGGTTTATATGGGAGCTATATCTAAATCTGAACCAAAATGGCCCATTTTCAATCCCTAACGATCTACATCAATATTTAGTATCTGTGCAAAATTTTAAGCGGCTAGCTTTTTGTTCGCTATCGTGATTTCGGCAGACGGACGGACATGGCTAGTTCGAACCAGAATTTCCTAGATCAATATTTCGAGGTGTTACAAACAGAATGACTAGATTAGTATACCCCCATCCTATGGTGGTGACTCGAAAAAGAAAATTTTGACTTAGGAATTCCGTACTACTTACAAAATCCTTAATTGCAAAGTTAATAAAATAAAAAAAAAATTGCTCTTACATTTTCCTTTCGTCCGTTTGTAACGGTCGGGTGATGCAAATCCAACATGACCACCACTTTGACGATTAAATTCTGCTATAATTGCCTTTTCTGGATCTCTAACTAAAAGTATTGCCTTAGAAAATGGGGCCCAGGCCTTTGGGCCCCATTCGTGGGTTTTCACTAATAACACAGAGCTGTTGCATATATTTTCCCCAGGAAAGCCGGTTTTCAACAATCCATAGTCTTTGTAAATACTTCCAGTCAATATTCCTAAAAAAGAAACGCAAATTCACAACAAGGCTGAGTTTTATTAAGAGGGCATAACCACTTACCAGTGGATTGTTGCAGCAAGTATCGTAACCATGTATTGCCACTTCCTGGAAACGAAGCCAATGCAGTCAATCCAGTCTTAGTGTTATCATCGTTATCGCTTATATTGGGATCTGTTATATAGAGAAATGTCATCCAAGCTATTATAAGAGGCTTTAATTAAACTCGTTACTTACTATTAAATTCGAAAGCTGCACTTTCAGGTTCTACTGGAAGCTCTGGTTGCATATATCTTAGTTCTTTGCACCATCTAATTGTCATCTTTTGATTAATACGAGGATTCTTTTGATTGCGGTAGTTAGGAAACTGTGTTAGAAGATTTCATAAATTCTGCTACAAGAATTTCCATTGCTACTAATACTCTTACAACACTTACCTCTGCAAAACGTTCAGTACGTATACGTCTAGGATGTGAACCAGGAACATTATTCATGGATAGAAATAGAACACCACCAATATATATAACAATTGTCACCGTTACGCCGCAAAGTCGCCAACCTTGTAATGCCATGCCGCCTCTTTTTCATTACTGTACATAAATAAAAAGCATGCAGTTGTTATGAAATCAATTGGTTGCTGTATGAAATATTTCAATTCATTCATTCATTTGCACATTGGTTTCTTATCTAAGTGTATAGCATGTTGATGAGTCTCTAGAGGGGTTTAGAGCTGGTATACGATGAATGAATGAAATAAACATGCCAGTAATAGTTTGATGCATATTGACAAACAAACAACTCTTAAATAGGAAGAGATAGTAAATGCAATCGCAAATTTGTCTCTGGAGGAGATAAACGAAACCCATCGTGTTAAGGTATTCCTCTACTAGATTTCTGAGACCACATTAAACTTAGAATCTTATAGTCTATGTTTACGGTAGACTTTTGAAGGCACAACCAATCCAAACACCATAGATTTCAAAACTTGGTTGATATTAAAGCAAATTATGATAGTTGCCAATGTAGGATGCCACAAAACTGAGACAAGTGGACGGTGATGCATATTTCGATTCACTTTACCTTTTTTTCAACTCTCCGACACCACCACCCACGGCGGAGCTACAACGACTATCGAGGAAGGTAAATCAACAGGAAATGAGGTACTAGCAGGGTGAGATGCTAACTATCACCTCATTTCGTGGGGTATTACCAACATTAATAAGCTGGGCCAAGCCTTGTTGCCAAAAACGGCAACATTTTTATACCCACCACCATAGGATGGGGATATACTAATCTAGTTATTCTGTTTGCAACACCTCGAAATATTGATCTAGGACCCCATAAAGTATATATATTCTGGATCGTCTCGACATTCTGAGTCGCCATGCCATGTCCGTCGGTCCTTCCGTCTGTCGAAATCACGATAGCGGTCGAACGCATAAAGCTAGCCGCTTGAAATTTTGCACAGATACTTAATATTGCTATAGGTCGTTGGGGATTGGAAATAGCTCCCACATAAACCGACCTCCCGATTTGGCTTCTTGAGCCCCTGGAAGCCGCAAGAACGGTCCAACTCGGTCAAAAACCTGATATAGCTCCCACATAAACCGACCTCCCGATTTGACTTCGTGAGCCCCTGGAAGCCTCACTTTTCATCCGATTTGGCTGAAATTTGCGACTAGCCGTTTGAAATTTTGCACAGATACTTCATATTGCTATAGGTCGTTGGGGATTGGAAATAGCTCCCACATAAACCGATCTCCCGATTTGATTTCTTGAGCCCCTGGAAGCCGCAAGTACGGTCCAACTTGGTCAAGAACCTTATATAGCTCCCATATAAACTGATCTCCCGATTTGACTTCGTGAGCTGCGGAAGCATTCGACTTCAAGGTTCATCTCAGGTATCTCAGGTATATTCGGAAACCTCTTCCCTTCCTGTGATAATGTGGTAGTCGTCGAGAAAAGCGTTGGGCAAAATTTGGCAAGATTGGTCAAAAAAGGAGCTTACAGTGGCTACAGAAGTGAAAATCAGGCGAAATACATATATGATAGCTATATCTAAATCTGGGCCGATTTCTATGAAATTCAGCAGTGACGTCCAGAGTCATAAGAAAATCCATCCTGCTAGGTTTCGCTTTATTGCAATATTTCTCAAAATCGGAGGAGCATTCATATGTGAGCTATACCTAAATCTGAACTGATGTGCCTCTGGCATCAGTGCCTCGCATTCGACTTCAAGGTTCATCTCAGGTATCTCAGGTATATTCGGAAACCTCTTTCCTTCCTGTGATAATGTGGTAGTCGTCGAGAAAAGCGTTGTGCAAAATTTTGGCAAGATTGGTCAAAAAAGCGCTTGCAATGGCTATAGAAGTGAAAATCGGGCGAAATACATATATGACAGCTATATCTAAATCTAGGCCGATTTCTATGAAATTCGCCAGTAATGTCTAGAGTCATTAGAAAATCTTTCCTGCCAAATTTCAAGAGAATCGGTTAACATATGAGCGCTTTATTGCAATATTTCTCAAAATCGGACGCTATACCTAAATCTGAACCGATTTCAAGCAAACTTCTCAGATACCGTGGCAGTCATCCAGGAAAGCGTTGTGCAAAATGTTGGCAAGAAAGGTCAATAAATGCGCTTGATGTGACTCTAGAAGTTAAAATCGGGCGATAGGTATATATTGGAGCTATATCCAAATCTGAACCGATTTCTATGAAATGTCGATAATGTCGAGTTAAGAGAAAATCCTTCCTGCTTAATTTCGAGAGAATCGGTTAACAAATGAGTACTTTAATGCATTATTTCTTAAGATCGGACGAACATATACATGGAAGCTATATCTTAATATGAACCGATTTCGACTAAACTTCTTAGATATTCTGGAAGTCGTCGAGGAAAGCGTTGTACAAAATGTTGGGAAGATCGGTCAATAAATGTGCTTGCAGTGTCTCTAGGAGGGAAAATCGGGCGATAAATATATATGAGAGCTACATCTAAACCTGGACCGATTTCTATAAAATTCACCATTAATGTCGACGATCAAGGGAAAATCCTTCCTGCTAAATTTCGAGAGAATCGGTCAACAAATGACTACCATATTGCAGTATTACTGCAAATCGGACGAACATATATCTGGAAGCTATATCTAAATCTAAATGGAGGCCACCGTAGCGCAGAGGTTAGTATGTCCGCCTATAACGCTGAACGCCTGGGTTTGAATCCTGGCGAGACCATCAGAAAAACATTTGTAAGGTACTATGCCATGTAAAACTTCTCTGCAAAGAGATGTCGCACTGCGGCACGCCGTTCGGACTCGGCTATAAATGAGAGGTCCCTTAACATTGAGCTTAAAAACTTAAATCGGACTGCACTCATTGATATGTGAGAAGTTTGCCCCTGTTCCTTAGTGGAATGTTCATGGGCAAAATTTGCATTTGCATATCTAAATCTGAACCAATTTTTTCCAATTTCAGTAGGCTTCGTATCTAGGCCGAAAAACATGCCCGTATTAAATTTTAAGACGATCGGATGAAAATTGAGGCCTGTAGTTTGTGCACAAATTAACATGAGCAGACAAACAGACAAATAGACAAACAGACAGACAGACGGACCGACAGACGGACAGGCAGAAGGACAGACAGAGAGACGGACAGACAGACGAACACACAGACGGGCAGACAGACGGGCAGACAGACGGACAGACAGACAGACAGACGGACAGACAGACGGACAGACAGACGGACAGATAGACGGACGGACAGGCAGACGGACAAACAGACGGACAGGCAGACAGACAGACGGGCAGACAGACGGACAGACAGACGGACAGACAGACAGACAGACGGACAGACGGACAGACGGACAGACAGACGGACAGACAGACAGACGGACAGACAGACAGACAGACGGACATACAGACAGACAGACGGACAGACAGACGGACAGACAGACAGACGGACAAACAGACGAACAGACAGATAGACAGACAGACAGATGGACGAACGGACAGACAGACAGACGGACAGACAGACGGACAGAGAGACGGACATAGCTAAATCGAATCAGAAAGATATTCTGAGTCGATCGATATATTTATCAATGGGTCTATCTCTCTTCTCCCTTTTAAACAAATGCACTAAGTTATAATACCCTGTACCTGTACCCTGTAAAAAGAGTTTATCAATTCCCGATGTGCTTTCTTCAAACTTATTGGAATATAAAATAATTTAATTTGCATATTTTAGCAGAATCTATGGTGGTGGGCACAAAGATCCGACCCAGCACGTTTCTACCATACTATTGTATACCCTCTTACCCAGGTTATCAGTATTTTCATTTTCAAATAATCCTTTATGGGTCGGTACCCAAACAATGTGGATCCTACCTTATATAGCGTTAAGGGTTCTCTTGCCATCCAGCACGGTCTGTGGTTGAGAGTTACAGGCGTATGTCTCGCCATCTCTATGCTTAAGCCCTACTACACCCAAACAACATATGACCCAGATATGTTTATAAATAAAAATAGCCCCTATATAAGTTTGTCATTCTATTTCATTTCTTGAACTCTGAAAAGCCTCGCATTTTGATCCATTGCTCTTCAATATGGACAAGAAACACCATTCAGATTGATTCAGAAATAGATACAGCTCGATATAAATCGATCCCCCGAATGGCTAACTGTCCCCTAGAAACCTTATTTATTGCCCGATTTCTCTTTCATATATTTTTATACATTTTTAGCTGAACCCGTGGTGATGATTATCCTTGGTTCATCGTGGCCGAGTTTAGCGCACTTTCAACATTTCAATTGTGTAAGGTTTATTTTAAAAGTTGTTTGTTTTATATTTCAATCACCGAGACAATATTAATCATCATTTTTTTTTTTTCTTAATTTTGTAGCCACATCATCACCACATTTTTTTATCTATGAGAGCTACTAAATCTATCGTATCTTCACTCATATGAGAATGTGTTCAATGTTATCCTATCTAATGGCTATTTAGCGAAATATTTGCAAATGATAAATCTTAACCAATTTCCCCCCCTAAATGTATGGATTTTCCCTCCTATGTATGTATGTATGCATGCAATTCCTTTACCTACATGTGTACACACATACATGTACATCTATTCACTTACTTTTATTGAGAAATTTGACTGGTATTAATGTACTTTCTGCTTGTTGTTGTTGTTATTGTGGTTTTCATGTTACGTTAATGGTTTTTACGTATTTTAGGGTAAATCTGCCTTATGCCTTCTTGTGCCACTCTCTCCTGTGCACACAGCACAGAGTTTTCATTACACAATTTCACTACTGGCAAATTACAATTGCTGGAAGCATGTTTTTTTTTTCTTTTTTTTTTTGGTTGCTGGTGGTGTCCCCCGTCACAGCGCGTATGGCAAATCGAAGAATATGTGTCGTTGAGTTAGAAAATTTTCATTGTTTTTTTTTTTTACATTAATTTGTGTGTTGTTAGGAGACCAAAAATTGGTTTGGTGGACTAATGTGATGTGTTGTTTGTGCTGTGTTGTTTCGGTTTCTGTTTCGAAGCGCGATTATGGAATATCTATCTACACAATTGATTTATTGTTATGGCAAAACTATTATAATAATTTATTGTATTGTATTTATTTTATTTTTTTTCTCTTCAGTTTATTCACTTGGTACGGGTATGAATGACTGACGGATGAGAATGAGGAAGAGCACTGCGAAAACAAATAATATTTTGATAAATCGTAATTCAACATAGTGTGTCGTGACATGCGCACTGCCTTGCTAATGTCTTGTTGTGCTCATTTCATGGGTTCGTTAAGCTTTTTATGAGCACGTTTATAAACAATTTAGCAAAAGCTTGGAAGTACCTAGGTAAACAAACGAAGAAGTTTGCAAAAGCTTCATAGCCATTGGGGCAGTGTTGCCAATGCTAGTTTCAGGGTTGTGTACTGAATGCTTTCAGGAGGAAATAAATAACGGTATTTTAAACACACCACCGTAAGATATCGGCGGGAAGTGGCTGTTATCGATAACTTTCGAGAACTCAATTGATGGTAGCTTAATAGGGTGACACAAAATATGAGAAAAGTGCATATAAAAACACTCTACAGCTCTATTAACCTAACATAGGTAAAATGTGCGAAACACTTTCAATAGTTTTGTGTTTGTGAAAACCATATTGTAAAAGCAGTTTATAAGAAAACAAGTAAGAGCGTGCTAAGTTCGGCCCGGCCAAATCTTATGTGCCCTCTACCATGGATCGCATTTGTCGAGTTCTATGCGCGGTTTCTCTTTTTTAGGCAAACAAAGAATATTGAATAAGAACTGTTATGCTAATGGAGCTATATCAAGTTATAGTTCGATTCGGACCATAAATGAATTCTAAACATTGTAGAAGTCATTGAATAATATTTCAGTTCATTTGGATAAGAATTGTGGGGGCTCAAGAAGCAAAATCGTGAGATCGGTTTATATGGGAGCCGTATCAAGCTATAGATCGATTCAGACCATATTAGACACGCATGTTAAAATTCATGAGAGAAGAAGTTGTACAAAATTTCTTCCAAATCGGATGAGAATTGCGCCCTCTAGAGGCTCAAGAAGTCAAGATTCCAGATCGGTTTATATGGCAGCTATATCAGGTTATGTACCGATTTGTGCCATACTTAGCACAGTTATTAAAAGTCATAACAAAACACCTCATGCAAAATTTCAGCCCAATCGGATGCGAATTGCGCCCTCTAGCGGCTCAAGAAGTCAAGATTCCAGACCGGTTTATATGATAGCTGCTGGAAGTGATACAGTTGTTGGAAGTGATACTAAAACACTACGTGCAAAATTTCAGTAAAATCGCGCGAGAACGAGTCTAGACCCAAGATCGGTTTATATGGAAGCTATATCAAAACATTGACCGATTTGAACCATACTTTGCACAGTTATTGATATAACAAAACACCTCATGCAAATTTTCAGCCAAATCGGATGAGAATAGCGCCATCTAGAGGCTCAAGAAGTCAAGACCCAAGATCGATTTATATGGCAGCTATATTAGGTTATGAACCGATTTGAATTGTACTTAGCACAGTTATTGGAAGTTATAATAAAACACCTCATGCAAAATTTTAGCCAAATCGGATGAGAATTGCGCCCTCTAGAGGCTCAAGAAGTCAAGACACAAGATCGGTTTATATGGCAGCTATATCAGGTTATGAACTGATTTGAACCATACTTAGCACAGTTGTTGAAAGTGATACCAAAACACAAGGTGCAAAATTTCAGTAAAATCGCACGAGAATTTCGCCATCTAGAGGCTCAAGAAGTCAAGACCCAAGACGGTTTATATGGCAGCCTCCTCATTGAGAAGGCCACCGTAGTGCAGAGGTTAGCATGTCCGCCTATGACGCTGAACGCCTGGGTTGGAATCCTGGCGAGACCATCAGAAAAAATTTTCAGCGTTGGCTTTCCCCTCCTAATGCTGGCAACATTTGTGAGGTAATATGCCATATAAAACTTCCCTTCAAAGAGGTGTCGCACTGCGGCAGGCCGTTCGGACTCGGCTATAAAAAGGAGACCCCTTTTATAGCCGAGTCCGAATTTCAGTCAAATCGTACGAGAATTGCGCCATCTAGAGGCTTAAGAAGTCAAGACCCAAGACGGTTTATATGGCAGCCTCCTTATTGAGGAGGCCACCGTAGCGCACAGGTTAGCATGTCCGCCTATGACGCTGAACGCCTGGGTTCGAATCCTGGCAACATTTATGAGGTAATATTCCATGTAAAACTTCTCTTCAAAGAGGTGTAGCACTGCGGCATGCCGTTCGGACTCGGCTATAAAAAGGAGGCCCTTTTATCATTGATCTTAAACTTGAATCGGACTGCACTCAAAGGCGGACTGCACATGGGCAAAAATTGCTTTTTTATATCAAAACATGGACCGATTTGGACCTACACTAATAAAAAGTGTTTGTGTAAAATTTTCAAGCGCCTAGCTTTACTCCTTCGAAAGTTAGCGTGCTTTCGACAGACGGAAGGACGGACGGACGGACATGTCTAGATCGACTTAAAATGTCATGACGATCAAGAATATATACACTTTATGGGGTCTTTGAGGAATATTTCGAACAGTTACGAACAGAATGACGAAATTAGTATACCCCCATCCTATGGTGGAGGCTATAAAAAGTGAGTAATGGTTAGGTTGAAAAGAGGGTGCAGATATTAACACGCCCCATGCCACTATGGACATACACCTAAGGCGAATATTTCGAGGTGTTACAAACAGAATGACGAAATTAGTATACCCCCATTCTATGGTGGAGAGTATAAAAAGAGAGTAATGGTTAAGTTAGATTGAAAAGATAGTGCCGATGTTAATCCGCCCCATGCCACTATGGACATACACCTAAGCCAGTAATCGGCTTGTTATGCGCTCTAAATTCTAAAAAAAGTTATCTCGAAAAAGAAAATCTAACTTAGGAGTTCCGTGATACTTACAAAATCTTTAATTGTTTCCATGCCACTCCCCTAAGTTGGTTCATATCTGGCATTGTGTCCCCGCCTTATTGCCGGTATCTTTTAGACGCGAAAGCCGAGCAATGACATAGGAAATGCTCCAACGTCTCATCATCTTCCCGGCATGCCACACACATGCTATCACTTGCCACACCGAGTGAGCTCGTAGTCCTGTGTGTCCCGTCATGATACCGAAAGCTATACTGACCCACTTCTTACTTCCTTTCAATAATAGCCTCGTCGTCTCACGATCCGTGTTAAGGGAGTGGGCGACGAATCCGCCCGCATGCAACATTGTGGAACAGCGAAACGGTGGGAAGGACGTCGAAAATCTTATGGGGAATCCTCGCTGTCCTACCCACCGTCTCCCTGTTCCACAATAGTGAGTAATATGTTAAAAGAGATTGAATAAGGCCGAGAGTAGTTTTCTGACTTGCTAACTTTATTTAATGTAAATGTTACTTACCAGAATCATGCTCATAACACCATTGTTAGGCACTAAATAATTTTTTACACTGGATTTATTACTCGGTCCAAATCTTGGGAATCCACCACCATGGATTCTGCTAAAAATTTATACAAATTAAATTTAGTTGAAGGGTACAATTTTATTCTACATACCAAACTTCTGTCAAACCGATTTCAAGAAGTCAAATCGGGACATCGGTTTATATGAGAGCTATATCAGGTTTTATTCCGATTTAGACCGTACTTGGCACAGTTGTTGGAAGTCGGAACAGAACAATACATGCAAAATTTCAGCACAATGGGATAACAATTGCGGCTTCCAGGGGCTCAAGATAGCAAACCAGTAGATCGGTTTATATGGGAGCTATAACCAAATCTGTCCTGATATGACCCATTTGCAATCCCCAACGACCTACATCAACAAAAAGTATCTGTGCAAAATATCATGCGGCTATCTTAACGCGTTGGACCGCTATTGTGATTTCGACAGACGGATGGACATTTCATGGAGACCCTCCAACTAGCTCCACTAGTCGAACGTAAAATAGCGTTTTAAGCGCCTCGATCTTCTACTCTCATTCTTAAATTTTTGACACCAAGATTCGTGGTGTCTCCCAGCACGGTTTGTGTGTACCAGCATTTTTGCCTTCAAAAGACTTCTTTGCTGGAGCTTCTTCATCCATGCTGACGACATGACCTAGCCAACGCAGCCGTTGTATTTTTATAAGTGTAACTATGCTATCGTCATCATACAGCTCGTGGTTCATCGATTTGATTTTTCGAACATATCGTCACATCTAATACCTCCTCCCTAATCCTATTAACAAAGGTAGCGGTGTTACCAATATTAAGTGTTATTAGGTCGTTAGTATTCAAGAACTTTGTCAGGGTTTGGCCCCGCTTATTAGTGTTGGTACTACCCCACGAAATGTGTGAGAGCTCGCATCCCACCCTATTAGTACCTCATTTCCTGTCTGTTTTGCTTCCTTACCAGCCGTTGTAGCTCCGACGTGGGTGGCGGTATCGGATAGTCGAAAGGCAGATACAGTGATGCCAGGTATGCTCCACCGTCTCCCTGTCTCACCGCTGTTGCATCCGAAGTTGAGAGCTCTGGGGAAAATATATAATTCAAATTTGTATGACAAATAACGCACGTCCTCGGGCGAGTACCAGTGTTAGCATAGCATAATTGGTAGTTGATATGGTTCAGTCCAAAAACTTAGTTCCGAGTCGTCCATGGCTTCTGAATTAACGCAATATCAATGTTGCCCTTGTTGATTTTATCCATCAGAGCGTATATAGCAATATACTTATCCTAATCTAATCTGCCTCGCTGCGCTGCCTAATGATTCAATATTTGGATCTTTACTTATCCTAGTATTCCGAATTTTGAAGTCGATGATGGGTCCGTCGTCGGGTCCCTGTTTCTTAGGTTGTGTTGAGTCTCTCGCCACTGCACTGCCCGATATTTCAGTATTGGGATCTTTGCTTATCCTAGTCTTTCCAATATTGAGAAAGGCCGTGATTGTCTCGTTGTCAGCCCCCTGTACGTTGGGCAGTGTTGAGTTACCAGCCACTGCACGGCCTGAATAAAAATAGACAGTTTTACTCCCGTAGTGCGCCATGCCTTTAGTTTTAGCCAAACTTGTCACGGAGACTTAATCAATGCCAACCACAAGGAGGGTTCATTCCTCCTTCTCCTCCCTGTGGAGGGCCTCCCACTTCTCTGCGATCAAACCTTGGTTTTGCTTGCCCAAGAATCGGAACATGCGTTCCGTCGCAAATTTGCCTGCCCCATCCCTTGATGAAGACCGTCGCCTTTATGAGCTTTCTCACCAGTTCGAGCTTTGCGCCCTCCCAGGGAGCGTGAATACCTCTGACGAGCTGTTTGACGATATCACTACATTCCGGCGACGCAAAACGCAGCGTAAAGATGTCCCCTCAATACTAGCAGCTCATCATTTGTATGGGTGGACCCTCTACAGAGTTCTACAAATGTTCGAAAATCCGCTCGTTAACCAGATCCTCCACATGGGACCGATGATCTGGTGGAATCCAACCGGATGCACAGCCGATATTGATGACTGCATAAGTCAGCTCATCTCTGTGGTGCTTCCTTGCCACTCTGGCGTAAGAGGGCGCCTCCTTACCATTCTCAGCGACCATCTTCCCCTGCCCTGATGGCTGTGGCCATAGTTTGGACGTCATAGTCCTCAATGAAAACTCAGGGGCCGTGCGCGATTCCTCCATTCCTATTTCGACTTTGCCTACCTCCGCAGGACACTGTCTGGAGTCTCCATTGAGGGAAGGCTGGCTTGGTTTTCCCAGAGTACTTTTGTTTCGATTCAGAAACACTTGAAGGCTGGGGACTAAATGTGCATCCCTCTGGTTTATCCGTCTCTTCCTCATTAATTAGTCTGACGACTAGTTGTGCGTTTGAAGCATTACTCTCGACTGCAGGAGCCAAGGCATCCACACCTATAGGAGGGGAGGACAACACGCTACGTTCTGCCGCCACCATAGCAGCTGTTGAGTCATTGAAGTCCATATCTAGCCTACTCCAAAAGGCTTTAAAATTTTTTCGTAATAGGTAGTACCAATTCCGAGATACGGATAAATTTTTTCTTTTGAGGAGCGAAATAAAAAAAACTTCTGCTCAACGGCTACTTGCTTTGATATAGCTGCTATATAAACCGATCTTGGCTCTTGACTTCTTGAGCCACTAGAGGGCGCAATTCTTATCCGATTTGGCTGAAGTTTTGCATGAGGTGTGATGTTTTCGTTTCCAACAACTTTGCTAAGTATGGTTGAAATCGGTGTATAACCTGATATAGCTGTCATGTAAACCGATATGGGATCTTGACTTTTTGAGCCTCTAGAGGGCGCAATTCTTATGCGATTTGGCTGAAGTTTTACGTGACGTGTACTGTTATGACTGCCAACAATTGTGCCAAATATGGTTCAAATCGGTCAATAACCTGATATAGCTGCGATATAAACCGATAGGGAATCTTGACTTTTTGAGCCTCAATATGGCGCAATTATTATTTGATTTGGATGAAATTTTGTATAAAGGCTTCCCCCAAAACCTTCAACATACGTGTCAAATATGGTCTGAATCGGTTTATAGCCTGATACATCTACCAAATAAACCGATCACCCTATTTTACATCTTTAGCCCTTAAAGTTTGCAATTCTTTCTCGAATTGGCTGACGTTTTACACAATGACTTCTATTATGGTCTCCAACATTCAATTCTATTATGGTCCGAATCGGACTATAACTTGATATAGCTCCAATAGCATAGCAATTATTTTCTTTTATCCTTTGCTTTCCTTTTTATACCCTCCACCATAGGATGGGGGGTATACTAATTTCGTCATTCTGTTTGTAACTACTCGAAATATTCATCTGAGACCCCATAAAGTATATATATTCTTGATCGTCGCGAGATTTTATGTCGATCTAGCCATGTCCGTCCGTCTGTCCGACCGGATGGACGGACGTCTGTCTGTCGAAAGCACGCTAACTTCCGAAGGAGTAAAGCTAGCCGCTTGAAATTTTGCACAAATACTTCTTATTTGTGTAGGTCGGTTGGTATTGTAAATGGGCCATATCGTTCCATGTTTTGATATAGCTGCCATATAAACCGATCTTGGGTCTTGACTTCTTGAGCCTCTAGAGCGCGCAATTCTTATCCGATTGGAATGAATTTTTGCACGAAGTATTTTGCTATGATATCCAACAACTGTGCCAAGTACGGTTCCAATCGGTCCATAACCTGATATAGCTGCCATATAAATCGATCTTGGGTCTTGACTTCTTGAGCTTCTAGAGGGCACAATTCTTATCCGATTTGAATGAATTTTTGCACGAAGTATTTTGCTATGATATCCAACAACTGTGCCAAGTATGGTTCAAATCGGTTCATAACCTGATATAAGCTGTCATATAAACAGATCTGAGGACTTGACTTTTTTAGCTTCTAGAGGGCGCAATTCCTAACCGATTTGGCTGAAATTTAGCATGACGTATTTTATTTTTACTTTCAAAAACTGTGTCAAATAAGGTTTAAATCGGTTCATAACCTGATATAGCTGCCATATAAACCGATCTGGGATCTTGACTTCTTGAGCCTCTAGAGGTCGCAATTATTATCCGATTTGCCTGAAAATGTGTACGACGGATCCTCTCTTGACCATTAACATACGTGTTTATTATGGTCTGAATCGGTCTATAGCCCGATACAGCTCCCATATAAATCGATCTCTCTATTTTACTTCTTGAGCCCCCAAAGGGCGCAATTTTTATTCGAATTGACTGACATTTTACACAGGTCTCCAACATATAAGTTAATTGTGGTCCAAACCGGACCCTATCTTGTTATCGCTCTAATAGCAGAGCAAATCTTTTCTTATATCCTTTTGTGCCTAAGAAGAGATGCCGGGAAAAGAACTCGACAAATGCGATCCATGGTGGAGGGTATATAAGATTCGGCCCGGTCGAACTTAGCACGCTTTTACTTGTTTACTATTTTACATCTTTATATGATACGACTTGAAATACTTCAAGTTCCTATATATTATTGATTCAATTTAAATTTGAATGTTAATAAACGAAGTTTGGCAAGTTTGAAAATGACGTAAATTCAAAAAATTGTAAGTCAGCTGATCGCTAGGCTTTACCTTGTTAATTGAATACTGATATGTAGAAAAAGAACTGCTTCAAATATGCAAAACTCTGCATGACTTGAAATAACATTCAAAGTTTTTGTTTCGTTATGTTCAGTTATTTTGGTGCCATATTGGAAAGTGCCCTCTTCTTTCCGATCGTTGATACTGATGCAACCAGCAAACCTAGATTGAGACCATGTTTTCATTTATATTCAATTTAAAGCATTTATTGTTTATATTTTACTAAAATATTTATAATATTCCAAACATGGAATAGTATGAGAGTATGTAGTAGCAACGATGACATCTATGTTGGCTATGTTGTGGTTGGTTTGAAAAGAAAGAAAACTCAATATTCGGAAACTATTTGTCCTACACATAACTATGCAAATAAATATATGACTATGTATATGCAAGTATGTGCACTTTTTTTTATTATTATTTTATTCAATTTCTGTTGTTTTGTTTGTTTGTTTGTTTGTTTTCTTTAATTGACATTAATGTAAAAATGTGGCTGGAGTTGGCTTCGTTTGTGTGTTGTCTGTGTGTGAGAACAACAACAAATTGGCAACTGTAATTGTTATTTTTTTTCAAACATTTGGTTGTTCAACATACATAAATACCGGCACAAAACGCCCAAACATACACGCACATACATACATACATTGTGTTTAGTGACTGAGTGACATTAAAAGGCCCGGTGGGTGGGTCGTTATCGTTTTTTGTTTTCAAACTCAACCGGATCTTCTTAAATCGTTGGACTGTAATTGGACTTGATTTGTATGTAGCCTTCTACTTGTTCCGGTGAGCTCTTGTCTGTGTATGGTATGTGTGTTTCATGTGTTTAAGGCAGTGGTTATTCAAATATGTATACATAAAGAATTTCTCGTATGTGTGTCCATGTACAATAAATCAACGTCTGCCTGCCTGCCTGCCTGCATGTGAAATTTCTCAAACAATAGAATAATAGAGATAATATTATAGAAAAAATATACATACATATATGGTCCCTGATGTAGTTTGCAAAAATTTTTAAACAAATACATACAATACGATACGTTACGATACGAATTGTTTGATAATGACACTTTCTGCAATCATACATACATACATAAGTTTTACATAGTGTATATGTCAAAAAATTTACATACACACTTTTGTTTTTCTTTTTTTTTTTTTTTTTTGTATAAACACTAAATTTTTCTCATTTTTATTTCGAGTTTTTTAAAAAAAAATCACTTGATTTTCTAATATGAACGGATTGTTTTCATTATATGTTTTTTCTTTAAGTCTGTGTGTGTGTGCCTCCATACATGCTTGGCAAACGTATTGAGGAAAAAAAGAAATGCCAAAATATACATATGTACCCAGGATGTATGAAAGCACAACAACGATACCACGATCATTTTAATATCAAAAGTGATTGATAATATATAGAAAGAACATTTGAAGAATTATAGATGAAGATAATATAGAATGTTCTCAGTTCCCCGGAAAGCTTTGCAGCACTTTACTAAAGTTATTCAACAGATATGGTTGGCTAGTATACGTTTTGGAAATCATTAACTCTATTTATACCCTACAGCACTACTGTGGTACAGGATATTATAACTTAGTGCATTTGTTTGTAACACCCAGAAGGAAGACAGATAGACCAATTGATAAGTACACCGATCGAGTCAGAATCACTTTCTGATTCGATTTAGCTATGTCCGTCTGTCTGTCTGTCCATGTTAATCGTCTTAAAATTGAGTACAGGTATGTTTTTCGGCCTAGAGACGAATCCTATTGAAATTGGATAAAATCGGTTCAGATTTGGATATTGCTTCCATATATATTTTCGTCCGATTTTCAGTAATAATGCAATAAAATAGACCGATTCTTTCGAAATGTGGCAGGAAGAATTTTTTTATGGCTCTTGACATTACTGGTAAATTTCATGAAAATCGTTTCAGATTTAGATATAGCATTCATATATATATATCGCCCGATTTTCACTCCTAGATCCACTACAAGCGCATTTATTGACCAATCTTCCCAAAACTTTATATAACGCTTTCCTCGACGACTGCCACAGTATCTGAGAAGTTTGCTCGAAATCGGTTCAGATTAAGGTATAGCTCCCATACATATGTTCGTCCGATTTTGGGAAATATTGCAAGAAAGTGATCGTTTTTTAACCGATTTTCTCGAAATTTTTCAGTAAGGACTTTCTTATGACTCTCGATATTACTGCTGAATATCATAGAAATCGGCCAAGATTTAGATATAGCACTCATATATATATATCGCCCGATTTTCACTCCTAGATCCACTATAAGCGCATTTATTGACCAATCTTCCCAAAACTACGTACAACGATTTCCTCGACGACTGTCACAGTATCTGACCCCCTCGAACACTTTGAGCGAAATTTGTATACCAAATACGTACTTCACTCTTATATACCTTTCGTTTGATACCCATATTCTCCCAATCGCTAAACATGTCCGTGCGGGGGTGTTATGGGAGGTGGGGAGGCCACTTAGACACCAAGGAATACATTTGTATGTCAGATTTGTACTCTACTTTTAAATATCTTTCATTTGATACCCATATTGCCCAAAGTGGTGAAAGAGTCCTGTTGAGGGTATTTCGGGGGGTGGGGGACCCACCTGATAATACCTGTCATTTAATACCCATATTGTATCGTTAAACATGATCGTCCGTGTGGGTTTTGGGATGGGGTTTCCCCCCAGGTTATTTGACCTAAACATTTTATACCAATTTCGTATTTTTGGGGTACTGAGGGGGTACCGCTGATACACATTTCCCGGGAAATTCTCCAACGGACAACGTGGCGCCAGAAGAGATTGTCACTGGTATGCATTCGTCGGAGGCTTTTAGGGAAATTGTGTTTGAACCGAAAATCCTTTGGGTGATAAGAAGTTTCGACTCCTTTAAGTCGCCAGGCCTTGATGATGCATCACTGGTTGAATTACAACCTGTATCTGATAGACTGGTTCCCTGGCTTAGGGAGATATACCCTGCTTGTATCAGAATGTCATATATAACTGTGAGATGGGGGGACACGAAGGTCATTTTCATTCCGAAGGCGAAAGATTTTCGTCCCATTAGGTTAGGTTAGGTTTAAGTGGCAGTCTGCATTAAGACTCACTTAGACGATTTCGTCCATTGTGATACCACAGGAACCGAAGTCTTCACCCTTTATGCTGAAGACTCTTGAGAGGTTGATAGAAATATATCTTAGGGCAAAGATCCCTGGAGATCGCCTGTCGCGGCAACAGCATGCATATAGTAAATTATAAAGGAGTTGGAGTTTCTAGGCATCAACTCTAACGTAAGAAACCTTATTTATAACTTACTTACTAAAAGATGCATTACGGCAGGCTTGAGATCTGTGGATCTAAACAGATGGGTCAGCAGTGGATCACCTCAAGGAGGTGTACTGTCTCCTCTACTTTGGAATATAGCCATTAATAATATGTTATTATCCCTGGAAGATGACGTGGCAATTGCGGTTGGGGGAAGGATTCCCAGCACTCTGATAGAAATACTTCAGAAATACTTGAGAGGTATAAATCCGTGCAAAACAGAGTTAGTTCTTTTCAGCGGGAGATACAAATTGCCTACAGTGGCACCTGTCTCCTTGGGTGAAGAGAATGTTCCATTTACAGAAAGCGCAAAATACCTGGGAGTTTTCCTGGATAGGAAATTGAACTTCAAATCCAACATTTTGGAAAGGGCAAGAAAGGCCACGCTTGTCCTATACACCTGCAAGAGAGCCATTGGCAAATGTTGAGGCTTAGACCGCCTGTCATGCATTGGGTATACACTGCAGTTGTCGGACCTATACTGCTATATGGTGTTGTGGTCTGGTGGACGGCGCTTCAAATACTTAACCGAATCCGAGGATGGCTTGTTTGTGCATCAAAGCCGCACTGAGGTCGACACCATCTGATGCACTGAATTTAATACTACATCTTATATCTCTGGACATTGTGGCTACCCAAATTGCCGCGACCACCGCCATGAGGTTAAGGGAGTTTTCCTATTGGTCATGTGGCGGCTATGAACATCTGTGTTATCTTCTATACAATAAAAATTACTGTACCACTATTGCTGATAGAACCGATTGGAACTACGATATCCCTGGTAACAGAAGTTACATAGACTTCTATACGGATGGTTCCAAACTAAACGACCAGGTGGGCTTTGGGGTGTTCTCTGAAGATCTAGAACTGGTCATATCGATGAGGTTATCCGACCACTGCAGTGTGTATCAAGCATGATTAATGGTTAAGATATAATGTCATTACTAAGATTGGCATAAATATCTTCTCAGACAGCCATTAAATCCCTGGAAAACGTATTTCTCGAACACAAAAACCGCCCTCGACTGTCGCAGATCTGGCTGAACAGTTCAAAATTCAACTGTTTTGGGTGCCAGGCCACAGATATATCCCAGGGAATTGTTAAGTGGACGAGCTTGCGAGACTAGGAACTTCCCTACACATTCCAGGGATACTGGAATCTGTGGGTATGGCTCTAGCGACATGTAAGCTAAGTTTTCAGGACCAGGTCCGAAGCTATGTGACTTAATCTAGATTTAAGGAGGTCTACTGCTTTGCTGTCATTGGCTAGAACAGACGTTTCAGTTATTGTGTCCGCCATGACAGGTCACTGTCTGATCGGAAAACATGTTGACAGACTGAAGGTTGTCAGCAACGACTTTTGCAGAAGCTGTGAGGACATCGAAGACGAATGAACTATAGAACACTTTCTGTGTGTGTGTCCCGCACTAGCAATCAGAAGGAGTTCCACTTTAGGTTCTCATTTCTTTAAGAACCTGCCTGGTGTCAACATTAGCAAGTTCTTGGGCTTTTTAAAGCGATCTGGATGGTTAAACGGTAGGAACTTGTTCCTGTTGTATCACAATGGTCGTACACGTCTAAGTGAGTCTGATGGCAGACTGCCACCCCAAAAATTATGATGTTCAGCGTGATAGGAGGAATTGCAAACCTTAACGTTAAGATTGCAATCATTTTTAGCTCATCGATAGACAAGACCAAACGACGTGCTGCTGGCCAATACATTTGTTGCTCAAAAGTTTTACATGGTTTAATAGTAAGTACTATCGCCACCGCTTGAAATATATAGACTAGCAAATATGTTCTTTACCACAGAAAATCGTTTAATATGGCAATTTGATTTGATTTTAAAAAACATGAAATGATGACTTATTAATAGATAGTCATATAGTCATTTATAGACAACTACCACATGATGATCAATGTTATAGGCGTTAAGCCACTCCAAGCGAGTAGTAGCACTAACATTTAAGTTGGCGCCATCTACTGGCTGTTTTCAAATGGATTTAGTTGAAACAATTGAAAACAACCAGTAAATGGCGCTAATTTGGAGAAGCCAACATGAACAGAGAGAGGACAGAGTGGTCAAAATTGATCACACCGCATTTATCTTCCTTATAACTTCGTTGCGGAGTCATAATCCATATGATCTCCAGATCTCGGAGATGGCAATGGCGATTTAAGCGAAATTTTGTTGACACACTTACGTTAACCTTACATCATTTATCTTCCTTATAACTTCGTTGCGGAGTCATAATCCTTATGATCTCCAGATCTCGGAGATGGGAATGGCGATTTAAGCGAAATTTTGTTGACACACTTACGTTAACCTTACATCAAAAATTTGGTGATTAAGGCGAAATTTTGTTGGCACACTTACATTAATCCAACATCAAAAAATTGGTATCAGAATTTGAGGTGGGTTGGCTAGGAGGGCCGCCCGCCAAACGGATTTATAGACCAATCACTATAATATGGGTATCAAATTTAAGGTATTTGAGAGTAGAAAACGAATCTAATATCCAATTGTGATACTAAGAGTTTCTTGGGTCACCCCACCCCCAAAAAACCCCTCAAATCGGACATATTTCCCGACCATGGCAGTATGGATCTTAAATGAAAGGTCTTTGGGAGTGGAGTTCGGAATTGAATTCCACTTTTAAGACCAAGTCTCTGGGGATCCACTACCCCCTAAACATGACTTTTAAATAAGAGGTATTTGAGAGTAGAAAAATCTACAGGGAATTTGAAATATTTTCTCAACTGAAATTAGGCAGAAATTTCCAAATTAAGAGTACTTTTCGCCAACATAGTGTTATCGGGTGCAGCAGAACGGGCCGGGCTCTGCTAGTATTAGCTTCAATATGAAGATACAATGTTTAAGATACGAAAATTTGCTTTCTTTGGCTCGCCATTATACCAAAATCCTTTTTGATCAAGGAAAATCGTAAATTATCTGCACGCTTTTTTATGTGCAATGTCTTTTTTCGAAACCATCATTCAATGATGTATACTTAACCAATTCTGTTGAATAATTGTGGCACACTACATTCACGGGGATAGGCAAAGTGTTGAAGATACTTAGTAAAAATGCATACGAGTTTAGTACGAAGTAAAGAAGTTATTTACGAAAAGTTATAAAAGATTTTTCAATCGAATAGAGTTTGGCAATAAAGTGTACGAGTATGAGCTAGGAGTAGTGGTGGTGGTGGTGGTGATATTGGCGGTAGGTAGGAATGTTAATGGCAAGTAATAGTCATGAAGTTTTGTAATTTACAAATAGTTGTCTAGATCTTTTTTGGTTTTCCTCGTGTATTGTAATTTGTTTTTTGTTTTTTTTTTTTCGTCTAGTTTACTTGTAAGGGAGAGAGAGGGAAGGATCATAAAACAAATATTATGTGTCAATACATTTTCTTTTGTTGTTAATAAATCTATATAAGATATTAAAGCTTTCAGATTTCATTATTCTAAAGTAGTATTCTTAAAAATATATAATAATATATTGTAGGTCCAATTACCCAATTATTTTTAAGGAGGTATTTATATGTACAGACGTTTTGCTTAATTTTTTTTTCAAACACGATACTGGCTGCTGTTATCTGTTATCTGCCCCCACTTTATTTCAAGGTTGTGTTGTGCTGTGACGGCTCTGACATTCGATGGCTTTTTTTCTTGTAGGGGAATTTGCAGTTCCCTGGGTATCGTGGCTATAAGAAAATGAATTTCCTTTTTGCTTCCTCTGTTACTGCTTCTTAGCATATGTTTATATATAAGGGGACACAGTGTGGTTATTTGTTTATTATCTGCGGGGTTCAGGGATGGTTTAATGGTTAAGAGCTTCTCTCAAACCCCTAAGTGAAATTGTACTCTTCTTTTTTTTGGTTTTGTTTGTTTTGTAATATCAGCAGGAACACCATAGTTTTGAGGGGGGGGGGGGGGCCTGGGGACCTGTCCGGGGTTTTGGGGGGGCGAGGCCACTTGGCACTGGCACTGTGGTCCCTTAATACAGATTAAATGCTAATGACTTTGCTACACTTTCGTTACTTGTAATTCTATGTGTTTTGTTACTAGTATGTATGTTGTGTTGTTTTTTTCTTGTTTTTCTTGTTTTTTTTTTAGTTTTAAGTTCTGATAGTTTTTAGTTAGTTAGACTAGTATGTAATTGTACGTTTCAATATTGTGAAATTGCTTTAGATTACTGACTAAAATACTACTAACATAAGAATGGGACTGCGTGTATTTGACTGGATTTCAAAGCTTGTCTTTATCACGATCGATGCTCATGGCCTTGAAGATGCCGCCTCGATTGATGCCATAACGCAAATTGAACTGATCAAGGCTGGAGGCTCTTGGCCGGGAATGCGCAGGCAGCTGCTCCCGTTCGTTTTCACTGTATTCCGTTTCGGTGTCACTGAGTTTTCTGCGTCTACGCAAGAAGGTCGAACCCAGCTTGGCATTGCTAAACGCTGAGTGTTCGGTGAGGGAGAGGCCTCGCTTGCGCTCCTGCTTTTCCATTTCGGCGGCCAGCATGCGAACCTCCCAGTCATTGTGACGCACCTGCTTGCCAGTGATGTCGTTGTCATTGCTTCTCTCGTCCCCATCATCATCATCCCCATCCAAGTCTAACTTCTCCGAGGATGAACTGGAGCTGGAACTGCTCTCGCCTATGTCTAATATAACACTGTCGCCAAGGCGCGTTAAATTGCCAGCCACATCAGCCACCATGGTGGGTTGACTGGCAGATTTGGCTCGGCTGGCTTTGCTCTTGCTGACAGTGGCAGACTTGACATAGGGGCCATAGTCGTAGCTGAAATCTTCACGGCTACGGCTAATGCTGGGTGAACACATGTAGTGTCTTTTAGTTTGGTTGGGAGGCGAGGATGTAAACACGGTATCCAAAGAATCGCCACGCTAAAATGAAATTGACTCGGATATATAATGAAAATATCATAAAAGAAATCTATTCCCCCTTACCATAAATAGCAATTCAGCAGATGAGCCAGAACTACTGTCTTCCTCTAGATTGGCTTCAGCTTCTTCAGCATTCTCAGCGGAGCCTGTGGCTACTGCACCCGTCCCACTCATCTTCTCGCGATGCGTTTTTCTTCTCGATGTTGATGAGGCATTCAGCTCCAAAGTTCTAACTTTCGACTGCAAATGGGCTATCAAAGCATCTCTACGTTGCACCTCCATGGCCATACTCGAAAATTGGGATTCAAATTTCGAATGCATTTCGTTGACATGCGTTCGTATGACATTGTCGATGCCACACAAGATTTGATTGAAGCAGTCTTGACCCTGGGGCAAACCTAAATTATAAAAAATCCATTAATCGCAAGCACTTGAGCGTCAAGACTTTTTCAACATATTGGTGGTGGTACAAGTGCTGGTTGGCTACTCTTCATTGATGCGTGGGCGTGTGTGTTTGACGTTGCAAGCAGAGAATCAATCAATTTCAAGACCTACTTACGTTCACATCAAGTGTTTTAAATCATTATTTATTGCAATAGAATGAGAAATAATAATTTTTGCAAATGCTAGAAACATATTTGAGCTGTACATACCTACCTGTATACAACAACAGTTTGCACGATTGAATATGAATATTGAAATTTGTATTTGCTTAAAATAGATGCACTTCACAATAGTGCATGGTATATCATTTTCCTCGATTATAAATAGCTGGTCACAGCTCTCCATGGAATAAAATCACTAAGCGAAGTTTCTTTTGTTTACTTCTGCGGGACTTGGGCATTGTTTCCATTTGTTCTTCTTTATAGATAGCCTTGCAGATTTTACACAAGTTGTTACTATTTTAGCTCAAGTCTACACATACTCATGCCATACATAATAAATCGACAGGTTATATATAAACCTTGTATTGGACCAAGCCTGACATAAAACCCTAACAGCTCTCTAGAAGTTATGGCATACCCATAAGGGTGGCTCAATTTTTTAAACGGCAAAGCGGTTATCAAAATCGTAATCTGCGAGGAATTCTAAGATAACTTTCCCAAGAAACCATCAGTCTAAAATTACAAATCCTTCGGTTTTTAATTTATTATCCATCTGAAAGCCTTTGCTAACTTTCATCAAAATCGATTCAGATTTGGATATAACATCCATATAAAGATATCACAAAGATTTCAATTATTGGACTGTAGTGACAATAGGTTAAAAACTGTGGTGGAAGCTACTAATTATGATGAAGCAGAGGCTTTCAGATGGATAATAAAAAGTTCTGTAACAAATTTCTTGCCAATGGGATGAAAATTGTAACAACTACGTCGGGCGTTATCTTATATATTGGATTGCCCAAAAAGTAATTGCGGATTTTTCATATAGTCGGAGTTGACAAATTTTTTCACAGCTTCTGACTCTGTAATTGCATTCTTTCTTCTGTCAGTTATCAGCTGTTACTTTTAGCTTGCTTTAGAAAAAAGTGTAAAAAAAGTATATTTGATTAAAGTTCATTCTAAGTTTTATTAAAAATGCATTTACTTTCTTTTAAAAAATCCGCAATTACTTTTTGGGCAACCCAATGTAACAAGTAAAAGCCGTTGGGCTAAACATGTATTCAAAGTGTCGAAAGAAGCATTCAAGTGTTTAGGCTTCCTTAAACGGTGTAAGAATTACTTCACTCCGTCTGATCTTCTTAACATTTGCACCACTTTCATAAGGCCGAAAATGGAGTACAACTCACATGTATGGGCTGGAGCTTCAAAATCATCCCTGGAGCTACTGGACCGTGTACAGAGGAGAGCGATGGCGTTGATTGGGGACAGTAGGGTATCCAACTCTATTGCCTCCCTTCATCATCGTCGCAATGTGGGTTGTTTGGCGCTGTTCTATCGGTACTTTCATGGTGTGTGTTCGTCTGATATTCGTCTTCTTATTCCTGATGTAAGGATGTATGTCAGGGATGCTAGGCATTGCAGGAACTCACACCCGTTTGTTATTAATTGACCAGCAGACCGCACAATGCATTATAGAGAGAATTATTATGTGGAATCGACTTCCGGCTAATGTTTTTCCCACCCACTTTGACATCCAAGGATTTAAGACAAATGTCAATAAGCACTACATCCTTTCCCCCCCCCCTCCAATTCCTAATTTCCTCTCGCCAAGTAAAATACAGAGATCGATTTATATGGGAGCTTTGTCGGGCTAAAGACCGTTTCAGACCACAATAATCACGTATGTTGATGGTCATGAGAGGATCCGTCGTACAAAATTTCAGGCAAATCGGATAATAATTGCGACCTCTAGAGGCTCAAGAAGTCAAGATCCCAGATCGGTTTATATGGCAGCTATATCAGGTTATGACCCGATTTGGACCATACTTGGCACAGTTGTTGGATATTATGCAAAAATTCATTCAAATCGGATTAGAATTGCGCACTCTAGAGGCTCAAGAATTCAAGACCCCAGATCGGTTTATATGACAGCTATATCAAAACATGGACCGATATGGCCCATTTACAATACCAACCGACCTACACTAATAAGAAGTATTTGTGCAAAATTTCAAGCGGCTAGCTTTACTCCTTCGGAAGTTAGCGTGCTTTCAACAGACAGACGGACGGACGGACATGGCTAGATCGAAATAAAATGTCGCGACGATTAAGAATATATATACTTTATGGGGTCTCAGACGAATATTTCGAGTAGTTACAAACAGAATGACGAAATTAGTATGGTGAAGGGTATAAAAAAAAGCATGCTAAGTTCGGCCGGGCCGAATCTTATATACCCTCCACCATGGATCGGATTTTTTTTTTTTCAATCAACCAACACGCAGGGGATGTCCCTTATATTTGCAGTGCATTGCGATGGAGAGTAGAGTTAAAGATAGGAGGGGGGAAAGAGGGAGTAATGTTTATTGACACTTGCTTTGAATTTTTGGATGTCGTAGTAGTAGAAAAAAATCTGCCGGAAACAATAGAGTTGGATACCCTACCATCTCCAATCAACACCAACTCCCGCCTCTGGACACGGCCAAGCAGCTCCAAGGATAATTTTGGAGCTCCGGCACATGTCTGCGAGTTATATTCCATCTTAGGCCTGATGTACGTAGTGTAGGTATTAAGAAGATCAGCGGGAGCGAAATATTTCTAACACCGCTTAAGAAAGCCCAAGCACTTGAATGCTTCTTCCGACACTTCGAATACATGTTTTGACCAACGGACATCACATTAAATCTTCATGCCCAGAACATCAGGAGCTTTTGACTGCTTGTAAAGTATCAGTGAATTAAAATCTACTCTATTCATTCGACCCCATTCAGAAATGGCCAGCAAATCCTGGCATAGTGTTACGTCCATAATCCACCTCCTGTCTTCAATCTCTCGAAGAGACGTTCTATGGTCGAAGGAAAATGAATGACAGAGGTTGCTGTCATCCGCGAACAAGTAGATCGGATTCCAAGTCAGACCCAATAGATCATCAATGAAAATAAGAAAAATAGAGGGAGAAAGAATAGAGCTTTGTGGTACTCCTGTGGAGGCCACCGTAGCGCAGAGGTTAGCATGTCCGCCTATGACGCTGAACGCCTGGGTTCGAATCCTGGCGAGACCATCAGAAAAAATGTTCAGCGGTGGTTTTCCCCTCCTAATGCTGGCAACATTTGTGAGGTACTATGCCATGTAAAACTTCTCTCCAAAGAGGTGTCGCACTGCTGCACGGCGTCCGGACTCGGCTATAAAAAGGAGGCCCCTTACCATTGAGCTTAAAACTTGAGCCTAAACTGCACTCATTGATGTGTGAGAAGTTTGCCCCTGTTCCTTAGTGGAATTGGCATTCTGCATCTCTATCCGTTCCATAATGGCAGATTTATTTCCACTTATTTTTTTTCCATATCACTGTGGATCGTCTTGGATTTTTACGACGATCAAGAGTATACTTTATAGGGTCGGAAATGGATATTTTGATGTGTTGCAAACGGAATGGCAAAATGAATATACCCCCATCTTTCGGTGGTGGGTATAAAAAGTACCAAAAAGTACGAAATGGTACATATTTGCCCAGCGCGAGCGGAAAGGGCTAGAGATATGTACTTGGGCGCAAATTAAAGAGTGTCTCGAAAAAATATGGTCTCTCGGAAAATCGTACCTGAAGTGGGAGAAATAGTACGTTTAGCACTATTTGGTACTTTCTTTGTTAATTGATCTAGAGCTCTGAATTTTGAAACTTAGGTAAACTACGACAATTTTAATTGAGTGACTATAAGAGTTTTTTAAATTTTTAACATTGAGGCACTAAAACAAGTACCAAAAAGTTTCGAAATGGTTAAACTTTGTACATGGCGAATGGATAGAGGTCGAATTTTGAAATTTGATTTAAAAGACATCTGGTGCAAAAGTATGAGGTTGGAAGGAAAAAATGGAAAAGTAGTGCTGGTAACGGGAGAAAACATACGTTTCGTACCAAAATTGGTACCATTTGGTACTTTCTTTACAGATGGAGCTAGAGGTCTGAAATTTGGCAGGCAGGTACAACTAGGAAAAATACGATGGGTGGTTAAATGATCTACTCAAAATTCCTATATTTTGATACCAAAATTGGTGCCATTTGATACTTTCTTCATAGATAGAGCTACAGGTCTGAAATTAGGCATGTAGGCACAACGAGGAAAAATATGTGGGTGACTATTAATTTTTTACAATTCGTAAATTTTTGGTACCACTATTGGTACCATTTGGTACTCTCTGTGCAGATGGAGCTAGAAGTCTAAAATTTAGCATGTAGATAAAACTTAGAAATATATGATGGGCGACTAAATAATTTTTTAAAGTTTAAAGCTAGAGGTCCGAAATTTGGCATGTAGGTACAACTAAGAAATAAACGATGGATGACGAAATTATCTATTCAAATGTCGAACAGTTTTGTACCAAAATTGGTACCATTTTGTACTTTCTTTACAAATAGAGCATGAGGTCTGAAATTTGGCATGTAGGTACAACTAAGAAATCAACGATGGATGACGAAATGATCTATTCAAATGTCGTACTGTTTTATACCAAAATTGGTACTATTTTGTACTTTCTGTTCTGATGGAGCTTGAGGTCCGAAATTCGGCATGTAGGTACAACTAAGAAGTATATGATGGGTGGCTAAGTGATATATTCACTATTCACAAATTTTGGTACCAAAATTGATACCATTTGGTACTTTCTTAATAGATGGAGCTAGAAGTCTGAAATTTATCATTAAGGTACATCTAAGAAATATATGATGGGTGGCTAAGTGATATATTCACTATTCGTACATTTTGGAACCCAAATTGGTACCACGTGGTACTTTCTTAATATATGGCGCTAGAGGTCTGAAATTTGATATGATGGTACAACTATGGAAAATATGATGGGTGACTAAATAATCTATTCACAATTCGTACATTTTGGTACCATTTGGTACTTTTTTAATAGATGGAGCTAGAGGTCTGAAATTTATTATTAAGGTACAACTAAGAAATATATGATTGGTAATTAAATAATCTATTACAAATTCATAAATTTTGGTACCAAAATGAGTACCATTTGGTACTTTATTTACAGATAGAGCTAGAGGTCTGAAATTTGGCATGTAGGTACAAATAGTAAATATATGATGGGCGACTTAATGATCCCACAAAATTCGTACATTTTGTTGCCAAAATGTGCAAAATAATACGAAATAACTTATCTTTCCCAAAAGCGAACGAGGACTGCTAACATTAAGCAATTTGACAAACATTATCGCAATCTTGACAAAAATACGACATGTCGAAAATAAATTTACTATTTGTGGTCAAATTGGTACCTCGAAACAATATATTGGGCAACTAGAACATATTTTTTTTCGCATATTGAGGTATTTAAACATTCAAAATGGTACTTTCTTTACGATGTGACCTAAAGTTCCCAAAATTGGGATACAAGTGAACCTTGAATATGAATTTTGGGGTGACCAGAAGATTATTTTAAAATCGTACATTTAGGTACTAAAACGTACAAAATGGTACATTCATTACGAATTGAGGTAATGCACTCAATATTAGGATACGCTTACACCTTGACAGTAAATAATTGTCGGTATCATAGAATATTAAAAAAAACTGGCATTCCAAAGGAATTGGCGTTCCTTAAAAAAAAATAACAATCAAAGGGTTTGTTTTTAACAATAATGCATTATTTCAAACTAAAGTTTTTTCGCAGGAAATTTTTACAGGGATTATTGAGGTACAAAGCTGCATTCGTAGGGATTGTTGTGGTACATGCAATTTTATTACGCCGGTGGGTAGTCCAAAAATATTGAAATAAATAAATTTATCAGGGCTCAAAGCTTCTACAAATATGGTGAATGAGGAAAATGTGAGTCTCATACCAGCTGCTCATAAAAAAATATATATCAACTAAAATTGCTACCAAAAATTTCATATGAAAATCAACAAAGGGTAAAAGGTAGTCTTATAGTCCCATAATCAAAGAATTATTGATATCGATTATTTTTATAGGCAGCTGGCTTAAACATATACATATACAATGCCATACAATACAATAATAATATGAATGCAATTTATGATGGGCTTTGTATCCAACACCTTTCAGTTACCTTTCGGTGATGAACTTAGAGTCTGACATGTGGAATGGTGGTGATTGCTTTCGGTTAGCGGGTATACATTTGTGGGATACATGGTTAGGGTGCTGCTGCTGTTCATTTGAAATGTCTGAGCAGCATTGGCTGCCGAGCAGGTCGCTATGGATTCCGCTCGCAATAGATCGGGCGGCGACATTACCGACTCGCCATAATATGCACTACTCATGGGAGCTGTCGTCATCAGAGACGGGGAGTGCAGCGTTTGTTCGGTTAGTGTGCAGGTTTCCTCGTGCGATCTGACGGGTGGGCTAGAAAAAGTTGAATTCAATGTTACACTCTTTAACAGTCTACTGTGCCGCGCCACGTACCCTTCCACAGTGGGTTCCTTCGACAGAACTCGATGATGCAGATGTGAGTCTTTGGGCGTCAATGATCTTCGGTGCTCTTGCTCACGGCTGAGCGACTTGAGAATGCTTTTCAATTTTCTTCGCTCTAGAGTTTCATTGGACTCTGGACTGAGGGGGGCATAGTCGTGTTGCACCGTATCCAATTGATGTCGATGGTAGGGGGCTGGAACACACTTTGGCGTCTCCGAAGCTGATGTATTCGTCGATGTGGTGGAACTGGATTCATAGATAGAGAGAAACTGTGTGTTAATGCCGGCGGTATCGCTGTGGCTGCGATACAACGCCTCCGATATGGGAATACAGCTGGTCGTCTTGGAACTATCCAGGCTGAAACTGCGAGTTTGTAGAGCGCTCTCCAGCTCGGCCAGTTTCTGGCGCTCGTTCAGTATCTTCAGACGTTTTACGAAGGGCAGTCCACTGTACTCGGGCGATAAATCGAACACAGATTGATACAATTTGGCATTGCTTATGGGACAGTCTGAAGGCACCGCCTGGCCATTACCATTGCCATTCCCCGCGCAGCGTTTGGTCTTCTCTGTCGCCCTTGCTATCGTCGTTACATCCGAACGATGCGGTCTTTTTCTTGCAGGAACTGGTGGAGGTTTGGCTCCTTTCGGGGGACGCCTTTCGTTTGACAGCTGTTGCGGTATATTGCCATCGGAATTGTTCTTCAAAGGGGAGAAAATATCATCCGACGATGTATTGGAGGTGGCTAAACTGGTATAACTCGATGAGATCATGGTGGCCAGCTTTAGTTTGGACCATGGCTTGATGGGCGTATCTGTATCGGATACTATTGTGGGTGTGGTAGTGGACGGTTTTGTTATTTGGCTTGAAATGGTGCTGATGGATTTGTGAGTTTTCTTGGTCCCCTCACTTTTTCGTTTGTCTGCACCTTCACTTTCCACTTCACCACATTTGGTAACACTCAAAGTGTTGGGCGGCTCCTTTTTCGCAATGCCCACCGCAGAGGGTAGCCTTGCCGCCGCTTCCACCACACTCGGTGGCATGGCAATTTTTGGGCCACTCTCGCCGCTAACCTCGGCCACCCCCTGCAGTTTCAGCATTCTTTGTTTGAACGAAACCTTTACCATGGGTTTGATTTGAGCAACTGCCAAAGACGTGGATGCAGTCGTAGTACCCTGACTTGTGCTTAAAATCGATATGTTTTCTACTTTGTTGTTGGTCTCAGCCACTGAAGTAACCTGCGTTGTTGGAAAACAAAAAAAACTCATTCCATATAAAAGCAGCTGAGCTGTGTGTGTGTGCGTGTGTGTGTGTAATGAGGAGAGATTGAGCGGGGCTGTGAGACTTACCGGCAAAGCACCACCCTCTTCTGTCACCTGAACTGGTGCCGGAGGGGGGTCGTTTTTAATCTTTAACTGCTGCAGTCGCTGTATCAACGGCAATCCCTCGTTTATCTCCCTCTCTGGCTCCTCCTGTATTGATTCCTGTGGTGATAACGTACAGGTTACATGTGAATTAGGTGGAGATTTCTGTGATGGTGTAGACTTAACAGCTCGCTCTTCGCGATCCTAGTGCAAGACACATAAAGACACATACAAAAACTACTTTTAGGAGCAGGGATTGACACTCAGTTTGGGTTTGCTGTGTATGTAAATTTAGTTTTAGTAGTCTCAAACTAAAACACAAAAAAAAAACAATAAAAAGCCAAAAGAAGCCGAAATCAAAAACCCTAAACTAAAACTAAAGCGCATTCAAATGAATAAAGCAACTCAAACATACATATGTACTTGTGTTTAGAGGGAGGGAGCTATAAAACAAAAAAAAACGTTCATTTTCAGTTTACTCATGAACTTTCCATTAAGTAGCAGGGGATACTTCTCTCATATCAATGAGTGCAGTCCGATCGGAGTTTTAGCTCAACGATAAGGGGCCTCCTTTTTTAGGTCGAGTCCGAACGCATAGCGACACCACTACAAATGTGGACAGCATTAGTCAAGGGATAACCACTGCTCATTTTCTGTTTACTTATATGAAAATCAGTAAGAGCGTGCTAATTTCGGGCGGGCCGAATCTTGGGAACCCACCACCATGGATTCTGCCAAAATATGGGAGCTCTATCTGGTTATAGACCGGATTGGACCATACTAGGCTCAGTTGTTGAAAGTTATAACAGAACACTATATGCCAAAATTTTAGCCAAATTGAATAAAAAATCGAGGCTTATAAGGGTTCAAGAAGTCAAATCAGGAGATCGCTTTATATGGGAGCCTCATCAGGTTATAGACCGATTTAAATCATACTTGGTACAGTTGTTGGAAGTCAAAATAGAACGCTATGTGCAAAATTTCAGCTAAATCGGACAAAAGTTATGGCCACCAGGGGCTCAAGAAGTCAAATCGGGAGATTGGTTTATATGGGAGCTATATCAGGTTATAGGTCGATTTTGACCGTACTTGGCACCCTTGTTTGAAGTCATAACAAAATACTATATGCAATATTTCAGCCAAATCGGATTAAAATTAAGGCTTCCAGGGGCTCAAGTAGTCAAATCGGGAGTTCGGTTTATATGGGAGCTATCTCAGGTTCTTTAACGATTTGAACCGCTCTTGACACAGTTGTTGGAAGTCGTAACATGTAAAATTTCAGCCAAATCGGACAAAAATTGCGGCATCCAGGAACTCAAGTAGTCAAATCGGGAGTTCGGTTTATATGGGAGCTATCTCAGGTTCTTGGACGATTTAAAACGCACTTGGTACAGTTATTGGAAGTCGTAACAAAACACCGCATGTAATATGTCAATCAAATCGGACTACAATTGCGGCATCTAGGGACTCAAGAAGTCATATCGGGAGATGGGTTTATATGGGGGAGCTGCATTAAAATCTGAATCAATATGGTATCTGTGTAAAATTTCAATCGGCTAACTTTATGCGTTTGACCGCTATCGTAATTTCGACAGACGGATGGACGGACATGGCTAGATGGAGTCAGAGTGTCGAGACGATCAAGAATATATATTCTTTATGGGGTCCTAGATCAATGGTTCGAGGTGTTTCAAACGGAATGACTAGATTAGTATACCAACATCCTATGGTGGTGAGTTTAAAAAGACCCCTAGCGATAGTTAATCGATAGTTAATTTTTTGACTGAATATCGATTAATAATTATAAGCAACCCGACATTTAATGTATCCTTTAAGATACATTGAGCCTATAGAGGGCGCAATTTTCATCCGATTAGGCAAGCATTTTGTACAATGACTTCTCCCATGACTTTCAAATGTTTTTATTAACCTAGTTTGCCAGCTCTACTTGCTGCTCCGAATTTCTTCAAAATCAGGCAACAAATGCGTTTTTTATGGATCCAAGACCATAAATCGGGCGAGCGGGCAATTGGTCTATATGCCAGTTACATCAAAATATGAAAACGAGAGTTTGGCCTATATATCAGCTATACCCGAATATGGTTCTATCTGAACCATACTTGGCACGGATGTCGGGGGGGTCTACTAAAACTTACTGTTCCAAATTCCAATTGGTGTAGGAAATTAATTTGGGACACCGGGCTTTATTGAAGCTATATTCAAACATGGTCCAACATGTTCGCCATAGAATTATAGGGGTCTAATACACCTCATTGATCGAAATTTCGTCGAAATCTTCTTTTTATATGTGCCCAACACCGCAATCAGGAGATCGGTCTATATGGCATCTATATGATGGACTATATGCTAGCTATATTCAAATCAGGTTTGATCTGGACCATGCTCTTCACAGATGTTGAATACTCTAATGCAATTAATTTTTCCAAATTTTAAGTGAAATGGGATTATAAATGGGATTTGCATGTGCCCATGAAACGGGAGATCGGTGGTTTTGGCTATATCCGATTTGAACTTAGTCAACGGCGATTTCGAGGGATCTAGTACAATTTAGCGAAATTAGAGAATTGAAGCACTTATGAACTCAAAAAGTACAACTGGGCGATAGTCTGGTATAGACCATGATTTCCACAGACAGATGGATGGATGAGAAGACGGACGGACATAGTTAGATCGTCTTAAACTTGTTCGACATGGATATTTCGATGTATTGCAAACGAAATATCATCATTAAATCTATTACTAAATTTTAATTGCACAACATGTAAGTCCAAAATGTAGCGAGCATGTGTTAATAAAGTTGTTGCACGATGAGAACTACTAGCTATTCTATTTAAGGTGTGTTGTGTGTGTTTTCAGTGTTTGTGATTTAGCATATCTTTAGGAAATTTAACAAGTAAAAGTGTGCTAAGTTCGGTCGGTCCGAATCTTATATACCCTCCATCATAGATCGCATTTGTCGAGTTCTTTTCCCGATATCTCCTTTTAGGCAAACAAAGAATAAAAGATTTAATTTAATATTGGAGTTATATCAAGTTATAGTCCGATTCGGACCATAATTGAATTGAATGTTGGAGACCATAGTAGAAGTCAATGTGTAAAATTTCAGCCAATTCGAGTGAGAATTGCGCCCTTTAGGGGCTCAAGAAGTAAAATAGAGAGATCGGTTTATATGGGAGCTGTATCAGGCTATAGATCGATTCGGACCATATTTCACAAGCGTGTTGAAGGTGATGGGAGAAGTCGTTGTACAATTTTAGCCAAATCGGATAATTAATACACCCTCTGGAGGCTCAAGAAGTCAAGACCCCAGATGGGTTTATATGGCAGCTATATCAGGTTATGGATCAATTCGAACCATATTTGACACAGTTGTTGGAAGTCATAATTAAACACCTCATGCAAAATTTCAGTCAAATCGGATAAGAATTGTGCCCTCTAGGGGCTCAAGAAGTCTAGATCCAAGATCGGTTTATATGGTAGCTATATCAGGTTATGGACCGATTTAAAGCATACGTAGCACAGTTGATGGAAATCATATCGAAACACGTTGTGCAAAATTTCAGTCAAATAGGACAAGAATTGTGCCCTTTAGTGGCTCAAGAAGTCAAGACCCCATATCGGTTTATATGACAGCTATATCAGGCTATCGACCGATTTCAACCATACTCAGAACAGTTGTTGGAAGTCATAATTAAACACCTCATGCAAAATTTCAGTCAAATCGGATAAGAATTGTGCCCTCTAGTGGCTCAAGAAGTCTAGATCCAAGATCGGTTTATATGGCAGCTATATCAAAACCGTACTTTGCACGGTTGAGTCACAACAAAACACTTTGTGCAAAATTTCAGCCAAATCGGATGAAAATTGCGACTTCCAGAGGTTCAAGAAGTCTAACCGGGAGATCGGGTTATATGGGATTAATATCAGGTTATACACAGATTTAAACCATATTTGGCACAGTTGTTGCTAGTCAAAGTATAACACTATGTGCTAAATTTCAGCCAAATCGGACAAAAATTGCGCCTTCTAGGGGCTCAGGAAGTCAAATCAGGAGATCGGTTATTATGGGAGCTATATCAGGTTATTGACTGATTTACATCGTACTTGGCTCCGTTGTTGAGAGACATAACAGAATATAATGTGCAAAATTTCAGCCAAATCGAACAAAAATTGCGGATTCTAGGTGCTCAGGAAATCAAATCGGGAGATCGGTTTATTGTATATGGGAGCTGACTACTACCCCACGAAATGGGATGAGAGTTTGCATCGCACCCTATTAGTACCTCATTTACTGTCTGTTTTGTCTTTCTCACCAACCCTTGCAGTTCCGACGTAGGTGGCGGTGTCCGAGATTCGAAAGGCAGATAAAGTGATGCTAGGCTAGCAGGCGACGCAGCCAGAGTTCCTTCTTCTCTTCTTCTGAGTGATTTTTGAGGCTAGAATGGATTTCTAGCTACATGGTGGCTAGTTCCATTTATGAGTATTTCCGCCTTGTTATACCCACCACCGAAGGATGGGAGTGTATTCATTTTGCCATTCCGTTTGCAACACATCGAAATATCCAATTCCGACCCTGTAAAGTATATAAAGGGTGATTTTTTTGAGGTTAGGATTTTCATGCATTAGTATTTGACAGATCACGTGGGATTTCAGACATGGTGTCAAAGAGAAAGATGCTCAGTATGCTTTGACATTTCATCATGAATAGACTTACTAACGAGCAACGCTTGCAAATCATTGAATTTTATTACCAAAATCAGTGTTCGGTTCGAAATGTGTTCATTCACCGTAACGGTGCGTCCAACAGCATCTTTGAAAAAATACGGTCCAATGATTCCACCAGCGTACAAACCACACCAAACAGTGCATTTTTCGGGATGCATGGGCAGTTCTTGAACGGCTTCTGGTTGCTCTTCACTCCAAATGCGGCAATTTTGCTTATTTACGTAGCCATTCAACCAGAAATGGGCCTCATCGCTGAACGGTGAATGAACACATTTCGAACCGAACACTGATTTTGGTAATAAAATTCAATGATTTGCAAGCGTTGCTCGTTAGTAAGTCTATTCATGATGAAATGTCAAAGCATACTGAGCATCTTTCTCTTTGACACCATGTCTGAAATCCCACGTGATCTGTCAAATACTAATGCATGAAAATCCTAACCTCAAAAAAATCACCCTTTATATTCTTGATCAGCGTAAAAATCTAAGACGATCTAGCCATGCCCGTCCGCCTGTCCATCTGTCTTTTGAAATCATGCTACAGTCTTTAAAAATAGAGATATTGAGCTGAAACTTTGCACAGATTCTTTTTCTTGGTCCATAAGCAGGTTAAGTTCGAAGATGGGCTATATCTTGATATAGCCCCCATATAGACCGATCCGCCTATTAAGGGTCTTAGGCCCCTAAAAGCCACTTTATTCTCCAATTTTGCTAAAATTTAGGACATTGAGTTGTGTTAGGCCTTTCGACATTATTCTTCAATTTGGCTCAGATCGGTCCAAATTTGGTCCAGCTGCCATATAGACCGATCTTCCGATCTTGGGCCCATAAAAGGCGCATTTATTCTCCGATTTTGCCAAAATTTGGGACCGTGAGTTTTGTTAGGCCCTTTGACATCCCTCTTCAATTTGGCCCAGATCGGTCCAGATTTGGATATAGCTGCCATATAGACCGATCTCTGGATTTAAGGTTTTGGGCCAATAAAAGGCCCAATTATTTTCCGATATCGCCGAAATTTGGGACAGTGAGTTAAGTTGGGTTTCTTGACATCTTTCTGCAATATATCCCAGATCGGTCCAGATTTGAATATAGCTGCCATATAGACCGATCTCTCGTTTTAAGGTTTTGGGTCCATAAAATTCTCATTTATTGTCCGATGTCGCCGAAATTTGGGACAGTGAGTTGTGTTAGGCTCTTCGAGATATTTCTCCATATAGACCGATCTCTCGATTTAAGTTGTTGGGGCCATAAAAGGCGCATTTCTTGTGGGATTTCGCCGAAATTTGAGACAGTGAGTTGCATTACGGCCTTCGACATCCTTCTTCAATTTGGCCCAGATCGGCAGAGATTTGAATATAGCTGCCATATAGACCGATCTCTCGATTTAAGGTCTTGCGCCCATAAAAGGCGAATTTCTTGTGGGATTTCGCCGAAATTTAGGACCATGAGTTTTGTTAGGCCCTTTGACATCCCTCTTCAATTTGGCCCAGATCGGTCCAGATTTGGATATAGCTGCCATATAGACCGATCTCTCGATTTAAAGTCTTGGCCACATAAAAGGCGCATTTATAATCCGATTTAGCTGAAATTTGGCACAGAGACTTATGTTAGACTTATCGACATCCGTGTCGTATATGGTTCAGATCGGTGTATATTTGGATATAGCTGCCAAAATGATCAATATTTTGTTCGACAAAATTGAACAATGGCTTGTACTTATTAGACCACTCAATGTGCATGCCGAAGCTGGAAACCGGACACAACTTTGAATACCCACCAACTCTGGTATATGTGTAAGCCACCTTCCGTCATAATCAGCTAAAAAATTCATAATTTATGCCCCTATAGTAGCTGTATCTAAATATGGTCCGATTTGAACCACCAAGTTTCGTCCGCAGTGAATTCCCTGCCACGCCTCAAATAAAAGTTTATTGGAAGCACATGTGTAGTAACTGAAAGTGCTGCTTAATAAGGAGTCATCAAAACCTGAATTATGAATAATTTTCACAGATTAAGATGTCAGGAATTTGTCAAAGACTATAAAACATAGCAAACGGCCCAGCAAAAGCCCAGTAAGTGTGGGAGGATTTCAGTAAAGTTTTGTGAGTAGTGAAATTTGGGTGCCTGAATGGGTGTCAATGACCCAGGTGTATCATTTACAAAGCTAACACAAGTTTAGATATGAAGCTCAGAGATATGCTGACCGACAAGTGCTACATTGGATTAGGAAAAAGTTTGAAACGCTTGTGCAAGATCAGGAATCATCCTTCCTTTTATGTGTGCTCAACAAAGCGTGTACGTGTATAAGTAGTGAGGTGCATTGAGGACTCTAAATGTCCCTCAATCTCTTTTGCGTTAATGGAACTATTGTGATCATCTTGCGCCAGTATTGTTAAGTGGTATAGGATTATAACATAGAGGAAAGCTTCAAATAAAAATTGGATTCCAACAACTGATTATGGTTGCAAAACAGAAAATCAAAAACCAAAAAAAAAGAAAGAAAAACAAATTTTCAAGCAAACAAATAAGGCAGCCAACTTACCTGCTTTTCTTTAAGTAAACGCAGTCTTTGCAATAGAGGCAAACCAGCACCAATGGGACTTGGGGTTTTGTCATGTAATTCGGTTTTTTCTTCTGCCGCGTCTTCTTTCTCGTCGGAGCGTACACGGGACATACGTTTCAGCATGGATTTGCCATTTTTCGGTGAGGTATTGTGCAGTGGCTGCATTTCCAGTGATTCATCACTACGTCGGGATGCCCTTTGGAAGAGAAAAAATGATCACAATCATAAGTAAAATGATATAGAAAAGTGAACAACTTTGGCTGTAATCTGTGAAATCGAGGTAAATATCTCAGTTTAAGAGTTCAGTACGCCTGCCAACAAGGCGTATTTCTGAGGGAATCGGGTCAGGCATAATAAGGCTGCTGGCGAAGCAAAACGTTGGAAAGTTCTTTCCACAAAGCGCTGTGCAGAGAGAGGCAGCATAATTCTGAAGGCTTCGAAACGCTGTCTGATGAGTAGAGACTGCAGGCTTAGGGTTGGATTTCGGTTCGAAGTTCGAGTAAGGAGGCTTATCATGGTGCAGATAAATCTACACCACTCCGTGGCCGCCTCGAACGAACTTCTTCTTGCACTCTCTAGCTCTTCACTCGACATTACCTTGATTCAGGACCGTTATGTTGTTAGAAATAAAGTCTCTAGCTTAGGCAATAGGAATTACACAGTATTTACTCAACCCTCTGATGATAAGATAAGGACGTGTATTGTGGTAAGAAAAAGTTAAAACTTGATCCCTTAATCGAAATATGGCAATGGCGCCAGATCGCTGAGGTTGGAGACGAAAAACTCTGGTCCCTCGCTGATCCCATTGGTTTACCTGCCCTATGACGAGACGGACCCTCCTATCGAGATAATGTGTAGGCTAGCGTGCGAGAATGACCGGAGAATGTGGTTGATCTGGGGTTGCGACGCCAATGCGCACCACACACAATGGGAAAGTACGGACATCGACAAACTCATCGATTGATGAGTTTATTCTAAAATCCAGACTGCGTGTTTGTTGTATTGGTGGTGTTCCGATTTTCCAGATACGTTATAGGTCAAAGGTTATAGACGTAACGTTGACGAATCTTGATGACACTTGTTTAAGGGCTTGTAGGGTCTCCGAGGAGTACTTCTTTTCGGACCATAGATATATCATCTTTGATCTGATGTTGTCTACATACATCCACCCATCAAACAGGAACCCCAGAAAGACCAAATGGAATCGCTATGCGGAGAGCGTTGAAGGAAAACTTCGAACTTTAAGCACCTCGCAAACTGGTAGAAAAGAGTTTGAATTGGCAGCGAATCTGCGGACAGGAACCATGTTGAGTAGTTATGAGGAGAACTACCCTTTGACATATCCGGGTAAGAGTTTGCAACCTGTTTGGTTGAACGGATACCTGAGGTGACTAAGACAGAGAGCAAATTTGCATTTGTACTCATTTCTCGTATTATTGCAGCTATAGTACAAAATATTGTTGTGATGCCTCTGCCAATCCATTACACCTGCAGTTGAAGTTAGAGTCCATACATGGTATTCTGGTGGCCATGAAGGTCCCCTCTTTTTTGGTAAATTGGGTTGAAAGGACGGATTATCAACGCATCACTGACAGATGGCTCGATAAGGAAGATTTTGACCAGAGGAACTTCGCAAGAAGGAGTTTCATCTCCTTTATTGTGGCTCCTGATGATCAATGTGTTTCTGAGGTCTTTCGAGTGTGAGAGAATGAAGGTCGTTGCCTACGCGGACGACGTCGTTATCAGAGTGAGTGGCCGTTTCCTCTCTACTATTACGGATATCGTGCAGGGAGCTTTAAGAAAGTTTTGTGGATGGAAGACTGAACTGGTCCTTTTCACCAGGAGAAGGCAGCTGGGTATTTTAAAGGGCCTTTCCTGAATGGGGGGGGGGAGCTACCGCTCTCTTTGGAGCCCAAGTACTTGAGCGTGAGAAGAAACGTCGAAGAAAGGGTCAAACGGGGACTGAATGTGCTCTACTTCTATTGCAACTCGATAGGAAGGAGTTGGCCGGCTGGTGCATTGAATGTTTACGGCGGTTGTTGTTGTTGTAGCCACATTTGCATGTGGAGGTGGCGATCCTCGTCAAGCCCCTGTAGTTGAGCAAGCTCGTTCCTGTCCAAAAGACCGATTCGCCATGGAAACAGTGTGGCGATTGATTATTTAAAGGCGCCAATAACCCTCCTTGTCATATCAAGCATCATAGGCACTCAGTATTTGTGCAAGCCCATGCCGCCCGGTCTCTCATTGACACTCTCCGCTCGATTCCGCTGATTGTGCGCGACTGCCGTTGCAGCTGCTCCGTATGGAACATTTCACTATTCGCAACCTGCGGAAGCGCCCTGTAGCTCGCGGATAAGATTCTCGTGAGAGCAATGAACACCACACAATTAGGACCTCGAATGTTCCAGCCTGTGTGGTGCTCACAGCTATCCCGTGCCGGGGTGGTGTTAACGCTCTCATCGGATGCCAAGTTTTAGGGCGTGATTCTTGACCAGAAACTAAGTTGAAGAAGATACGTCGAAGAAAGGGTCAAGCGGGGACTGAATGTACTCTACTCCTATCGCAACTCGATAGGAAGGAGTTGCCCGGCTAAGGGCAGGGTTGGTGCACTGGATGTTTATCAAGCTCGTTTCGGTCCAAAGAACCGATCGCCGCGGGAACCGCGTGGCCATTGATCATTTAAAGGTGCCAATAACCCGCCTTGTTATATCGAGCATCATAGGCACTTAGTATTTATGCAAGAGCCCATACCTCCCGGCCTCTCATTGAGACTCTCCTTTGGAAACCGCTGATTGTGCGTGACTGCCGTTGCAGCTACTCCATATGGAACATTCCACTATCCGCAACCTGCGGAAGCCCCCGGTAGCTAGCAGTTAAGATTCTCGTGACAGCAATGAACACCACACAGGTCGGACCTCAATGTTTCAGCCTGTGTGGTGCTCACAGCTCTCCGCTCTCTTCGGAGGCCAAGTTTTAGGGAGTGATTCTTGACCAGAAATAAAGTTGGAAAAAAACGATGAAGAAAGCGTCAAAAGGGGACTGAATGCGCTCTTCTTCTGTTGCAACTCGATAGAAAGGAGTTGGGGGTTAAGGCCTCGGTCGCTGCACTGGATATTTACGGCGGTCGTTCGGCCAATTCTCACCTATGGTTGTCTGGTGCGGCACAAAGCTTTGGGCAACTCTGCCCTGCGCAGGATAATCGAGAAGGGACAGGGTGAGGAGGCATTGCTAATATCTGGGGCAAGGAGAAGAGCCCCGAGAGAGAGGCTTAATGCCTCGTTCGCTGCACTGGATATTTACGGCGGTCGTTCGGCCAATTCTCACCTATGGTTGTCTGGTGCGGCACAAAACTTTGGGCAACTGTACCCTGCGCAGGATGATCGAGAAGGGACAGGGTAGGGAGGCATTGCTAATATCTGGGGCAAGGAGAAGAGCCCCGAGAGAGAGGCTTAATGCCATTCTCGACTTATGCCTTTGCACTTATATGTAGCGTGTGTGGCAACTAAGATCGCCATGAGACTAAGGGAGACGCTCCTCTAGTTAAGGCCGTTCTTCTGTTCTGCGTGAAAATGTTGATGCAGCATGGGGCTATGCTATATGCGGCGCGTCTCATTATATACCAGGGGAGTTCTTCCTTGTTGATGGTTTCGAAGTCGTTTTCCCGAATAGGGATCTCTGGGTTGAAGGCACTCTGGCCTTCCCGAGACTCTCTGTATACACGGTTGGGTCTATATTGGATGGGGACTGTGGAGCCGGAGTCTGCATTATATTTCTTAGAATCAAGAAATCTTTTAGACTTCTGCACGGGTACAGCGTCTTTCAGGCGGAGGTCTAAAGGCTCTGGAGACGGTGTTGTTGGAGGAGTGGCGGCCTGTTCATACTTTCATATATACGTGGACAGTCAGGCGGTGCTGAAGTCTCTGGCGTCGGGTCGTGTAAGGTCAAAATTGGTTAGAAGATCCAAGGAGCTTCTCCAAACCATGGGAAAGGTTGTTATGCTCTGCTGGGACCTATGCCATCAAGATATGGCAGGGAACGAAGCTGTCGACGAGCTTGCCAGGAATGGAGAAGTTGGAGACGGTCGAGCGCCTGTTGTGTCACTGCCCCGCACAGAAGAGAAGACAGAACCCCCAACAGGTTCTTAGCTCTTATGTCATTCTGGAGTTCTGTAGAGGCCTGAATTGGCTGACTGGTTCATACTCTCGAAGGTGAGCTTGTAGTTGCGTGCCCTCCAAACCCAACCTTACATAATGCCTCTTTTCAGGGCTGCAAGGACTTATAGGAAGATTCCAAATTAGAAGTAAATACGAATCAAAGGCCTGCACAAGACCATTCAATTCTTCTTTCAAGGCACACATAGAGTATTTCAAGAACTGAACTCTTCGTTAAAATATACAACATTGTATGAGACAAATGAGAACTGAGTAAAACAGATAACAAGACACCAAGACAACGAGATGAGTGAATGCAAAAAATTAACCCTTAAGCAAAAAGAGAGAATGATTCAGATTTCAGGTATTTAAGTCATTAAATCCTCCTGAATTCGGTAAAAACCTTCTACATTCCGCCGCTGGGTAAGCCAACCGGCTTAAAAACAATAGGCCAATGTATGAGTGTTCCACTTGCAGATAACCTATTCCGCATTGAATTACCTTGATTTTTTAAGTACACTTCGGAATCCTTTTACATCATGTCTCAATTTATCGACAATTTTCTTTGAGGCACTATTTTCGCTACTATCACTGTGATTAACATGGTGGCTATGATGGTGATGATGGCTCTGATGATTAGCAGCATCCTTGTCGGCCTTGGCCTTGGCGTGTTTCTTGTTCACACATCTCACTTCCATTAGGCGTTTGCGGCCCAAAGTCTGTAAAATCTCTTGGGCCTCGGGATAGTCTTTCATGGCAGCCAAGACATCTTCACGGGAGAGGGAAAAGAGCTCAGAATAGCCAACGGAACGTACATCTGCTGTTCGCCTAGGGATAAACATAAATTTTATTCAAGTTCAAAGATAAAACAAATTTCTGCTGGCATACTTGTTCAGGCCATCCAAGTTTAGAATACCAATTTCACCAAAAAAATCTCCCGCCTTCATGGTGGTCAAAACTTTGCCGGTCTCACTTAGAACCTCTAAAATACCATCGGCTATTATGAACATTTCTCTGGCCACTTCTCCCTTGCGACATATGGAATCGCCTGGCGTAAAGATGTAGGCCTTCATTTTCAACACCAAATCATGCAAGAACTCTGGCTGACATTCTTGGAAAATGGTAACCTTTTTCAGCACACTCAAATTTACATGCAGAGCCAATTCGGTTTTCAACTTATCCGGCAGCAGGCCCAAGGCGGTATTAATATCACCACCGCCTTGTATACGTCCTCTGGACCAGCTGTAGTCATACCAGCGTAAGACTCTACGTTTCATGCCTCCAGGAACCTAAAAACGCAAAGCACATTCTATAAAAGGATGCAAACAAAAAGGACTTTCGTTATACCTTATGATGTCTCATATATGTCTTTGCTCCATCCAGAAGTCTTTCAAATTCCAGGCGATTGGCATTGCGATTTGTGATGACATTACCCACTTGGCCCACAATGGTTGCGAAAATGAAGACGCCTATTAAATAACTGACTATGGTGAAGACATATCTGCAAAAGAGTGTATCAATAAAGAAAAGATTATGGTTTGTTTCTATCTACGATCTACTCATCAAAGTTTTCGAAAACCAGGATGACTTTGAGATTTTTTGTAATTTTTGGAATACTCCATGAAATGAATATCAAAATCAATTGTTAAAGGCTGTCCCATTTTTCGAAAACTTTGATCATTGTTTGCTAATTATTCAATTTTTTTTTAAGATCTACTCTCTTCAGAGTTATATACCCACAAGCTTTGTTGTCATATATTTCTGAGTTAGAAAGACTTACTGGCGGACAGCCCTCAACTTAAGTTGATATTGATTTCAAGGAAACTCCCTGTAAATGGTTTTAACAATTATTCATACCCATAACTTGAGCCGAACTGAAGCAATCGGGATTTAATGCCACGCCTCGGTATTGATCTTGGGCCGTCCACCGAAAAGTTTTGTCTTTATATCAAAAAATATTGAATACAAAATTACTTTAGTACTTTAGTTCAGATATTAACACTTAAACACCCCTGAAGAAGATTATGTACTAAGTTAGGTTAGGTTGAAAAGAGGGTGCAGATATCGGCCCCATGCCACTATGGACATACACCTAAGCCTAAAAACTATAAAGTAACCTCTAAAAGAAAATTTTAAGTCATCAATTCCGTGCTATTTACAAAATCCTTTATTGTTTTCCATACCACTCTCCTAAGTTGGTTCATGTCTGGTATAGTGTCCCCACCTAAGTGCCGGTATCTGTTAGACGCGGATGCCGAACAATGACAAAGGAAATGCTCAAACGTCTCATCATCTTCCCCGCATGCCCTACACATGCTATCACTTGCCGCACCGATTTTACATAAGTGAGCTGACCTCCTTCTTACTTCCTTTCAGTAATAGCCAAGGATCCCCCCATAGGAATTTCACCGTCCTACCGACCGTTTCGCTGCTCCAAAATGCTGCATGCGCATTCGTCGCCCTTGCCCTTAACTCGGACTGCGTCGACCCGAAAGGCTTCGGGTTAACCAAGTTTATTGACGGCAGTCCTCTGGCCTTCGCCGCCAGATCATCTGTACTTTCAGATCATCTGTACTTTCTTACTTAGTTATGACCCGGCAACCAAACGATGCAGATTGTGCCATCCTCAGAGAAGGCGTTAATCTCCTTTTTACACTGCAAGACTGTTCGTTACCGTTGCCGTCCTGGTCGTTGTTGCCCTTATTACCATTTTACTCTCCGCAAAGATTTTTCAAGTTTTTTGCCCGTTTAGGGCGAAGATTATTAAATTTTACAATTCTTGTTTGTTTCTCTTTCGCGACGAGCTCAATGATCGGAGATGCAAGTGGAAAAGGAAAGCCAAAGATGGCAACACACACTAACCACTATGGGACGCGTTTCGTCTTTGGTTAGAAGACTTTTCAACCATATTAGGTGAGATGGCTTCAAGGGCCGTACGTTGGTATATTGTATTTGAATCGTATTAATAGCGAAAACTCATCTATGATACAAGTACGACATAAACAACGCTCGTCAACCCTGTCTATTAGCTGTACTTTTCCCAATGCATGTATTTTTGTGTAATGACAGACTTTCTTTCTGTGATAAATTACACTTCTTCCGTAGTACACATGATTTTCTGCATCTGTTGGAAGTTGTATTGATGGCTTCAGCAATGGCTCTCACTATTGCTCCTTGTGCCCAGGTTCGAATCCCTGCCGGCCTTTGCCGAATTTTTCATTTTTCAAGTTTTTTTGCCTATTAGGGCGAAGATTATTAAATTTTACCATTCTTGTTTGTTTCTCTTTCGAGACGATCTCAATGATCGGAGTCCGTAAAGATGTTCACACTCGACGTTCCCGCGTTAGCACCACACCACTTCACCTATCCCGTGATCGGCCAGATCTCCGGAAGCAGGACCGTATTATGGTCAGGCAGTCTAAAACAGATCTCAGTCACTGGGTTCTCAATGTAGACCCCCAGGCCCACTCTGTTCTCTAGCTTTGATCCATCAGTGTTACATGATCTGATCAGATGGCAATACCAGAATTCCGTCAATCTAAGACTGAGTCGATGGCAGCAGAGCCTCGCACTCGGCTTCAAGGTTCATTTCAGGTATTCAATCGGAAACCTCTTCCCTTCCTTCCAGGTTTCCTATCGTTGCCTCGATTATACCGCAATAGTATGAGCTGCTCCCATTCTCCCATCGCCTTAAGCCTCATAGCCGCACTGTACCTCACGCTTAATCTGTATGTAAATGGGTCGGATATCTAGAAAAGTCACCAGTGCCCTAGTGGGCGTGGTTCTCATCCCTCCGCCTATGCCAAGACAACATGTTATCTGAACCTGTTGTATGGTCCTTATGTTGCACTTTTTCTCCATAGCAGTCCACCAAACTACTGAGGTGTAAGTAAGTATTGGTCTTATCACGCTCCTGTAAAACCAGTGGACTATCCTCAGATTCTGGTCCCATTTCGAGCCTACGGCCCGTCTACATAGTGCCCAACATATGTGAGCCTTCTCAGTACGCTCCTGAATGTGACACTTCCAATTCAGTTTCCTGTCCGAGATCACACCTAAGTATTTGACCTTGTCAGATGTCGAAATCATCTTATTCAGGAAACGTGGTGCGTTAAATTGGCCCACCTTCGTCTTCCTCGTGAACAGGCATATTTCAGTCTTCTCTGGGTTAACATTGAGACCTCTGGGTCTAGCCCTGTCTTATGCCATATGCAAAACCCTTTCGGCCCTTCTTCATAGCTCGTTCGGTTGCTTACCCCTAAGAAGTATTATAACATCGTCTGCGTAGTAATCCCTCCTCAGTCAGCATCCGTAATCGGCCATTTATGGTGGTCACCCATAGAAGTGGCGATAAAATGCTCCCCTGTGGCATGCCCTGTGCCACTTTCTCCCTTATATTTATGCCATGGGACACACAATTTATCCACCTGTTCCTTAGCATATGGTTTATCCAGTCTCTAAGGACCGGGTTCTGCCGTTACTAGACTAAGGATTGAATCAGTGTGTAGGTCCGCACATTGTTAAAAGCCCCCTCGATGTCAAAGCCTCCGCCGGGGTGTACGTTTTAGCATCGAAGGATTCTTCTATTTTATGCACAACCTCGTGCAGGGCAGTCTCCACCGACCTTCCCTTGACATAGGCATGCTGTTTGAACTTGAACAGTTCGCTGGATGTCCTACTCCTTATCAAGGTGTCCACAATACGTTCCATGGTTTTGAGTACAAAGGACGTAAGGCTTATGGGTCTTTTGGCCTTTGTAACCAGTGTTACCAAAAAGATAAAAGCTAAAAAATCACCCTTTATTTCAACCTTTACGAGGTCCATTTTTTTTACTGAAGAAGGCCGGTGGCCTCAGGAAGTGGCAGGCATGCGAAGACGATATTGGACCGGCCTTGTACTCAAGACTCTTGTCTAAGTCAGAAGTCTTTGTAGTTCTGTCGCATGTTGTCCTTCGAAGCCTCTGCAGTCCAGTCGCCCGTCGACTAGGGGAGCTTGGTGCAGTCTTTTCACTAGTCTATATTTCAGTAGCAGACAACATGCTACCGCCTGATACTTTTTATACCAATTAAATAAGAAAAAATTAAATTTTAGACTTTTCTTTGTTAATAGTTTTTGAATCGTTATGTGCTTCAACTCCAACCAAATCTTTCAATTCTCTACGCGATATACTTCGCCTAGCAGTAGTTCCAATATTGTATAGTTCTCAAGATGTAAAACTTTCTAAAAAAAAACACTGAGATAACCCCCTCCTCAATTTGAGAACACATAACTTACTCGGCATTCGTTTCCGGCGTTGGCAGATCCCCAATTGTGGTTAGAGTGAGAGTTGACCAATACAAACTGCCCAAATATTTTCTTGTCAATGTTGCATAGTCACCCGGGCGATATGGATAAACCCAATCTCCCTGAAAACAAATAAATTTTCAATGGACATTTTCATTAAGGTTCAGTTATCGTATGCAACACTTACCTGAAATCCTTCAGCCTCGGAGAGTAGATAATAGAAGCAACCAAACCAATGGGCCAATATTAAAAGAATATGAATTAGATTAACAACACGCCATAAATTTGGCCAAACAGTTCTACTTTCAACAATATAATAAAAACGAACAGATCTATAAACCTGGAATAAAGGGAAAAAAGTGGTTTATTCTCCGAAGTGAAGGTTAAAATTTTTAAAATATATGGCATGTTGGACCGAAACAACTCTTATATATAAAAATCAATTTGTGTTTGTTTGTAGGTTTATTTGTTTGTGTGTTCCATATAAACTCAAAAACGGCTGAACCGATTTTCTTGAAATTTTGGTGAAAATTGGGTACTACATTTTTTGATATCTGAAGGGGGGACGGACCCTCCCCCTTTCCCCTAATTTTTGAGAAACGCCAGTTAACGGAGATGGGTGGTGCGATTTAAGCGAAATTTTGTGTGCTATCTTATAGTAACCTGCAAACAAAAATTTGATATCCAAATTTCGGATGGGGTACCTAGGTGGGCGCCCCACCCGCAAAATCAACCAAATATGTATATACACCAATCACGACAATATGGGACTCAAATGAAAGGTATTTAAGAGTAGAATACGAATCTGATACCCAATGTGGGACCAAGTGCTAGGGGGACCACCCCAACCCCAAAAACACCCCTAAATCGGACATATTTACCGACCATGGCAATATGGGACTCAAATGAAAGGTATTTGTGAAAAAAATACGAATCCGATTTCCAAATATGCGACCAAGCGTTGGGGGGGGGGGGTTGCCCCTCCCTAAAAACACCCCCAAACAGGTTATTTCCTGACCATGGCAATATGGGGCTCAAATAGAAGGTATTTGAGTGTAGAATACGAATATGATATCCAAATGTGGAACCAAGTGTTTGAGGGCCGCCCATCCCCGAGAACATCCCCTAAAGAGGACCATAACAATATGGGACTCAAATGAAGGTCTTTGGAAGTAAAGCAAGAATGTGATATTAATATTCGGGAAAAGTGTCTATGGGGCCACCCCACCCCCATAACACTACCCAAATGGGAAATATTTACTGACCATTGCAATATGGGGCTCAAATAAGAGGAGAGAGTAGAATACGAAGCTGATATATATATTGGGTTGCCCAAAAAGTAATTGCGGATTTTTTCAACGAAGTAAATGCATTTTTAAAAAAACTTAGAATGAACTTTAATCAAATATACTTTTTTTACACATTTTTTTCTAAAGCAAGCTAAAAGTTACAGCTGATAACTGAAAGAAGAAAGAATGCAATTACAGAGTCACCAGCCGTGAAAAAATTTGTCAACGCCGACTATATGAAAAATCCGCAATTACTTTTTGGGCAACCCAATATTATCAGAGAAAGTCACTGAATGCCCGCCCCATCCCCCAAACCGGACATGTTTGCCTATTATGGAAAAATGGGGCTCAAATAAAAGGTATTTGGGAGTAGACCGTGAATCTGATACCAACATTCGGGACCAACTGTCTAGGGGACGTCTCACCCCCATAAAAACCCCCAAATAGGACATATTTGCTCACCTTGGCAATTTGGGTCTTAAAGAGAGTGGAGCTCTCCACAAAGCGGACATATTTGCTGACTTTTGCAATAAGGGGTTTAAATGAAAGTTATTTGAGATTAGAAAACGAATTTGATATCCAACTTTGAGTCCAATGGCAATATGGGGTTCAAATAAATGTTATTGAGAGTAGAGCACGATGCTGATTTATTTTTTCAGGACTAAGTGTTTGGGGGACAACCCCACTCCCCAAAACACACCTAAATCGGACATATTTACCAATCAGGTCAATGTGGGGCTCAAATGAAAAGTATTGGGGAGTAGAGCACGAAATTGATACCCATTTTCGGGACCAATTTTCTGACGGTCTACCCCTTCCAAAAAGCACCTCACAAACAGTAATTATTTATTGACCATGGTAATATGGGGCTCAAGTAAAAGTATTTGGGAGTAGAAAATTAATCTTTTATCCAAGTGTGGGGCCATGTATTTGGGGCACCGCCCCTTCCCGAAGAGCATACATTTACCGACCAAATGAAAGGTATTTGAGATTAGAAAACAAATATTGGGTTGCCCAAAAAGTAATTGCGGATTTTTCATATAGTCGGCGTTGACAAATTTTTTCACAGCTTGTGACTCTGTAATTGCATTCCTTCTTCTGTCAGTTATCAGCTGTTACTTTTAGCTTCCTTTAGAAAAAAAGTGTAAAAAAAGTATATTTGATTAAAGTTCATTCTAAGTTTTATTAAAAATGCATTTACTTTTAAAAAATCCGCAATTACTTTTTGGGCAACCCAATATTATAACCAATTTTGGGGCCAAGTGTTTGAGGTACGCCGCATCCCATTAACTTCCCTCTAACCAATGGCAACGTGGGGTTAAAATCAATGGTATTTGAGAGAAGAGCACGATGCGGATATTTTTTTCAGGGCCAAGTGTTTGGGGACTAACGCACCCCGAAAACACCCCCAAGTAAAAGTATTTGGGAGTAGAAAATGAATCTGATATCTAATTGTGGGACCATGTATTTGGGGCACCGCCCCTTCCCGAAGAGCATAAATTTACCGACCAAATGAAACGTATTTGAGATTAGAAAACAAGTATGATAACCAATTTTGGGGCCAAGTGTTTGGGGTACGCCTCATTCAATAAACTTCCCTCTAACCAATGGCAATATGGGGTTAAAATCAATGGTATTTGAGAGAAGAGCACGATGTGGATATTTTTTTCAGGGCCAAGCGTTTGGGGACTAACGCACCCCGAAAACACCCATAAATCGGACATACATATTTACGGACGGGTCACGGCAACATGGGACTCAAATTAAAGGTATTTGGGAGTAGATCACGAAGTTCATAACCACTTTCGGGACCACGTTTCTAGGGGTCCACACCACCCCTTAAAAGCCCACCAACCGCCACCCTGGGAGCCTTTTTACTCCCAAAATCCCCATGAGAATATTGGTCTGAAATAAAGTCTCTTAAGAATGGAGTATATCTAACATCCAAACTCAAATGACCCTAAACCCGTTGAGCGAATTCAGAAATCAGTAAAGATTATGTGGGGTTCAGATAAAGGCATTTAAAGCTCTTTTATAGTCGAAAATAAATATTTAAAAGTTAAATTTGTTCCATATACAGTAAAAGAAGGCGCAGCGGAGCGGGCCCGGTTCAGCTAGTTTTATATAAATTCCATCAAACATTGCTTCACCAATGACTTCCTATGAACAGAAACCAATAATAAGATCTGCTTTTCAAAATTTAGATGCGATTTAAATGAACTGCTAATGTTTTATACGATATGCGATATCATGAGCATACTACAATACTTACTTTAAAAAAACGAGTAAAACGTAATAAGGGCTGCGGGCCCATGCGAAGTTGCAGCAGGTCAAAGGGAATGAGAGAAACCATGTCTAGGACAAAATTTCTGGAGTGCACATAGTGACAGGCTAATTTTTTATCATCATATACCTAAAATGAATATTGAGGAAATTTTATAAATATTTCTCAATTTTGAAATACTAATAGAATATAAAGTTAATATTTAATAAATTAAATAAAAAATAAATAGTTCAGTTTTTTTTAAGTATTTCATCTCACCATTAAACCCTGTTCCAAGTAGCCAGTACGCAGTTGAACCAAGATATCGAAAACAAACACCACATCCGTTAATGTATCACATATGAACCAAAATAATGGCACCGCTTGCTAAAAATTGTAGAACGAATAGAATTTTAAAATGATTTTTAGCAAGCATTTCCTTTTTGTACGCACCTGCAGTTCGGGAAAGCTCTGACGAACGATCAACGTCCATAAATTGTATAGAACACAACAAGTCAAAACCATTAACCAGTAAAAATGGAAATTTTCATCAGGATTAACAACGGAACGCCGTTTTTGGAGGTAACGTCGACGTCTCTTGGTGGTCTTGTCGACTTCGCCTGAGGCACTTTCTGATCCTGTGTCTTCAACAGTTTCCTGGACAAAAAAAAAACAATAAGTTATTAAAGTTTTTTTAGATTGTGTTTCAATCCATTGATCGTAGGAAATAATTTTACAAAGTGGAAATAATGTTCAAAATATTTGGAATTAACTCTGGTTCAAAATTCAAACTTAAGTTTAACTGCCACTCTGCAAGCAGGTGCATTTAGGTGCATCCTCCTCCCGAGATGCCGTTTGGATCTACATGGTCTGAAGCCAGAGGTTCATCTCAACAAAAGAGAACCTCTGGATCAAACAGTGTACGATGCGGGTCTATATAGCATTCATGAGCAGGGACAAGCTACCGAATGAATGTCGTCCTTGGAGACCAATCGCACCTGATGAAGTTAACCAACTCTGGCAAACCTGGACGGCGCATTCAGGGGCCATGGCCTCTTGGGTGACGGGGTGCGGCTTAGAGTTGAATACTATAGAAGACTGGAATGCTAAAGAACACTGGAATGCTAAGGAAGACTGGTTGGTCTTGTCTTCTATTAGAGGAAATGGAAAAGTTTGAGTTCAGATTACTGACACAGCAAGGGACAGCCTTGGAGCTATCCAAATTGACAAAGGTTAGGTCGAAAAGAGGGTGCAGATATTAATCCGCCCCATGCCACTTTGGACATACACCTAAGCCCATAATCGGCTTGTTGTGCGCTCTAAAAATTAGAAAGTAACCTCTAAAAAGAAAATTTTAAGTTATAAACTCCGTGCTACTTACAAAATCCTTAATTGTTTTCAATACCACTCCCCTAAGTTGGTTCATGTCTCATATTGTGTCTCCACCTAAGTGCCGGTATATGGTAGGGGCGAAAGCCGGGCAATGACAAAGGAAATGCACCAGCGTCTGATCATCTTCCCCGCATGCCCTACACATGCTATCACTTGCCGCACCGATTTTATATAAGTGAACTCGTAGTCCTATGTGTCCCGTTATGATATCAGTAGCTATACTGACCTTACTTCCTTTCAGTAATAGCCTCGTCTTCTCACGATCTGGATCCCCCCATAGGATTTTCGCCGTCGTACCGACCGTTTCGCTGTTCCACAATGTTGCATGCGCATTCGTTGCCCACTCCCTTAACTCGGACTGCGTCGACTCGAAAGTCATCGGGTTAACCAAGTTGATTGACAGCAGTCCTCTGGCCTTCACCGCCAAATCGTCTGCCCTTTCATTTGCCCTTACTCCATTATGGCCCGGCACACAAACGATGTGGATTTTGCCATTCTCAGAGAAGGCGTTAATCTCTTTCTTACACTGCAAGACTGTTTGTGACCTTACCGTCCTGGTTGTTATTGCACTTATGGCAGCAACAGTAACAGCGGACAGTAATTCCGTAAAGATGTTTACACTCGACTTCCTCGCGTTAGCACCACACCACTTCACGCATTCCGTGATCGTCCTGATCTCCGCCTGCAGGACCGTATTATGGTCAGGCAGTCTAAAACTGATTTAAGTCCCTGGGTTCTCAATGTAGACACCCTGGCCCACTCTGTCGTGTAGCTTTGATCCATCCGTGTAACATGATATTCAAGATGGCAATACTAGGATTCCGTCGATCCAAGACTGTGCCGAAGGCAGCAGTGCCTCGCACTCGACCTCAAGGTTAATCTCAGATATCCGATCGGAAACCTCTTTCCTTTCTATCGTCGACTCGATTATACCGCTATGGTATGGGCTGCTCCCATCCTCAATGCATTCTCCAATCGCCTATCGCCTATCGCCTTTAGTCTCATAGTCGCAGTGGCTGCCTCACACTTAATCTGTATGTCAATGGGTCGGATATCTAGAATAGCCTCCAATGCCCTAGTGAGCATGGTGCTCATTGCTCCGCCTATGCCAAGACAAAATGTTCTCTGAACCTGTTGTATGGTCCTTATGTTGCACTTTTTCTCCATAGCAGTCCACCAAACTACTGGGGCGTAAGTAAGTATTGGTCTAATCACGCTCTTATAGAACCTGTGGACTATCCTCGGATTCAGGCCCCATTTCGAGCCTACGGCCCGTCTACATAATGTCCAACATCTGTGGGCATTAAGGAAACGTGGTGCGTCAAATTGGCCTACCTTCGTCTTCCTCATGAACAGGCATATTTCGGTCCTTTCTGGGTTAACATTGATACCTCTGGGTATAGCCCAAGTCATTGTTCAATTTGTAGAAAAAATATTGGTCTTTTTGGTAGCTTTATCCAAATATAGACCGATCTGAACCATATACTACATGGATTATAAATCGAGGGATTGGTATATATGGTAGCTATATCCATATCTGAACCGATCTAGGCCAAATTGAAGAGGGATGTCGAAGGGCCTTATACAACTTTCAGTCCCAAATTTCGGCGAAATCGGACAATAAATGCGTCTTTTTTGGGCCCAAGGTCTTTAATCGAGAGATCGGTCTATATGGCATCTATATCAAAATCTTCACCGATCTAGGCCAAATTGAAGACGGATGTCGAAGGCCCTAACACAACTCATTGTCCCAAATTTCGACGACATTGGATAATAAAAGCACATTTTATGGGCCCAAGATCTTGAATTGTGAGATCGGTCTATATGGCAGCTTATCCAATCTGGACCCATCTGGGCTAAATTGCAGAAAGATGTCGACTGTCCCAAATTTCGGCAAAATCGGACAATAAATGCGGGTTTTATGGGCCTAAGACCTAGAATCGAGATATCGGTCTATATGGCAGCTTTAGCCAAATCTGGACCGATTTGTGCCAAATTGAAGAAGTATGTCGAGTGGCTTAACTCCACTCACTGTCCCAAATTTCAACAAAATCGGGTAATAAATGCGGCTTTTATGGGCCTAAGACCTTAAATCAGCTGATCGGTTTATATGGGGGCTATATCAAGATATAGTCCGATATAGCCCATCTTCGAACTTAACCTGCTTCTAGAAAAAAAACCTGTGCAAAGTTTCAGCTCAATATCTCTATTTTTATTCCCTCCACCATAGGATGGGGGGTATACTAATTTCGTCATTCTGTTTGTAACTACTCGAAATATTCGTCTGAGACCCCATAAAGTATAAATATTCTTGATCGACGTGACATTTTATGTCGATCTAGCCATGTCCGTCCGCTTCCGAAGGAGTAAAGCTAGCCGCTTGAAATTTTGCACAAATACTTCTTATTAGTGTAGGTCGGTTGGTATTGTAAATGGGCCATATGGGTCCATGTTTTGATATAGCTGCCATATAAACCGATCTTGGGTCTTGACTTCTTGAGCCTCTAGAGTGCGCAATTCTCATCCGATTGGAATGAAATTTTGCACGACGTGTTTTGTTATGATATCCAACAACTGTGCCAAGTATGGGTCAAATCGGTCCATAACCTGATATAGCTGCCATATAAACCGATCTTGGGTCTTGACTTCTTGAGCCTCTAGAGGGCGCAATTCTTATCCGATTTGAATGAATTTTTGCACGATGTATTTTGTTATGATATCCAACAACTGTGCCAAGTATGGTTCAAATCGGTTTGTAACCTGATATAGCTGTCATATTAACAGATCTGGGGACTTGACTTTTTTAGCTTCTAGAGGGCGCAATTCCTATCCGATTCGGCCCGGCCGAACTTAGCACGCTTTTACTTGTTAAAGACTGTAGCGTGATTTCAACAGACAGACGGACGGACATGTCTAGATCGTCTTAGATTTTTACGCTGATCAAGAATATATATACTTTATAGGGTCGGAAATGGATATTTCGATGTGTTGCAAACGGAATGATAAAATAAATATACCCCCATCCTTCGGTGGTAGGTATAAAAACAGACTGCAAGGTAGAGCTGGCAAAATATCGATGGTACTGCCAATATTTTGGTCAGCGATGCGATCCAGAATATATCCCAACCATTCATTTTTCAATCGTTCTCCTTGTTGTGTATTTCAAGTATCGTTCGAATCGTCCATAACCTGATATAGCTTTGTTATAAAATCTTCCGATTTAACTTTTTAAGCTTAAAGCGGGCTCAATTTTGCTTTCCAACTAACTGCATCGAAATTGCTTCTAAATAAACCGATTTCGTGATGTTTACTTCTCATTTTTGATTTAAATTTAGGTGATAGGAAATTAACGATACTATCGATATTTATTATTAGAAATATCGAAAATACCGAATGTTGCGAATATCGATAGTTTGCCAGCTCTTCTGCAAGGGCCAGCGTTGGAGCTATCGAAATCGGTAAATTTCTTTGGATGATTCTGTACAGAAAGCTGAACTAGGGCTTGAATATGGAGTCTCGAATACGAAAGGCTTTGGCAGGCTCCATGTTTGTGTCATAACTCATTGGTAACAGATGGGAGGAGATGCTACCGTCTTCAGAAATCTGGCCACTTCTATTGGTTAATAGTGATTCTGCTGTTAAATTAGTTAGTTTCTTTAGGCATGTTAATAGATGATTGGTGTCCTTGAATTCTGTGTGGCATGCAGGGCATATTTTGGGTATTGGTATCGTCTAAAATTAAGCGATACGGACATTAAGGACTACAATCGGCTGGTATGATGAAGTTGCATTGGTTACAGTATCCTGATGAATATCCCGTACCCCGTTCTGTATGAGGAGATTGTGAGAGGATCTGTGATGCCTGTCACCTGCCTAAAGATCCAGATACTATATCCTGAGACACCTCTTTGGAGAAGATTTTACATGGCATAATACGTTACAAATGTCTTTAGGATTAGGAGGGTATAACCACCGCTGAAACCTTTTGTCTGATGTTCTCGCCAGTAATCGCACCGTCATAGGCAAACATGCTAACCTTTGCGCTACGGTGGCCTCCAAGCAGCCCACGTTGGCGTTGTATAATTCACTGCTGGTCGGTTGGAGGCCACCGTAACTCAGAGGTTTGCATGCTTGCCTATGACGCTAAACGTCTGGGTATGAAACCTGGCTAGAATTTCATAAAACAAGATTTCAGAGGTTAACATATCCGCATATGACGATGAACGTCTGGGTTCGAATCCTGATGAAAACATCCGAAACAATTTTCAGGAATGGTTATCCCCTCCTAATGCTGTGTAATTGTGAGGTACTATGCCATGTAAAAACTTCTCCTCAAACAGGTGTCGCACTATGGCACGACGTTCGGACTTGGCTACAAAAAGGAGGAACTTATCATTGAGCTTTTACTTGAATCGGACTGCACTTATTGATTGGCTCTCTTCCTTAATGGAATGTTCATGAGGAATTTTGTGCAATGGCCACATATCACAGTATCAAATCGTTGCTCCTTGCCTCAATTCCTACTAGAGCTTAAGGCCTTTTGATCTATAAATTTTGGTTTTGCACCACTGTGCAACTAAAAAGTTTTATATAAGCACAATGAACTTTACCTGAGCTTCTGGTATCTGGCGCGTAGAAAATCGTTTGAGAAATGAGTCTTCCCTCTTCAATGGTGGTTTCTTTTGCATAGCGCCGGATATTTGAACGGTTGTGCGCAGTTTCATCCATCGTTGGTTGGATCGCGTCCTGTTGTTGTAAGAATCATACATTAATAATCAGTCGTTTGGCATTGATGGCACGAAACTAATCAAAAATTTTCGAAGGCCAATAACACACAGAAAATGCACAAAAATTCCAAAAACAAATAAACAACGAAAACCATAAAAAGAAATGGACAAAAAAGAACTACAACATAGAATTAGAAGGCTACTTACGTTACATTAACATGGACTACTCAGAAAAGTCAAGGATGACACAGATACGGAACGAACGAGCGAGCGAGCAGGCGAGCGAGCGAGCGAGTTAATCAACATTTAGATGGAGGTGGAGTGGAGTGGACGACACTAGTATTATGATGACTATCTACACATGGAATAACAGTAACACTGACCGACCGACCGACCGACTGACTGACTGACTGACCGAGTGAGCGGTAGTTAGTGCCTATACGAGTAGGGTGTCTGGGTGTCTGCGGCATTGTTGTATTGTTTATAATAAAAACCAAATATTTATTGTATGGCATTGCACTCGCCGCCGCCGCCCATGCCCCACCAACATGGGGCAGGCAATTGTGTGTGAAAACGGAATTAACATTTATGTATGTTACGTTACTATAGTACTAGCCGACATACAACAACGCTCGTATGCATGTCTGTCTGTCTGTCTGTCTGTCCATCAGTCTGTCTGTGTCACACATCACACATGTCACATGCAAATCCACTTCACACCGAATTCTAAAAAAGAATGGTAACATTAACTTAAAACGAATAGAAAATGAAACAACAACAAAAATTGTTAACATAAGCAAATAGACGACATCAATCATCATTATAGGATTACAAGAGAAAAATATCTAAAGAAAATCTGTCAACACTTGGTTAGTATTTCAATGAAACAAAACAAAAAAAAGGACCAAAAACAACACAGTAGTAGGACTCTAGAAAAAAAAACAGCATCATTCAGTTCAAGCATTTTTTCTTTTTTTGGTGTTTTTTCAATATTTTCTCTAAGGCCTCGTAGGCATCCTTTTAAGGGATCTGGTTGTTGTTGCTGTTGTTATTGTAACTCTACATATCCTACATACGTTTTAGCAGTGAGTAGCATTGAAGCAGTGAAGTGAGTGAGCCACTAAGCTAGGACGACGGCTACCAACCAGCAGTCCTTGTAATAAGCTCCGTTTATTCATATACGAGGAGACACTTGGATGATTTTCGAACAAGAACAACACTCTAAGTAAATAACAAACGTGTGTGTGTGTGTATATGTTAGGTGTATTTAATTAATTTAACGTATTTACAGGGGTTTTTTTTCTCATCATTGCTGATGCTGATCATCAGCATGATCATGATCATGATCATCATCATCATCGTCATTAACAACACTACCTCCAAAAAATGAATCAACTCAAGGTACCATTACGAGTACGGACTAATTTCAAAATACATATGAGCATATGAAAGGAAAAACAAACGGAAACAAAAGCAAGCAGCAATTTTGCCAACGACTGGGCCGGTCGTCATGGTAGTACTTAGATATTGCTGTACGACTAATAAAAGTAGAAGCATTTTTAATTCTCAAAAAAACATTTTAAAATCGACAAGTCGCTTCGGATTTATAATTCTAATTAATTTGTAATGTGTGTTTATCAACATTTTCAGGTAGCTTAATTGAAAGATGAGTCGTCTGTGTTTTAGACTTTTTAAAATGATCCATTATTTGGAAGGAAAAAACCTATTTTTCTTTCTTTTATAGAACCTAAAGCTTAGTATAAAATAATTGAATGCAACTTATCTTAAATTTGAATCCAAAAGATTTTCAAGTTCAATCCAACATCACTTCAAAAGTATTTTTACATGTTTTTTGGTATTTTCATAATTTACAACCACAACGTTGAAGCGACATCTTCTGCTTTACAACAGCACTAACTTTACACCGCCATCTACAATATTTAACTGTACTACCACCAGATCACATCGGGTGGCAACGACGCGAGTAGTCATCTGATATTCTCGTATTCTCCTATGTCACCTACGTAAATACAAATTTAAAATTTTGCCCATGAACATTCCACTAAGGAACAGGGGGCAAACTTCTCACATTTTAATGAGTGCAGTCAGATTCAAGTTTTAAGTTCAAATGATAAGGGGCCTCCTTTTTATAGCCGAGTCCGAACGGCATGTCGCAGTGCGACACCTCTTTGGAGTAAAGTTTTACATGGCATAGTACCTCACAAATGTTGCCAGCAGTAGGAGGGGAAAACCACCGCTGAAAATTTTTTCTGATGGTCTCGCCTGGATTCGAACCCAGGCGTTCAGCGTCATAGGCGGACATGCTAACCTCTGCGCTACGGTGGCCTCCACCATACAAATGCGTACAAATGCAAATAAAAGTTTGCCTTTTAACTCAATTTGTTTGCTTTTTCTTTGTACTCGTATTTCTAATATCCCCCTCATTGAAGTGAAAAAAAACACACAACATAGACGCGAAGTTGTAGACAAATCAGGCAGAATTTGAGAGCTTGATGATTGCGATTACAAGTTAGGTTAGGTTGAAAAGAGGAAGCGGATATTAATCCGCCCCATGCCACTATGGACATACACCTAAGCCAGTAGTCGGCTTGTTGTGCGCTCTAAAAACTATAAAGTAACCTCAAAGAAGAAAATTTTAAGTTAGGAATTCCGTGATACTTACAAAATCCGTAATTGTTTTCCATACCACTCCCCTAAGTTGGTTCATGTCTGGTATTGTGTTCCCACCTAAGTGAAGGTGTCTTTTAGCCGCGAAAGCCGGGCAATGACATAGGAATTGCTCCAACGTCTCATCACCTTCCCTACATGCTCTACAAATGCTATCCCTTGCCACAACCAATTATGCATACGTGAGCTCGTAGTCGTATGTATCCCGTTATGATATCGTAAGCTATACTGACCTCCTTCTTACTTTCTTTCAGTAATAGCCTCGTCCTCACACGATCTGGATAACCCCATAAGATATTCGCTGTCCTACCGACTGTTTCGTTGTTCCACAGTGTTACATGCGCAATTGTTTCCCACGCCCTAAAATCGGATTACGTCGACCCGAAAGGTTTGTTGGCCTTCACTGCCAAATCGTCTGCCATTTTATTCCCCCTTACTCCGTTATGGCCCCACACCCAAACGATGCGGATTGTGCCATCCTCAGAGAAGGCGTTAATCTACTTCTTATACTGCCAGACTGTTCGTGACCTTAGCTTCCTAGTTGTCATTGCCCTTATGACCATTTTACTGCCGGTAAAAATGTTCACACTTGACGTCCTCGCGTTAGCACCACACCACCTCACGCATTCCCTGATAGCCCGGATCTCCGACTGCAGGACTATATTATCTAAATCTAAAACAGATCTCAGTCCCTGGGTTCTCAATATAAACCCCCCAGGCCCACTCTATCCCCTAACTTCGATCCTAGGGTTCGTCAGTTCAAGACTGTGCCGCTGATAACAGTGCCTCGTACTCGACCTCAAGTGTCGTCTCTGGTATTCGATCGGAGACCTCTTCTCGTTCTTCCTGGTTTCCTATCGTCAACTCGATTATACCGCGATGGTATGAGCTGCTCCCATCCTCAATCCATTTTCACATCGCCTTAAGTCTCATAGCCGCAGTGGCTGCCTCACTTTTAATCTGTATGTCAATGGGTCGGATATCTAGAATAGTATACAGTGCCCTAGTGGGCGTCGTTCTCATCGCTCCACCTATGCCAATACAACATGCTCTCTGAAACTGTTGTATAGTGTTGTACTTTTTCTCCATAGCAGTCCACCAAACTATTGAGGCGTAAGTAAGTATTGGTCTAATCACACACCTGTAGAGTCAGTGAACTATCCTCCGATTTAGAGCCTACGGCCCGTCTACATAGTGCACAACATCTGTGAGCGTCCTTAGTACGTTTCTGAATGTGACACTTCCAATTCGGTTTCCTATTAAAGATCACTCCTAAGTATTTGACCTTGTCAGATATCAAAGTCGTTTAATTGCGGAATCGTGGCGCGTCAAATAGGCCCACCTCGTGAACAGGCATATTTCAGTCTTCTCTGGGTTAACATTGAGACCCCTGGGTCTAGCCCAGTCATATGCCATATTCAAGACCCTTTCGGCCCTTCTGCATAGCTGGTTCGGATCCTTACCCCTAAGAAGTATCATAACATCGTCTGCATAGCAGACGGGTTCAAATCCTTACTCAGTCAGCATCCGTAATAGGTCATTTATGGCGGTCACCCAAAGGAGTGGCAATAAAATGCCCCCTGTGGCGTGCCTTGTGCCACTTTCTCCCTTATGTGTATGTCATGGGACCCGCAATTTATCCACCTGTTCCTTATCATTTGGTTTATCCAGTCTCTAAGGACCGGATCCACCCGGTGCTGGTCTAAGGGTTGGATCAATGTGTAGGTCCGCGCATTATTAAACGCCCCCTCGATATCAATCCAAACTGCCATTGTGTACACCTTGGCAACGAAGTATTCTTCTATTTTATGCACAACCTCGTGCAGGGCAGTCTCCATCGACCTTCCCTTGACATTGGCATGCTGTTTCCCACTGAACTGTCTGATGTCATCGTATTAGGTCCTTTACCTATCCTAGTCTTCCGACTATTTATAAAGTCTGTAACAGTGTCGGGTCCCTGTTCGTTAGCCTGTATTGAGTTTTCATTCCCTGTACTGCCTGTTGTTTCAGTACTAGGATCTTTGCCTTTTTTAGTCATTCAAATCTTAAGTAAATGGGCTTCTTGGGAGTAGGTGATGGTACCATAATCGGCTCCCTGTTCGTTAGGCTGCATTGAGAATCCTGTCGTTGCGCTGCCTAAAGATCTTTACCTATCCTAGTATTCGGTGAAGTCGGTGGTGGATCTGTCGTCGGGTCCCTGTTTTATAGGCTGTGTTAGGTCTCTCGCCACTGCACTGCCTGATATTTTAGTATTGGGATCTTTGCTTATCCTAATCTTTCCAATATTGAGAGAGGCCGTGATTGTCTCATTGTCAGCCCCCTATTCGTTGGGCGGTGTTGAGTCACCTGCCATTGCACGGCCTGATGTTTCAAAATGAGAATTTCTGCCTATCCTAGTCTTCCCAATCTTGAAAAAGACAGCTTTGCTCCCGTAGTGCGCCATGCCTTTAGTCTTCGTCAAACTCGTCACGGAGACTTGATCAATGCCAACCACAAGGAAAGCTCCTTCCTCCTTCTCCTCCCTGTGGAAGACCTCCCACTTCTCTGCGACCAAACTTAGGTTTTGATTGCCCAAGAATCCCAACATGCGTTCCGTCGCAATTTTACTGCCCCATCCCTTGATGAAGACCGTAGCCTTTGTGAGCTGGGGAATATCCACCTTTCTCACAAAGTCGATCTTTGCGCCCTCCCAGGGAGCGTGAATACCTCTGACGAGAGCGGTTTGACGATATCAATACATTCCGCCGACGCAAAACTCAGCGTAAAGTTGTCCCCTCTAAACTCGCAGCTCATCAAAAATCCGATCGTTAACCACATCCTCCACTTGGGACCGATAATCTGGTGGAATCCTACCGGATGCACAGCCGATATTGATGACTGCATAAGTCAGCTCATCTCTGTTGTGCTTCCTTGCCACTCTGGCGTAAGAGGGCGGCTCCTTACCATTCTCAGCGACCATCTTCCCCTTCCGTGATGGCTCTGGCCTTTTGGAAATCACAGTCCTCCATGATGACTCAGGGTCTTGACTTGGGTCTCGACTTCTTGAGCCTCTAGATGGGGCAATTATTATCCGATTTGGCTGAAATTTTGCATGAGGTGTTTTGATATGATTTCCAACAACTGTGCTAAGTATTGTTTAAATCGGTTCATAACCTGATATAGCTGCCATATAATAGCAACCATATAAACAGATATCCCGATTAGATTTCTTGAGCCTCTAGAGGGCGCCATTATTATCCGATTTGGCTGAAATTTTGCATGAAGTGTTTTGTTATGACTTCCAACAACTGCGCCATGTATGGTCTATGGTCGGTTGATAACCTGATATAGCTGCCATATAAACCGATCTAGGGTCTTGATTTCTTGAGCTAGAGGACGCAATTCTCGTCCGATTTTACTAGAATTTGGCATGTAGTGTTTTAATATCACTTCCAATAACTGTGATAAGTATGGTTCAAATCGGTCCATAACCTGATATAGCTGCCATATAAACAGATTTCCCGATTAGACTTCTTGAGCCTCTAGAGGGCGCAATTTCTATCCGATTTGATTGAAATTTTTGCATGACGTGTTTCGTTATGACTTCCAACCACTGTGTCATGCATGGTCTAAATCAGTCCATATCCTGATATAGCCACCATATAAATCGATCCCTCGATTAGACTTCTTGAGCTTCTAGAGGGCGCTATTCTAGTCCAATATGGTTGAAATCGGTTCATAACCTGATATAGCTGTCATATAAACCGATCTGGGGTCTTGACTTCTTTAGCCTCTAGAGGGCGCAATTATTAGCCGATTTGGCTTAAATTTTGTACAACGACTTCTGCCATGACCTTCAACATACGCGTCCTATAACCGATTTTTTCTGGGAAGAGTACGGCACTAAGGAAGCATAACCTCAGGCTGTTAATAGTTGTCTTGACTTGGACGCAATCCAAAAGGCGAAATTTTCATGACGTGTTTCGTTATGACTTTCAACAATTGTGCTAAGTATGGTTCAAATCGGTCCATAACCTGATATAGCTGGTGTGGTGTTGGTGGTGTTTTGGTATCTTTTCCAACAACTGCACTAAGTATGGTTCAAATCGGTCCATGTTTTCATATAGCTGCCGTATAAACCGTTCTTGGGTCTTGACTTTTTGAGCTTCCAGAGGGCGCAATTCTCATCCGATTTGGCTGAAATTTTGCATGCAGTGTTCTGGTATGACTCCCAATAACTGTGCTAAGTATAGTCTACATCAGTCCATAGTCTGATATAGCTGCCATATAAACAGATTTCCCGATTAGACTTCTTGCGCCTCTAGAGGGCGCAATTTCTATCCGATTTGATTGAAATTTTTGCATGACGTGTTTCGTTATAACTTCCAACAACTGTGTTAAGTATGGTCTAAATCAGTCTATATCCTGATACAGCCACCATATAAATCGATCTCTCGATTAGACTTCTTGAGCTTATAGAGGGCGCTATTCTTATCCAATATGGTTGAAATTGTGCTTATGTCGTTTTGGTATGACTTTCAACAACTGTTCCAAGTATGATCTAAATCGGTACATAAGCTGATATAGCTTCCATATAAACCGATCTCCCAGTTTGACTTTTTAAGCCTCTAGATGGCGTATTTATTACTCGATTTGCCTGAAATTTTGGGGGTGATGTTTTTCTATGATTGTTTTTTTTTAATTCAAATGGAAGATATGTTGCATTTAAAGTCCACTTAGCTTACATTAGAGAAGAAAATCAGAAGCTTTTATAAAAAAAAATATATGAAACGTGAATTAAAACAATTTTAGATTTTTAATTTTATTATTAAATTTTAGAGTTGAAATTTTTTTCTTGTCAATTCAATTTTTCAACGTAGCTACCTGTAAATGTTTTAAAAATGAATGAATGTAATTTTCGAATGGAATAAAACCATAATGATGTTTCAAAAATTTTTTTTTTTTTAATTTTGTTATTATTACGAATGTGTGCTCTTGTTTACGATTTTTTTTGTTAAATATGTTTTATTGGTTTTTTTGTTTTAACAAAGCGTACATGCCGTTTAGCCAACCCATTAGTTAAGCGTTTAGGTGTTCATAGGGACTTACCAATCGGATTCTGGATCCGAAGTTCCATCTCCGATACGTGATTTCCTAGATGGATTTAAATGTCATTGGTTTAATTACTCAAATCGCATAAAGAAAACAAAAAAAGTACAGATAAGCATTTGCCAAGTAATTGAGACTTAAGAATTACAAATTGTGCAGATTTTATTTGGAAATGTGGTTTGGTTAACTTTGCTTTGCTTTGCGTTCATAAGCATTGAAGAAGTTGAGAAATTGAGAAATCAGGGCTATTTCATTGACCAGCCTCAGAGTTTACCTAGGCACTTGTGTATGTATGAACAAATGCTTGATTATCGATAGTGTGCAAGAATATTTCCTAAGACATCAATGGTTGCTACTTTACAAATACACATTTATATATATATAGATATATAGATTGTTATGTTATTTAGTAAATATAACAGAATGAAATATATGTATGTAGGTATGTATTTTATAATTAAAATTTAGTACAAGAATAATGTTAAAATAGACTATGCAGGTGTATACCCAGTCATGATCGATTAGAAAGTCATATTTTTTTTGTTATTATTATTCATTCTAACTTAGATTAAAATAGAGTGAAGAGAGAAATAAATTCCAATATCAAATCGGTAATGGCAGTTAGGTTTAAATGCCTTATTATAGAAATTTTGAAATTGTCAGGCAAACATACCATCTCCTTAAGGAACTGTATGAAGAAAAATCACTTTAGGATATATACCAAATTGCATTATATTCCCGAGTTTCAGTGTCTAAATATTCAGCTTTGTATGGTATTAATGTATAATGTATACCTGGATGGCTAACATGATGCTTTTCAGTTCATAGAATTTTTTATTGGTTGCCCAAAAAGTAATTGCGGTTTTTTAAAAGAAAGTAAATGCATTTTTAATAAAACTTAGAATGAACTTTAATCAAATATACTTTTTTTACCCTTTTTTTTCTAAAACAAGCTAAAAGTAACAGCTGATAACTGACAGAAGAAAGAATGCAATTACAAAGTCACAAGCTGTGAAAAAATTTGTCAACGCCGACTATATGAAAAATCTGCAATTACTTTTTGGGCAACCCAATAAATTAATAGCATATGTAGGATCTGTCATATGTAGGATCTGTGTCCTACGGATCATGTGTTAAGGCATACGATTTTTGGTAATTCTCGTATTAGGTTTGTTTGTATTTTATTCTTTGGGAAGTAAAATTTCGCATAGCGATCGAACTTTGAGTTGACTAGTTATCCAAATGAAGAATATGGTGGTAAAATCCTGTATATATTGCGAGTTTCTGTATATGCCGATTAGTTTATATACTAATCATAAAAGACAACATAACATTTACACCAAATAACCGAAAAGTTATTGGGAATTTGCAACGTTAAATTTTGAAAATCTTAGTAACACAACGTTACAATTTTACTTCTTTGAAGAAGAACCGGTTGCCATTACCGATTTGACTTACCATCTAGAATTTGTAAAATATAGTATTCAAAGTACTTTAATACGCTAATTTGATCAATCAATACCACAGAGTAGCCGCAGCCAATAGATGTAGAGAAACACCATCTGCCAAATGTGTAAGTCTATGAGTTACTTTTTGAACTCTTTCAGGGGTCTATGGAAAAAGACTTCACATATACAGAAGAAAGTCATCCTATACGATTTTTGTTTTTAATTTCTTCAAAATGGATGAAAATGAGTTTCTCGTCAATGTTTCCCATATTCGCATTATTATTTCAAAGAATCATCTAAATGCATTGGCATGAAAATCACAACCAGCTTTTGCTGCCGAACTCAAACACCTCAAAGTGAACAAAATGTTTGTGTTACGCACCATATATAAATCATTATAATGATAGTTGAAGAGTTGTCAAATGCCACCTCAAAGTGAACAAAATGTTTGTGTTACGCACCATACATAAATCATTATAATGATAGTTGAAGAGTTGTCAAAGGCCATGATGGTGGTGCAACAAAAACTGCAACTATACCTCAAATGGTTCGGCGAGTGCATTGCATTCAAAAGGCTAAAGATCTGATAATTAACTGTGAAAGGATGCAACGAAAAATGAAATCGTGGTAAATTTTCGAACATCCTGATTTCTGAAGAGAAAATTTCCCAATTGGGCACTTTCTTACCGAGCGCAAGTAAGAGAATTTGAGTCTATGAACAGCCGCCAGAAGTGTACAGCTGTGACCACCAATAACCGTTCTCCCTTCCTTTTTTTTCAAACAACCCGCAAAGGATGTCTGTATGAATGCGGTGCATTGCGTTGGCGAATGGAATGGAAAGTGTCTGGTGACATTTGTCTAAAATCTTTGGATGTTATAGTGATAGGTATAAATAGCTATAAAATGGAGGTCCCTTATCATTGAGCTAAAATTTAAATCGGACAGCACTCATTGATGTGTGAGAAGTTTGCTCCTGTTCCTTAGTGGAATATTCAATGGCAAATTTTAAATTTTTGGTGTAGATATTAAGATGATCAAAAGAAGTAAAGAAGATCTTCAACCGGTAATGAACCCTTCACACTTAAATGCTTCTTTCAACACTTCGAATACGTATTTAGCCCAACGTACATGATCAAAACATCAAAAGCTTCTGATTGCTCGATATTTATACCTTCGATAGATAGAGATGATGCTAATGGATCAGTGAATCGTTTGAGTCTACCGTGCTTTAAAATCTACTCTATCATTCGATCCCACACAGAAATGGCCAGCAAATCCAGGCAAATTTCTCGAAGACTCCGCATATGGTCGAATGAGTATGAGTGACACAGATTACTGTCATCCGCAAATGAGTAGTTTGGATTCGATGTCTGACTCAACAGATCATTGGTGAAAATAAGAAATAGAGAAGGGGAAAGGGCAGATCCCGACCTAACTCTCACCAAACTGGTGCTCCAGATTTCTGCCATAAATGCCATGAAGCCATAAATACCATAAAGCTCATTAGACTTTAAATACCTCCCAGATGTGGATTAACCAGGCTCTCCATAATCTTTGAGAGTGAGAATTTCGCAGGGTTGTTCGCTTCATCTAAAGATCCCAAAATCGGCTGAACGTTCACAACCTACCAACACGGTAAGCATGGTTGCACGAGCAAAAGCTAGTGTCGAAATTATCTCCATGAAATATATCAGCCAATTGGTTAGCCTTTTCAACCGGGTCAGTCAAATGATAAGTCTTACCCGCCAAACCAACACGCTCTTTAAGAGCTTGACGTGGCAATTGCGGTTAGGGGATAGTTCCCAGCACTCTTAGAGATATACTTCAGGAAGTTCTACGTGCGACACCGATGGGCTTCCGAAAGTGGTCTAGAAGTAAACCCGTGAAAGACAGAATTAGTTCTTTTCAGCAGGAGATACAAGTTATCTATAGTGGCACCCGTCTCCTTGGGAGGAGAGAATGTTCCATTTGCAGAATGCGCAAAATACCTGGGTGTTTTGCTGGACAGGAAATTGATTTTCAAATCCAACATTTTGGAAAGGGCGAGAAGGGCAACTCTTGCCCTATACACCTGCAAGAGAGCCAATGGCAAAAGTTGGATGTTTAGACAGCACATTGTGCTCTGTGTATACACTGCAGTTGTCAGACCTATAATGCTATATGGTGTTTTGGTATGGTGGACGGCACTTCAAAAGTTCATCTACTGTTCAATAGTCAACCGGATCCACTGAGGACGACACCATGTGATGCAATGAATTTATTTCTGCTTTTTTTCAGCAGGAGATACAAGTTACCTAAAGTGGCACTTGTCTCCTTGGGAGGAGAGAATGTTCCACTTGCAGAATGCGCATTAGACCTGGGTGTTTTGCTGGACAGGAAATTTAATTTCAAAATCAATATTTTGGAAAGGGCAAGAAAGGCAACTCTTGCCCTATACACCCGCAAGAGAGCCATTGGCTAAAATTGGATGTATAGACAGCACATTGTACTCTGTATATATACTGCAGTTGTCAGACCTATATGGTGTTGTGGTATGGTGGACGGCGCTTCAAAAGTTCATCTACTGTTCAATAGTCAACCGGATCCCAAGGATGTCTTGTTTGTGCATCACAGCCGCACTGCGGACGACACGATGTGATGCACTGAATTTAATTTTGCGTCTTTTCAGCAGGAGATACATGTTACCTAAAGTGGCACTTGTCTCCTTGGGAGGAGAGAATGTTCCATTTGCAGAATGCGCATTAGACCTGGGTGTTTTGCTGGACAGGAAATTGAATTTCAAATCCAACATTTGGGCCTATACACCCGCAAGAGAGCCAATGGCAAAAGTTGGATGTTTAGACAGCACATTGTGCTCTGTGTATATACTGCAGTTGTCAGACCTATAATGCTATATGGTGTTGTGGTATGGTGGACGCCGCTTCAAAAGTCCATCTACTGTTCAAAAGAAACCGGATTTAAAGGACGTCTTGTTTGTATATCAAAGCCGCACTGAGGACGACACCACATGATGCACTGAATTTAATTATGCGTCTTTTCAGCAGGAGATACATGTTACCTAATGTGGCACTTGTCTCCTTGGGAGGAGAAAATGTTCCATTTGCAGAATGCGCATTAGACCTGGGTGTTTTGCTGGACAGGAAATTGAATTTCAAATCCAACATTTTGAAAAGGGCGAGAAGGGAAACTCTTGCCCTATACAACCACAAGAGAGCCATTGGCTAAAGTTGGTTGTTTAGACAGCACATTGTGGTCTGTGTATATACTGCAGTTGTCAGACCTATAATGCTGTATGCTGTTGTGGTCTGGTGGACGGCGCTTCAAAAGCCCTCTCAACCCGTTCCAAAGGATAGCTCTTTTTTGCCTCACAGCCGCAACGAGGACGACACCATCTGATGAACTGAAATTAATGCTACATCTAATCCCTCTGGACATTGTGGTTAGACAAAATGGTTGTCAGGCCACAATGATATCCCAGGGAATAGTAAAGCGGACGAGCTTGCGAGACTAGAAAATACCCTACACATTCCAGGGAAACTGGAATGTGTGGGCATGCCTCTAGCGATATATAAGCTAAGTTTTCAGGACCAGGCCCGAAGGACAACGCATGATAGATGATCCTGACAGCCCACTGTCATGACTGAAGGTTGCCAGTAACGACTTTTGCAGAAGCTGTGAGGACATCGAAGGAGAAGAGATTATATTGGGTTGCCCAAAAAGTAATTGCGGATTTTTCATATAGTCGATGTTGACAAATTTTTTCACAGCTTGTGACTCTGTAATTGCATTCTTTCTTCTGTCAGTTATCAATTGTTACTTTTAGCTTGCTTTAGAAAAAAAGTGTAAAAAAAGTATATTTGATTAAAGTTTATTCTAAGTTTTATTAAAAATGCATTTATTTTCTTTTAAAAAATCCGAAATTACTTTTTGGGCAACCCAAAATAGAACACCTTCTGTGTGTGTGACCCGCACTGGCAGTCAGAAGGAGTTTCACTTTAGGTTCTCATTTCTTTGAGAACCTCTCTGATTTAGCGGATGTGAACATTCGCAAGTTGTTGGGTTTTAAAAGAGATCTGGATTGTTCAACAATAGAAACTAGAAGGCATCTTCCTTCTTCTGTTCCTGTGGCATGACAATGGACGGAAGTGAGTCTGACGGCACACCAACACTTAAACCCAACCTATCCTAACTTAGAGTCTTAACTGGAACAAATATCTTTATTCTATTCAAAATGGTGTTCTCGGTCATTTCAGTAGCCGCACATCATTTCGTGACAATCCTATGGATTTTTTCTATTTGGGCCTTATTAGAGAACAATGTAAGAACTAGAAAAATATCCCAGTATGAATGCGCTGAATGCGCCAGATTACATATGTGCTGCAGGTTCCTATTCGTTTTTTGACCGACTCAGAAGAATAGTCAAGGCATATAGTGGTCATATAGCACAAAAATGAATGGTTTCTGAAATTTAGATTACTTCCACACATTTTTCTCATTTGAATCAATAAAAATATCTGCAATATTGAAATTGTTAACACTTCGGGTCAGCTAACCTGTATTGAGAGCATGAGATGCAATGCGGTTTATCTTGCAATAATTAGGATTTTTCTATACTGTAATTCCAGTACCTTTAATAAGTTGGTAAATTAAAAAAAAAATTATTCCCTAGTTTTATTAGGCTTGCTTGAGGTGAATCTGAGGATTACGAGATATGCGATATATTCGCAACTACACTGGGTTGTCTTCCAAATTTCGTAATAAAGCTTCTAACGTTGATAGGTTGAATTATTTTCAATAGATTTTTCTTACTGAGGATGAGGTGTTTAATGGTTTGAAATATTTGAAGAGCTTCTAGGACGAAAGTGATACCGGAGATTGTTCTCGATTCTGATGCCTATGAAGGGTCATATTCAACGAATCACTATCTTCAATACAACTGGCAATGGTGTTGTGGCTGGGGAAGATCGATCAAATTGAGCATCCGAACATGAATTAATGAATACATACAAAATTATTTTTTTTTAATTATTAGTAGGACGGCATTCATCACATCAAATAGGAAAAAAAAATAATGTACGAGAAAATATTCATATGTACTACAAGTAGAGGAGTGGTAGAGAAGTTCTTGAATGCAGGTGTATTACAGGCAAGATCAGGATTTCGAGAGACCACATGCCTGAACGAAAATCAAATGATTTTGACTCAAGCCAAGTGTCCTTCAAAATCGAGATATGGACTATAATGTTCTGTATAAGTGTGTGTGTGTGTGTGTGTGTGTGTGTGTGTGTGTGCTAATGGGTCTATGTATAAATGTTTTATAGGAAAGTTCGTTATCATTTGGAGAACTAAGCTGATATTTGAGACAGATACGAGTATTAATGATTGAATAGATACGAATATTTAGTTTTTTAGTTTTTTTTTTTTTTTGGATAGGAAGTTAAGTGTACGAAATTGTAAGTCAATTTAAATGGACCGTTCCTCTTAATGCGTCTCAATGAACAATAATAGGCCATAACAGCTCGAACACTTTTCCACTTTTGATTGGGACTAGTACCATTTGCATTGGCCGTTGCTGCTGCATCTCTACTACTGTCCCTTCTGAGAATATCGCTTGTGTTCTCCGGCTGACTGTGCTTAAGTGAACTGCTGGTTACCGAATGGGCAAGACTGTTTAGGATTTCCGAAGACGGACTATTCAGCAGCAATGTGACATGACGTTGATTCGTATAATCGAGTGCTGAATGATCCGACAGTGTCAGACGATCTCTCTCCGTATAATTCTTGAGGGTATTTGTGTGGCGCGTTGTCAGACTGCTGTCCTTAATACGTTTGCGATATGTGGTAGGAAATTTATTTCCTCCTGTGCTCTTAGAAAATGTTGTCGACGAAGAGGAGGGAGATCTTAAGAAATGGTAAACATTTAAATGTTGTATGAGTGATTATTTACGGGTTTGTTTTTTGTACATAAGGCTAGTATGAGGGGTAGTATAGATGTACCTAAGGAGGGGGAGGGTAATAAAAACACATGATTGTTCTTGTTATAATTAAAGTGAAATCTGCAAGTAACACCTTTGGACTGCAGATAAGCGGATGCGGGTTGCTTCCTAATGACAATGTGATATATAAACAATTTTTTTTTTTTTTCAAAAAATACCAAGTAAAACTTAGCTGCTTATGAAAGAAGAGGTTAACAGACTCATATATTGGCTTTTTGAAAGATTACTTCCCACGATAAGCTAATATGATAGAGGGCGATACCCCTCCTTTTTAAATTTTTCGTAAATATTTGCCTTGATTGGTTAAGTAACCGTTGAGTGGAGCGGACGTGTTTTCATTTCGCTCTTCGAAGAAAAAAATCTGTATCTCGAAATAGGTATCTATTACATAAAATGTCAAAGCCTTTCGGGAGTAGGCTCAAAATGGACCCCAAAGACCCAACAGCTGCGGTGGTGGCATCAAACCGTAGCATGTTATCCTGCCCTCTTATATGTGTGGGTGCCTTGGCACCTGCAGTCGAGAGTAATGCTTTAAGCGAAGGCGACGGATAAACCAGAGGGATGCACAGTTCGTCCCCAGCCTTTAAGTAAAGGTGGAGTTTCCGATTCAGACAGTGAGATTGTCAACGAAACAATCATCGCAGCTAAATCGAGAGATGAGGATAGCGGGATGACGGCAGAAATGAGCGATGGGTCACAAGCAGACCGAGAAAGCGATCCGGCGCACGACGGAGGAGACAGAGTAGTGTGTACCGGCAGCGCAATCGCGCGAATGCGCAGGATGCTGGAAGGGATAGAACTGACATTCGAGGCCTCGAGACCTATTACGGTGGGGTGTATCCAGAAGTCAGACAATGTATGGACATTGTCTAGTGAGGAAACACTTGAACTACTCGTTGATACACATTTTCCGGGAAATTCTTCAACGGACAACGTGGTGGCAGAAGACGTTGTCACTGGTATACATTCGTCAAAGCTTATTAGGAAAATTGTGTCTGAGCCGAAAATCCTTTGGGTGATAAAAAGTTCGATTCCTTTAAGTCGCCAGGCACCGATGATGTGTCACCGGATGACTCTGCTTGTATAAACATGTCATATATAACTGTGGGATGGAAAGACACGTTCGAAAGCAAAAAAACCTTACCACACGAAGGCGAAATATTACATCCTATTAGTCTGGCATTCTTTATGCTGAAGAATATTAAGAAGTTGATAGAGACATATTTTAGGGCAAAGATCCCTGGAGATCGCCTGTCACGGCAGCAGCATGCATACAGTAAGGTCAAATCCACTGAAACAACCCTTCACGACCTAGTCGGCTACATAGAGTGTTCTCTCGCTGTCAAGGAACATACAATGTTAGCATTTCTTGACATGGATGGTGCTTTCAATAATATAAAACCGACGTCAATCATGAAGCAGTTGGAGTTTCTAGGCATCTTCAAATGCAAATTTTGGCTATGAACATTCCACTAAGGAACAGGTGCAATCTTCTCACATATCAATGAGTGCAGCCTCCTAGGCATCTAGGTTTATTAATAACTTGCTTACTAAAAGATGCATTGCGGCAGGCTTGGGATCTGTGGATCTAAAAAGATGGGTCAGCAGAGGAACCCCTCAGGGAGGTTTACTGTCTTCTCTACTTTGGAATATAGCCATTAACTTTATATTATCGTCTCTGGAAGAAAAATGTGTATGCTGATGACGTGGCAAGTGCGGTTAGAATAAAGTTTCCATGCACTCTTAGAGATATATTCGTGCTAGATAGAAGTAGTTATTTTCAGCAAGAGATGCAAATTACCTACAGTGCCACCTGCCTCCTTGGGAGGAGAGAATGTTCCATTTACAGAAAGCGCAAAATACCTGGGTGTTTTGCTGGACAAGGACAACATTTTGGAAAGGGCCTGAAAGTCAACTCTTGCCCTATACAACTGCACCTGCAGATGTCAGACCTATAATGCTATGTGGTTGTTGTTGTTCTTGTTATAACCATATTTTCATATGGAGTTGTGGTCTGGTGGACGGCGTTTAAAAGTCCGCCTACTGATCCTGATCCAAAGAATGGCTTGTTTGTGCATCACTGCTGCACTGAGGACGAAAACATCTGATGCACTGAATTTAATGCTACATCTTGAACCTCTGGACATTGTGGTTGGACAAATTGCAGCGACCACTGCCGTGAGGTTAAGGGAGCTTTCTCATTGGTCATGTGACGGCTACGGACACTGTGTTATCCTTAATACAATATCCAATGTTCCAGGCAGTGTGGATTACACGCTACCTGAGCCGCTTTTTATAACAATTACTGTACCAATATTCCTGATAGAACCGATTGGAACTACGATATGCCTGGTAACAGAAGTTACATAGACTTCTATACGAATGGTTCCAAACTAAACGACCAGGTGGGTTTTGGGGTGTACTCTAAAGATCTAGAAATGTCATTTCGAAAAGGTTACCTGAGCACTGATGTCTGTTTCAGGCGGAGATCCTTGCAATTAAGGAAGTGGTGGAATGGCTCAGATATAATGTCATAACGACAATTGGCATAAATATCTTCTCAGACAGCCATTAAATCCCTGTAGATTTAACCACCAGGACTGTCGCAGATATCTCAACGAGATGGCTGAACCGTTCAGCATTCACCTGTTCTGGGTGCCGGGCCACAGACATATCCCAGTTCATTGTAAAGCGGACGAGCTTGCGAGACTAGAAACTACCTTATAAAGGGTGATTTTTTTGAGGTTAGGATTTTCATGCATTAGTATTTGACAGATCACGTGGGATTTCAGACATGGTGTCAAAGAGAAAGATGCTCAGTATGCTTTGACATTTCATCATGAATAGACTTACTAACGAGCAACGCTTGCAAATCATTGAATTTTATTACCAAAATCAGTGTTCGGTTCGAAATGTGTTCAAATTTTGACAAATTTTGTTCAGCGATGAGGCTCATTTCTGGTTGAATGGCTACGTAAATAAGCAAAATTGCCGCATTTGGAGTGAAGAGCAACCAGAAGCCGTTCAAGAACTGCCCATGCATCTCGAAAAATGCACTGTTTGGTGTGGTTTGTACGCTGGTGGAATCATTGGACCGTATTTTTTCAAAGATGCTGTTGGACGCAACGTTACGGTGAATGAACACATTTCGAACCGAACACTGATTTTGGTAATAAAATTCAATGATTTGCAAGCGTTGCTCGTTAGTAAGTCTATTCATGATGAAATGTCAAAGCATACTGAGCATCTTTCTCTTTGACACCATGTCTGAAATCCCACGTGATCTGTCAAATACTAATGCATGAAAATCCTAACCTCAAAAAATCACCCTTTACAATGCTGGGAAACTGGGTATGCCTTCAGCGACATGCAAGTTAAGTCTTCAGGATCAGGCCCGAAGGGTACCGAATGACAGATGGTCACATAGAGGGGGCTGTGAGCATTCCAAAACTTGGCCTCATCTAGACTTGAAGAAGTTTACTGCTTTTCTGTCATTGGCTAGAAAAGATGTCTCAGTCACTGTGTCCGCCATTGCTGGTCATTGTCTAATCGGAAAACATGCGGACAGACTGAAGGTTGCCACCAACGACTTTTGCAGAAGCTGTGAGGATATCGAAGAAGAAGATGCTCTAGAACACCCTCTGTGTGTGTGACCCGCACTGGCAGTCAGAAGGAGTTCCACTTTAGGTTCTCATTTCTTTGAGAACCTGTCTGATTTAGTGGATGTGAACGTTCGCAAATTGTTAAGCTTTTTAAAGCCATCTAAATGGTAGGATAGGAACAAGAAGGCATCTTCCTTCTTCTGTACCTGTGGTATCACAATGGACGAAAACGTCCAAGTGAGTCTAATGGCAAGCTGCTACTTTAACTTAACCTTCCCCACCTAATGCTGCCAACATTTGCGAGGTAAAAAACTTCTCCCCAAAGAGGTGTCACACTGTGGCATGCCATTCGGACTTGGCTATACGATTTGCAGTGAAGGCCAGAGGACTGCCGTCAATAAATTTGGTTAACCCGAAGTCTTGGAGGCCACAGTGGCTCAGAGGTTATCATGTCCGCTTATGACGCTGATCGCCTCGGTTCGAATTCTGGCGGGACCATCAGAAAAAAAATGTTCAGCGATGGTCTTCCCCTCCTTATACTGCTAACATTTGTGAGGTAGTATGGCATGTAAAAAACTTCTCTCCAAAGAGGTGTCGCACTGCGGCACACCGTCCGGACTCGTTTATAAAAAGGGGGCCCCTTATCATTAAGCGTATCGGACTGCACTCATTGTTATGTGAGAATAAATTTGGTTAACCCGAAGCCTTTCGGGGCTACGAAGTCCGAGTTAATGGTGTGGGCGACGAATGTGGGCTACATGCCCACGTTCGCCGATATAGCGGCCCATATTTCGATATAGCTATTATGGGGGCATAAATTATGCATTTTTCACCGGATTATGACGAAAGGTGATTTATATATATACCCAAGGTGGTGGGTATCCAAAGTTCGTCCCGGCCTAGCTTAACACCTTTTTACTTGTTGTAGAATATTGTGACCTGCTACATTTCCACTTTAATGGAGTTTTTTTCCCTTTACTTGAAAAAGAGATCTAAAGGATCCCATATTGTTGGCAGTTATATTGTCTAATACACCATATATCTTAAACGAAAGGTTAACAAGGAACATAGGAAGGTTAACATAACAAGGAAAAGTGCTACCTCACTTAACTCGTAAACCTTCAAATGGCCAATACATGTCTCTTCTATTTATACCTCCTCTTTCACAAAATACTTTTTTTTGGTAATTAATTCTTGTGTTCCACACATTGTCGCTTAGGAAAGGCTAGTGTCGATACCTCTTAAACCTTTTTCACCAACAATTGAATTTTATCTATGACATGGTACTCATAATGGTATTCACTTTTTCGACTTTAATATAAAATGTTTGTAAGTTGTTGAAATAAGGCTTAAGCTCAATCGACACGACACAGCTAGGATTCCATAGGAAATTTCCTATTTAAATAAAAAAAAATCTTTCGTGTTAGGGTACATAATTGTCTATTCTAGGGCAAAAAAAAAATTTCAAACACTTCGTTGGGATTTGATCCTTTGACGTGTCTAGCTTTGGGGTTATTATATTATGGGTGGGGAAATCCACTCTTCCTAACTACAACCGTTTTTTCGATTTCAGCTTCAGCTTTAATCAATCAATCAATTATTTTTTTTTCTATTTTTAACATTTTTCCAATCGAATTTTACACGATTTATTTTACCAACTAACCTGATGATGTATGAAGTTTGACACCTACAATCAATGTTTTTGACAATGATAATGGGCAGACAATTACAATTAGAAGAGAAATTTTGTTGCAAAAGACAGCGTCAAACAGACACAACCTAATGTACAAAGGTTTAAGAAATTCAAATCACATCGGAAGGGTTAGGGATATCAACGCCTTGAGGATGTGAAAAAAGAGGTATTTCATTTCAATGGAAACACCCATACAGTATGTATGATTTTTTTTTTTTTTTAAGTTGAAAAAAGTGGTAATTAGACACATGGCAAAATTTATTTTCTCATATTCAGAGGTTGAGAGGGAATAACCTACCTCTGACTCGGACTTTTGCTGTCAGATGAGTGGGCAACGTCATCATCGTGACGCTTCGAGCGTCTTTTCTTATCGGGGCGTATCTGATCATGGCCCGAACTGCTGGTCCCGGTGGGGCTTATCACATCCGAGTCGCTGTTGTTGCGTTCGGCTGAGTTGTTCATTGTGGGTGGAAACGGTATTCGACTTTCGCTGGTTTCAATCTAAGAAAAAACCAAAAAAAACAAAAATAAAATAAAAATGTTTGGGTTTAAATGAAAGTTTGAGAAGAGCCATGGGCCAATGCACTCACACACTATGGCATATTATGGGGTACGTACAAACTATTTTCAAGCCCATGGGCTTATGTTCTTGTACACTTACAGAATAATGCGTAATAGTATGTGTGTAGCAGAAAACTGCCCAAGACCCAATATTGGAGTGTTTTTCATAAGAGTCCACTGAGTTCCAAATATTGGGTTTTATGCACTTCTCACCACTCAGTGGTGGTCTTTTGCTACCTACCGCATACAAACCGGTCGAGGCTGAGGCAGTAGATGATGAACCTGCCGCCCCCGTACTGCCGTAATTTAGTTGAGAGTGATAGCCACTGGACAATATTTTCTTGTGGGCCGATGCGTGTGCGCGATACGCACTCACGCTTAGTTTCATCGTGGATTGAACATAAAATGCACATACATTGACTTAATGTCCAACAGCAGTCGCGTACATCCAACCTCTTTCACTACGTTTCGCTCCTCGCCATGATGCAATGCAGCTATTCGAGTTCTGATATGTTCCTTACCACGGACAGAGTGTTGAGTATCTCTCAGCTCGAAGCCTATGTCGTTACCGTGCAACGAACCTTGGTAATACATTAATACGACATTCCAGTAGTACCTGAGTAAGTTTTTTGTTTTTTTTATCCAAATGGCTGGAGTCAATGGTGCTAGTCCTTCGGTGCTGCTTACATTGGTATATCTTTGGTAGATTTGTGCCTAAGACGATCTGTTGTGCATGGAAAATGTATCAATGTTTAAGGCCTCTGCGACTGTTTCAATAAAAGACAAGAGAAAAAAAGCAAAGAAATGTTAATAAAAAAAACTTTTTTTTGGATAAATATGAGAATAGCGCCTATGCATTGAAGTGATTCAAAAAAAAAAAAATAAACAAATAAAAGCGTGCTAAGTTCGGTCGGGTCGAATCTTATATACCCTACACCATGTATCGCATTTGTCAAGTTCTTTGAATGAAATTTTCAAATAGAAAAACACCAGTCATAGAAAAACACCACCTCCAAAATTTCAGGCAAATCGAGTAATAATAGCGCCCTCCAGAGGCTCAAAAAGTCAAACTGGGAGATCGGTTTCTATGGCAGCTTTATCAGGTTACATACTGATGTAGATCATACTTGGAACAGTTGTTGAAAGCGACATGCAAAATTTCAACCATATTAGATAAGAATTGTGCCTTCTAGAAGCCCAAGAAGTCTTATCGGGAGCAACTATTGTAGATGGTTACAAAGAGAGGGCTGTGCAAAATGAAAATTTTTGGCAAATTTTGTCCATGAACATTCCACTTCGGAACAGGGGCAAACTTCTCACATATCAATGAGTGCAGTCCGATTCGAGTTTAAGCTCAATGATAAGGGGCCTCCTTTTTATAGCCGAGTCCGATCGGCGTGCCGCAGTGCGACACCTCTTTGGAGAGTTTTACATGGCATAGTACCTCACAAACGTTGCCAGCATTAGGAGGGGAAAACCATCGAAAAATATTTTTTTCTGATGGTCTCGCCAGGATTCGAACCCAGGCGTTCAGCGTCATAGTAACGACATGTAAGCTAAGTTTTCAGGATTAGGCCCGAAGGACCACAAATGATTGATGATCACAATAGATGGGGCTGTGAGCATTTCTAGACTATGTGACCTAATCTAGACTTGAAGAGGTCTACCACTTTGCTGTCACTGGCTAGAACAGACGTCTCAGTCATTGTGTTCGTCATGACAGTTATTGTGATCGTCTAATTGGAAAACATGCTGACAGACAGAAGGTTGCCAGTAACGACTTTGTGAGGACATCAAAGAGAGAGAGAGAGAGACTATAGAACACCTTCTGCGTGTATGTACCGCACTGCCAGTCAAAAGGAGTACCACTTTAGTTTCTTATTTCTTTGAGAACCTGGCTGATTTAGCGGATGTGAACATTCGCAAGTTGTTAGGCTTTTTAAAGCGATCTGGATAGTTCAACGGTAGGAATTAAAAGGTATCTTCCTTCTTCTGTACCTGTGGTATCATAATAGACGAAAACGTTTAAGTGAGTCAGATGTCAGACTCACGTGGCATACAAAATTTCTCTGAAATCGGTGCAAGCATCTCCAAGATCTGGCGTTTTTGAAAATTGGGGTATAGAGGAAAGACGGGTGGGGATTTCCTTTTTGAATTTTAAAGAAATGCAGTAACCTTTTTTTTCACCGGGGCTCAAACTCTACCATTTGTGAAAATTTCATGAAAATCGGTTTAGCCGTTTTTGAGTCTATACGGAACAGTCAAAGAAACTAACAAACAAAGCGCAACAATTTCATTTAATAGAATTTCTTAATATCTACCCTCCTGTCCATTTTCTCCTTCATTTCTAAATAAATTTTTAATCGAAAATTAGTCATGAGCAAACAAGGTAACCACCTTAACAACCAATTATTGGAAATGCTTTTGTTTTGATTTAAATAGGGGCTATATATATTCTAATGACATACATAATTAATGATATGAACACCTGTCACTCTTTATTTTCATATTTAATAAATTATAAATAAATTTTAAAGCCAAATATAATTTATGACTTTATTTCAATATTATCTTTAAATCACAACAAGCCCCTTAGATTTGTTGTACAAAATTGATTGCAAATCAAAAAATTTCAACTGTCATTTTAATTGATGGGCTTATGAAATTTACGGCTAAGTGCCATATGTACATAAAACATTATCACTTGCCATAATTCTTGGGTGCGTCACAAATCATGGGCAACTTGAGGTAATTTTCTTAGGCATTCGTAACTCCAAATGCCTATCAGGAGAAAGTCAATGGTTTCATTAATTGATAGGTTTCTTGTTAAACTGCTACTTGAGATTGGAGTGCACTCAGTACGTTTTGGGCTCAGAGCATTTGAGAAGTTAAATAAGAATCTTAACATACCAGGCCCTTCACAATTGTAAGTCTTTGGATTTGATATGAATCGTACAGAGATAAGCAGATCAAGTATTGCATTGTCACTATATCAAGTTACAAGAGCATACCTGGTTTTACTTTATCTGCCTTTCGACTCTCGGACACTGCCACCTATGTCGGAGCTGCAACGGTTGGTGAGCAAGACCGACAAGAAATGAAGTATTAATAGGGAGCGATGCAAACTCTCACCACATTTCGTGGGGTAGTACCAACACTAATAAGCGGGACCAAGTCCTGGCAGTGTTCTAAAATACTAACGACCTAATAACACTTAATATTGGTAACAACACCGCCAGCTTTGTCAACAGGATCAAGGAGGAGGTTTAAGATGTGACGATTCAAATGCAAATTTTGCCCATGAACATTTCACTTCGGAACAGGGGCAAACTTCTCACATATCAATTAGTGCAGTCCGATTCAAGTTAAAGCTCCATGATAAGGGGCCTCCTTTTTATAGCCGACTCCGAACGGGGTGCCGCAGTGCGACACCTCTTTGGAGAGAAGTTTTACATGGCATAGTACCTCACAAAGTTTGCTGGCATTAGGAGGGAAAACCACCGCTGAAATTTTTTTCTGATGGTCTCGCCAGGATTCGAACCCAGGCGTTCAGCGTCATAGGCGGACATGCTGCGCTACGGTGGCTTCCATCAAATGTGATGATATATTCGGAAAATGTAATCGAAACCTGAACCTCAGGATTGAAGGGTCTTGATGGAGCATTCCTTCTCAGGCCATCGCTACATTAAGTTTTGAAAAGCACGGCCAACGCCGAATCCGATAAGCTTCCGTAATAAGTTGAAAACCTACTGAGCAAAATTTGGAAGACTACTCAGAAGAAGACTTGGGCAATGCAATTTGGATTTTCCAAGCATAGAAGACACTGACGACCATGTCAACGGGTCTACGACTTCACTAGTGGAGTCTTTTGAAGATAGTTGTTCTCTTCGGGAAAGGAAATCAGCCCAAGAAATACCCTTAGATGACCGGTTGCCACATTGGGCAAGAGGTCCGCAGACTTTTTAACAGAGCACGTCGTTAAAAAGCCGAAATGTATTGAGATGTGTATTACACACGGCTCAAGGACTATAATAAGATTCCAGAGCGGCAAAACGTGCCTCCTGCAAGCTTCTCTGCAAACAGGTCGATAGCGTTAATGAACCCGCCAAGATAAAAAAGTTTCTCTCAAAAACCAATGTCGAAACTGAAACGTTAGTAAACGACATGGGAGTGAGATCAGAAACAACGAAGGACATGTTGATGAAACCCCATTTTCCAAAAGATACGAAGGGACTCACGGAGACACCGAAATCTTAGAATAATGAGGTTGATCAAAAGTTTATCATAACGAAATTTACGGTCCAGGAAGCCTTGAGAATTTTCAAACCATTTAAGTCATCCGGACCTGAAGGAATATTTCCGGCGTTACTACAAACGGAGGCTGACTATCTGGCACCTCATCTGGCCAATATTTTCACATACTCCGAAAGCCTGGCAGCAGTCAAGAGTGGTATTTATACCCAAGACCAGCAAGGCAAGTTATGCGACACCAATGGCTTACAGACCTATAAGCCTTACGTCGTTTCTACTCAAAACCATGAAACGTTATGTGGATATCATTATAAAGAGTAGGACCATTATAAAGAGGAGGACATCCAGCGAACTGCTTAAATACAAACTGCATACCTATGTCAAGGGAAGGTTGGTGGAGACTGCCCTGCACGAGGTAGAGCATAAAATAGAAGAATCTTTCAAATTGAAGGCTTGCATTGACATCGAGGGGGTGTTTAATAATGTGCGGACCGACACATTGATCCAATCCTTAGACTAGTACCTTGTGGTCCCAATCCTTAGAGACTGAAAAACCATATGCTAAGGAACAGGTGTATAAATTGTGTGTCCCGTGACACAAATGCAAATTTTGCCCATGAATATTCCACTCAGGAACAGGGGCAAACATCTCACATATCAATGAATGCAGTCCGATTCAAGTTTTAATCTCAATGATAATAGGCCTCCTTTTTATAGCCGAATCCGAATGGCGTGCCGCAGTGCGACACCTTTTTGGAGAGAAGTTTTACATGGCATAGTACCTCACAAATGTTGCCAGTATTAGGAGGGGAAAAAAACCTCAGAAAATTTTTTCTGATGGTCTCGCCAGGAATCGAACCCAGGCGTTCAGCGTCATAGGCTAAACTCTGCGCTGCGGTGGCCTCCCGTGACCTAAATATAAGGGAGAAAGTGGCACAGGGCACGCCACAGGGGGACATTTTATCGCCACTCCTATGGGTGACCACCATAAATGACCTATTACGGTTGCTGACTGAGGAGGGATTTCAACCCGTCTGCTACGCAGAAGATGTCATGATACTTCTTAGGGGTAAGGATCCTAACCAGCTATGCAGAAAGGCCGAAAGGGTCTTGCATATTGCATATGACTGATCTTGACCCAAGGGTCTCAATGTTAATCCAGAGAAGACAGACGAAGGTGGACCAATTTGAAGCACCACGTTTCCTAAACAAAACGATTTCGATATCTGACAAGATCAAATACTGAGGAGTGATCTTGTATAGGAAACTCAATTAGAAGTGTCACATATAGGCGCATACTGAGAAAGCTCACAGATGTTGGGCACTATGTGGACGAACCGTATAATCGAAATGGGGCCTGAATCAGGGGATAATCCACTGGCTCTACAAAAGCATAATTAGAGCAATACTTACTTATGCTTCAGTAGTTTGGTGGACAGCTATGGGAAAAAGTGAAACATAAGGACCATATAACAGGTTCATGGTGCCTTGACATAGGCGGAGACTATTCAAGATATCCGACCCATAGACATACAGATTAAATGTTAGGCAGCCACTGCGGCTGTGAGACTTAAGACGATGGGAGAATGGATTGAGGATGGGAGCAGCTCATACCATTGCGGTATAATCGAGGGGACGATAGGAAAGCTGGAAGGAATGGAAGAGGTTTCCGATCTGATACCAGAGACGACACTTGAGTTCGATTGCGAGGCACTGCTGCCAGCGGCACAGTCTAGGATTGACGGAACCCTAGTGTTGCCTTCTGGAAGATCATGTTACACGGATCGATCAAAGCTAGGAGACTGAGTGGGCCTGGGGGTCTACATTGAGAACCCAGGGACTGAGATCTGTTTTAGACTGCCTGACCATAATACGGTCCTGCAGGCGGAGATCCGGGCGATCACGGAATGCGTGAAGTGGTGTGGTACTAACGCGAGGTCGGCGAGTGTGAACATCTTTGTAGTTAAATTGCCATAAGGGCAATAACAACCGGGACGGTAAAGTCACCAACAGTCTTGCAGTGTAAGAAGAAGATTAACGCCTTCTCTGAGGATGGCAAAATCCGCATCGTTTGGGTGCCGAGCCATAACGGAGCAAGGGGGGAAATGAAAGGGCAGACGATTTGGCGGTGAAGGCCAGAGGACTGCCGTCAATAAACTTGGTTAACCTGAAGCCTTCGTGTTCGACGCAGACCGAGTTAAGGGAGTGGGCGACAAACGCCCACGGTAGGACGGCGAAAATCCTAGGAAGAGATCCGGATCGTGAGAGGACGAGGCTATTACTGAAAGGAAGCAAGAAGGAGGTCACTATAGCTATTGGTATCATTACAGGACACATAGGACTACGAGCTCACTTATGTAAAATCGGTGCGGCAAGTGATAGCATGTGTAGGGCATGCGGGGAAAATGATGAGACGTTGGAGCATTTCATTTATCATTGCCCGGTTTTCGCGTCCAACAGATACCGGTACTTAGGTGGAGACATAATATCAGACATAAACCAACTTAGGGGAGTGGTGTTGAAAACACGGAATTCGTAACTTAAAATTTTCTTTTTAGAGTTCACTTTATAGTTTTTTAGAGCGCACAACAAGCCGATTACTGGCTTAGGTGTATGTCCATAGTGACAGGGGGCGGATTAATATCTGCACCCTCTTTTAAAGCTAACCTAACCTTTGTCAAGTTACTGATTCATATGTTATGTACTCAACTATTGGATTGCCCAAAAAGTAATTGCGGATTTTTCATATAGTCGGCGTTGACAAATTTTTTCACAGCTTGTGACTCTGTAATTGCATTCTTTCTTCTGTCAGTTATCAGCTGTTACTTTTAGCTTGCTTTAGAAAAAAAGTGTAAAAAAAGGATATTTGATTAAAGTTCATTCTAAGTTTTATTAAAAATGCATTTACTTTCTTTTAAAAAATCTGCAATTACTTTTTGGGCAACCCAATATTTCTAAGCATTTTTCCTTCCCCTCTTTGTTCTTTGTGCCAAGACAATGGACTAAAATTGCAGAACGAGATTCTTTGCAGACTGCTTTCAAAATCTTATCTCCAGAGATCTATAATTCAAATATCAATTTGAAGTTCGAAAAAACCTACAACCATTCTTCTAATTCCCTACATAAATCATGGCAAATTCTTACAAATCCCGTTTTACTTAAACGATTTCATTTAACCATCAATTATTATTTATTTTTAGTATGTGCAATTTTTTTTTAATATTTTTAAACGTAATAACATATCGACTTAGAAATTTGCCCATTATTTAAAAAGCCCATTGAATAAAAGTACTTAGAAATGTAGATTCCAGTATCAACATCGTGTGTGCATCCCTTTATTTCCCCCATATTGATAATAGTCCGTAATAGATAAACCAACACACTTTGCAGCACTTGTGGGCTGTATTTATTTAAAGAAATTTCGGAGTGGTGAGTGCTCTATCAAAAATTTCAGACATAAGTAAACATTGATATTCCCAGCGAAGACACAAAGGGGACCCCAACAGATAAGGCTGGAATACATTCATTATTTGCTGCCACTCTTACGTACGCGCAACCAACCACCACCAACCTACTCATCATCAAAATAAACGCTTGAAATGCGCTATTGTGATATAAATTTTGCGATAACACAATATGAAATTTAAAATATATTAAATTAGTTTAAACATAAAGCACTACAAGTTGGGAAAATGATAAAATGAAACACAAAAAAAAAACTGCAAATAAGAATCTAAAAATGTAGAGTAGATAAACAACTGTTAAATATCTATTGGACTTTCCCCTATGTTTATTTTCGTCTAACACTAAATATGAAACTTCTGGTTGTCTTAGAATTTTCCCAGAAATTAGAGAGAATTTCAAAGAATATTAGCATTAATACCAAATGCCACAGACAGCGCTACCATTGAGCGAATAAAGGTGTTACAGTTTATAACACCTCCATTGCTGGCGTTCAGCTCATACATCTCATTGCTCATGCCACACTGATATTCTCCTTTAAAGCAGATTGGTTCAACATCAACCAAATTAGTCGAGAGTGAGTTTCTATTACCCGGTATTATTCTCTCAAGCATAATGTCGTTTGTAACTGTAGTTGCATACTCTCTCTCTCTTTCTCTCTTGGACGTCAATGGGCTCAATCATGTCTTTGTTAATGGTCCACAGATTCCAGTTGATCCCAACTTCTACGGTTTCAATGTCTCCCCCCCTCTCGATGATGAAGCTGGTTTTGGCTTCTGCTGCTTAGATCCTGGATTTATAAGGCTCTTACTCCCGCTTATTATCTCTCATATTAGGATTTTGACCACGAGCTATTTTCCATTATCGTGGAAGCATGCCAAGATCATCCCACTCCCTAAAAACACTAAGGAATATAGACTAATTGCGATCCTTTGTTACCAGTCTTTGACAAAATTTTGTATTTGCAGATGTCATCTTTTGAGAACTCTTTGTTCTATGTGAAACAGTTAGGGTTCCGTCCAAACCACATCAGCATAACTGCCTTAGCTAAGGTCACTGTGAGGATCAGAGTCAATTTCGTGAATGACATGTTCAATTTTGTTGTTCTTCTTAAGCATTCTAAGACATTTGACACTGTGCATCGTTTCTTGTTATGTGCTAAAATGAGGCATCTTTACAATTTTTCTTCTACGTTTGCCTTATTTTGTCGTACCTAGGTTAGGTAAGGTAAGGTTTAAGTGACAGTCTGCCATCAGACTCACTTAGACGTTTTCGTCTATTGTGATACCACAAGAACAGAAGAAGGAATATGCCTTTTAGTTCCTACCATTCAACCATCCAGATCGCTTTAAAAAGCGATTCCACTAAGGAACAGGGGTAAACTTCTCATATATCAATGAGTGTAGTCCAACTCAAGTTTTAAGCCCAATGATAAGGGGCCTCCTTTTTATAGAGAGAAGTTTTACATGGCCAGCATTAGGAGGGGACAACCACCGCTGAACATTTTTTCTGATGGTCTCGCCTGGATTCGAATCCAGGCGTTCAGCGTCATAGGCGGACTTGCTAACCTCTGCGCTACGGTGGCCTCCATAGCATAGTACCTCACAAATGTTGCCAGCATTAGGAAGGGAGAACCATCGCTGAAAATTTTTTCTGATTCGAATCTAGGCGTTCAGCGTAGAAGGCGGCCATGCTAACCTCTGCGCTACAATGGCCTCTAACAATGGTTAGGTTAGGTTAAGGTGGCAGTCAGCCATCAGGCTCACTTAGACGTTTTCGTCCATTGTGATACCACAAGAACAGAAGAAGGAATATGCCTTCTAGTTCCTACCGTTGTATCATTCAGATCGCTTTAAAAAGCCCAACAACTTGCGAACATTCACATCCGCTAAATCAGATAGGTTCTCAAAAAAATGATAACCTAAAGTGAAACTCCTTCTGACTGCCAGTGCAGGACACACACACAGAAGTTGTGTGTCCTCACAGCTTCTGCAAAAGTCATTACTGGCAACCATCTATCTGTCAGCATGTTTTCCGATCAGGCAGACAATATGACTAAGACGTCTTTCGATGCCCTCCCCCCCTGTTTCGATCGCGGCAGAAAGAATATCTTCCTTCTTGACTAAATCTAGTGCTGCGCCTGGCCAGATCTCACCAATCTTGTGTAGGTCACAACGATACATTTCAATTGAGATGTGGTCGATAATTCCTTAGGCAAGTATTCAGCAACAATTGCTGAGTCGTCTCCTGATTCCTCGCACCCACCGCTTCTATAGACCTTCAGTTGCAACTTGTTGAATCCGTAGGACACAACACCTTCAGACTTGTTGAGGTCTGCGAGACAGCCGGAGTTTAGTACGAGTACTGCATAAATCTGGTCATCATCAGCCTCAACCAATTACAAATCTTCCAGTCGATGGTTGAAAGATTTGGATTACATTCCCTTAGTCTTCCAAGTATGGATTTAGGATCTTACGGAATCCTTGGTATCTAAGCATGTGCCATTGTTCGAGAGAGAATATCTTCCTTCTTGACTAAATCTAGTGCTGCGCCTGGCCAGATCTCACCAATCTTGTGTAGGACGCAACGATACATTTCAATTGAGAGTTGATCCCCAAAGGCAATTATTCTGTATCGGCCGCGATACCAGCCTGCATCGTCACAAATCGAAGGAGACCCAAAAAATTCCGCAAGGATATCTGAGTATACTGATGATAGTCCATTAACTATCCCACTCCAATTATTTCTACAATAGGTATGCAGCCCTGTTCTTCTCCCTTGTGGACAACTGCCATCACTAAACTGTCCCTAGCGACATAAGCAAAGGTTCTTGGACCCATATTACTATTGTTCGCCATAGTTCTTTTAGGCATCGGATGCCCTCTAGGTGACCGCAGCCTTTTGGCTGACTGCGGTGCAGTTTCCGAATCCAGACGTGTAGTCTTTGGCGTAACCTGTGCAACGAATCAATTTAGGTAGTATTTCTCCCTATTAGTGAGAGTCTTAGGATCATTCGAACCAAGCCTCTCAATAAACCTGAGAGCGATGCGTCTTCTTTAATTCCAACCTCTTAAAGAGCGTGTTGGTTCGCCGAGTAAGGCTGATGCCCTAGGTAAATTATAGGCATGCGAAGAATAAATAGGTTCAGCCTTGTCCTTGAGACTCGAACCAGGTGTCTTCGTTAAAAGCCCCTGCTGACCAGTCGTCTGTCGGCTAGTGGAGCCTGGAGCAGCCGCTCCACTTGTCGAGGTTTCAGTAGCAGACAACATGCTACGGCCTGATACCACCACCGCAGCTGTTGGGTCTTTGGAGTCCATTCTAAGCCTACTCCCCGGCTCTGGATCTGCTGCTCCACTAGAAACAGACGCAGATCATCAACCGCCTAATGGATACCTCTATCGCAGCTATCCTTGAGTGACTTAAATTTTTCTTCCAAAAATAATGACCAATTACGAGTTACAGGAAAATTCTTGTGGAATGACATAACAATACGTCCGCTCCACTCAACGGTTTAAACAAGATTCTTCGGAATGGGATATAGGTACCATATTTTACTTATAGGATGTAGGGTGTAGGGTATCATACAGTCGGCAGCGCCCGACTTTTGCCCTTCCTTACTGGTTAGTTTATAATTTAGTCTGTAAGGATTATGTAATCTATAGACTTAAAAAGAAAATATCAGATTATGGATTGGTTTAGACCATACCATAACGTTATGTGCAAACTTTCAGCTAAATCGGAATGAGCCCTCCAGAAGCTCCAGATGTCTAGTCGGGAGATCGGTTTATATGGCAGCTTTATCAGGTTACAAACCGATTTGAATCATATTAAAAGTCATATGAAACCACCACGTGCAAAGTTTCAGCCAAAGCGGATATGAATTGTGCCCTTTAGAAGCTCAAGAAGTCAAGACCCAAGATCGGTTTATATGGCAGCTATACCAAAGCATGGGCCGAACCAAATCTGAACCAATTTTAATGAAATCTCGCATATATGTTAAGATCAGTAACAAAACAATCCGTGCCAAATTTTGTGCAAATCGGTTGAAAATTTTTAGCTACTACGGCCATTTAAGTGCAAATCGGGCGATACATATATATGGGAGCTATATCTAAATCGGAACCGATTTTAATGAAATTTTGCAAATATGTTAGAATCAGTAACGAAACAGTCCGTGCCAAATTTTGTGCAGATCGGTTGAAAATTGTCCTTACTACGGCAATTTAAGGGCAAATCGGGCGATACATATAAATGGGAGCTATATCTAAATCTGAACCGATTTTTATCAAAATCAATAGGGGTTGTCCTTGGGCCAAACCAGTGGTATGTGCAAAATTTCGTAATGATTGGACAACAAATACGACCTGCACTTTGATTACAAGAATACATGGACCAACAGACGGACATGGCTAAATCGAATCAGGAAGTGATTCTGAGTCGATTGGTTCACTTATCAATGGGTCTAGCTCTTCTCCTTCATAGCGTTGCAAACAAACGCACAAATCTATAATACCCTGTACCATAGTGGTGGTGTAGGGTATAAATATTTGTACAAAATTTCAAGCGTCCAGCTTTACTCCTTCGACAGACAGACGGAAGGACGGACGGACATGGGAAGATCGACTTCAAATGTCATTACGATGAAGAATATATTGGGTTGCCAAAAAGTAATTGCGGATTTTTCATATAGCCGGCGTTGACAAATTTTTTCACAGCTTGTGACTCTGTAATTGCATTCTTTCTTCTGTCAGTTATCAGCTGTTACTTTTAGCTTACTTTAGAAAAAAAAGTGTAAAAAAAGTATATTTGATTAAAGTTCATTCTAAGTTTTATTAAAAATGCATTTACTTTCTTTTAAAAAATCCGCAATTACTTTTTAGGCAACCCAACTTCACGGGGTCTTTGAAGAATATTTCGAGGTGTTACTAACAGAATGACGAAATTAGTATACCCCCATCCTAGGGTGGAGAGTATAAAAATATATTTTTGGAAGGGAGTTATATCAGCTTTACTAAAACCCATATTCAATTTACTGAAAAGATCCCTCATTTGCTGAATGAAACTTCTATTCTTTGCATTACAGTCCTTTATCTACCTTAAAAACTATAAAAGTATCATTGAAAAACTCCATAAATTTCAAATTACATACTGTATGGTTATCTCGCAATCATTTTATGCAGTAATGGCGTGTGAGTATTAACACCTGATAATAACACCAGAGGCTTAATGTTATACTCGTTAAGACAATGACTTTATGCTCTGCCATTATTTAATTGGTGCAATAAAGTGATAAAAAATACATAAAAAAGACACTTTAAACACAGAAGTTAATTGGAGTAAACAAGGCTACCTCAATTACACAATGATATCTTAGGCACACTATAGGATAGACTAAAGATAGTTGAAGAAAAACATAACTTTTTTGAAGACATTTAAAAATCTCTATGTAGCATAAAAATAAAGTCAACTTTAACTAATTGTGGACATTTTCGTTTGTTTTCCAATGGATGTTGTTTAAGATGACTGGGTACAGAAACTATAAAAAAATAATGACAGACCATAGCCAGAAGTCAACACGCCATATCCCAGCTAGGTTAGGTTTGGAAAGGTTGGGTAAGAGTATCAGTCCTTTACAGACTCACCTAGACAATTATAAGCCTATTGTGATACCACAGTAGGGACAGACCAAGGCCTTTGGTGGGAATCGAACCCACTTCCCCACGCACTGGCAACCCGAGCACGCTACTAACTCAACTTCCGGGGCACCTTTGAAGGATAAAAATTGCTCCTGGAGGTTCAGAAAATCAAATTGGAGTTATAACTATAACTAAACATGGATTGATTTGTCCCAAACCCAATCCCAATCGACCTTTATCAATTAGAAGTATATGTGAGAAATCTGAGCGGCTATATTGGCTCGTTCAAAAGTTATCATTCTTTTGTTAGGATGTTATGACAATCGAGAATAATTATATTGGGTTGCCCAAAAAGTAATTGCGGATTTTTTAAAAGAAAGTAAATGCATTTTTAATAAAACTTAGAATGAACTTTAATCAAATATACTTTTTATACCCACCACCGAAGGATGGGGGTATATTCATTTTGTCATTCCGTTTGCAACACATCGAAATATCCATTTCCGAACCTATAAAGTATATATATTCTTGATCAGCGTAAAAATCTAAGACGATCTAGCCATGTCCGTCCGTCTGTCCGTCTGTCTGTTGAAATCACGCTACAGTCTTTAAAAATAGAGATATTGAGCTGAAATTTTGCACAGATTCTTTTTTTGTCCATAAGCAGGTTAAGTTCGAAGATGGGCTATATCGGACTATATCTTGATATAGCCCCCATATAGACCGATCCGCCGATTTAGGGTCTTAGGTCCATAAAAGCCTCATTTATTATCCGATTTTGTTGAAATTTGGTACAGTGAGTTGTGTTAGGCCCTTCGACATCCTTTGTCAATTTGGCTTAGATCGGTCCAGATTTGGATATAGCTGCCATATAGACCGATCCTCCGATTTAGGGTCTAAGGCCCATAAAAGCGACATTTATGGTCCGATTTCGCTGAAATTTGGGACAGTGAGTTGTCTTAGGCCCTTTGACATGTTTCTTTAATTTGGTCCAGATCGGTTCAGATTTGGATATAGCTGCCATATAGACCGATCCTCCGGTTTAGGGTCTTAGGCCCACAAAAGCCACATTTATTATCCGATTTTGATGAAATTCGGGGCAGTGAATTGTGTAAGGCCCATCGACATCCTTCGTTAATTTGGCTCAGATCGGTCCAGATTTGGATATAGCTGCCATATAGATCGATCCTCCGATTTATGGTGTAAGGCCCATAATAGCCACATTCATTATCCGATTTTGCTGAAATTTGGGACAGTGAGATGTGTTAGGCCCTTTGACATATTTCTTCAATTTGGTCCAGATCGGTTCAAATTTGGATATAGCTGCCATATAGACCGATTTCTTGATTTATGGTTTTGGGCCCATAAAATGCTCATTTATTATCCGATGTCCCCGAAATTTGGAACAGTGAGTTAAGTTAAGTCCCTTGACATACTTCTGCAATATCGCACAGATCGGTCCAGATTTGGATATAGTTGCCATATAGACCGATATCTAGGTTTTAGGTTTTGGGGCCATAAAAGACGCATTTATTGTCCGATGTCGTTGAAATTTGAGACAGTGAGTTTGGTTAGGCTCTTCGACGTCCTTCTTAAATTTTGCCCAAATCGGTCCAGATTTGAATATAGCTGCCATATAGACCGATCTCTGGATTTAAGATTTAGGGCCCATAAAAGAGGCATTTTTTGTCCGATTTCGCCGAAATTTGGGACAGTGCTTAGTGTTAGGCTCTTCGACATGTTTATGCAAATTGGCCCAAATCGGTCCAGATTTGGATATAGCTGCCATGTAGACCGATATCTCGATTTAAAGTCTTGGCCCCATAAAAGGCGCATTTATAATCCGATTTCACTGAACTTTCACTTTCACTGAAATTTGACACAGTGACTTATGTTCGGCTTTTCGACATCCGTGTCGTATATAATTCAGATCGGTATGAGGTATATGAGTATAAGGTATGAAATTTTCACCGAATTTTGATGAAAGGTGGTTTACATATATACCCGAGATGGTGGGTATCCAAAGTTCGGCCCGGCCGAACTTAACGCCTTTTTACTTGTTTTACACTTTTTTTCTAAAGCAAGCTAAAAGTAACAGCTGATAACTGACAGAAGAAAAAATGCAATTACAGAGTCACAAGTTGTGAAAAAATTTGTCAACGCCGACTATATGAAAAATCCGCAATTACTTTTTGGGCAACCCAATACTTTATAGGGTCTTAAAGCAATATTTTGAGGTATTACAAATGTGAAGGCGAGATTAGTATACATTTCAGATTTTGGGCCTTCCAAAATATTAATTTTAAGATTGCAACTTTAAAGATAACTCTTCTGTAGCACGTGTAGAAGATAGCATATGAGAATTTGCAAATGATGCACAAAGACATTTTGTTTAGAAGAAAGAATATTTTTTAGATAACAAACAAAAATGATAAGATGATATGCAAATTCCTTTAACCATGCATCAGAGTTCATACCACATGCCGGAAAAGGTCATCATCATCTAGCTGCACTCATGCAACTCTTATGAAAGAGTCACTGACTTTAATTTCTGCAAACATTTGATCAAAAAAAAAAAAATATTGGCTACAGATGACACCACACATGTGAAAATTTCAATTAAGACTTATTTGAGTTGGAAAAATAATTATAAATGCATACTCGCATGTCGTCAGCATTGGAGAAAAGATAACCATGGCTAAAAATTGTTTTTTAATACTCTTGACGGGATACTAATCCAAACGTTCGGAGAGATAAGTGAACATTCCAGCTTATTTTGCACGTTAGCCCCCTTAATAGGCACAGAAATTTCGTAAGATTTAAGCAAAAAAGGCAATTCGAGATTACACTGTCATATACCCTATGACGCTGGGTTCGAATGCTGGGGTAAGCATCAGCAGAAAATTTCGTGAAAGCACAGTGGGATAAATTAAAAAAAAAAAAACTATTGGAAAATTTGCAGTATGAGAATGGTAAGGTTAGGTTTAAGTGGCAGACTGCCATCAAACTCACTGAGACCTTTTCGTCCATTGTGATACCACAGGAATAGAAGAAGGAAGATGCCTTGAACCATCCAGATCTCTTTAACAAGCCCAACAAATTGCGAAGATCCGCTAAATCAGACAGGTTCTCAAAGAATTGAGAACCTAAAGTGGAACTCCTTCTGACTGCCAGTGCGGGACACACACACAGAAGATGTTCTATAGTATCTTCTTCTTCAATGTCCTCATAGCTTCTGCAAAAGTCGTTGCTAGCAACCTTCAGTCTGTCAGCATGTTTTCCGATTAGACAGTGACCAGTCATGACGAACACAATAACTTAGACGTCTGTTCTAGCCAATTACAACAAAGCGGTAGATTAGGCCACATAGCTTTGAAATGCTCACAGCCCCCTCTTTGTGACCATCTATCATTCGTTGTCCTTAGGGCCTGGACCTGAAAACTTAGCTGACAAGTTGTTAGAGGCATATCTACAGATTCCAGTTTCCCTTGAATGTGTAAGGCAGTTCCTAGTCTCGCTAGCACGAGCGCTTTATAATTCCCTGGGATAACTCTGTGGCCCGGCATCCAGAACAGATGAATTTTGAAGTGTTCGCCATCTCGTTGAGAGATCTGCGACAGTCGAGGGCGGTTTTTGCGTTCAGAAATACGTTCTCCAGGGATTTAAAGGCTGCCTGGCTGTCAAGCAAACTCAAAAGAATTCTCACTTAGTCGATGTAGCAATTCCTACTCAAATATCACATACTTCTAAGACTGGTCATGAACATGACCATAGAGCCTACGTCCCGACTCGAAGTAGGGCTTGCATCCGCGGATATTACACTGCCTCTGTATGGGTAACACAACAGGTTCAGAGAAAATGTAGTCTTGGCATAGGCGGAGCGATAAGGATCACTCCCACTAGGCCACTGGAGACCATTCTAGATATCCGACCCATAGACATACAGATTAAGTGTGAGGCAGCCACTGCGGTTATGAGACTTAAGGCTATGGAAGAATGGATTGAGGATAGGAGCAGCTCATACCATCGCGGAATCGAGGCGACGATAGGAAACCTGGAAGGAATGGAAGAGGTTTCCCATTGGATACCTGAGACGATCCGTCAGATCGAGTGCGAGGCCCTGCTGCCAGCAGCACAATCTAAGACTGACGGAACTCTGATAGTGCCATCTTGTAGGTCATGTACACAGATGGACCAAAGTTAGAGGGCAGTAAAATCCCTGAGGGTCTACATTGAGAACCCACAGATTGAAATCTGTTTTGAATGTCCTGCAGGTGGAGATCCGGGCGCTCACAGAATCCGTAACGTGGTGTGGTGCTATGGTGAAAACGTCGAGTGTGAACATCTTTACGGACAGTAAACCGGCCATAAGAGCAATAACAACCAGGACGGTAAAGTCACGAACAGTCTTGGAGTATAAGAAGGAGATTAATACCTTCTCTGAGAATGACACGATTCGCATCGTTTGGGTGCCCGGACATAGTGGAGTAGGGGGGAATGAAAAAGCAGACGATTTGGCAGTGAATGCCAGAGGACTACCTTAAAAAAACTTGGTTAACCCGAAGCTTTTCGGGTCGACGCAGTCCGAGGACGACGAAAACCCTATGGAGAGATCCGGATTTTGAGGAGACAAGGCTACTACTGAAAGGAAGCAAGAAGGAGGTCAGTAAAGCTTTCGGTATCACAGCAGGACACATAGGACTACGAACTCACTCATGCAAAATCGATGCGACAAGTGATAGCATGTGCAAGGCATGTGGAGAAGAAGATGAGACGTTGGAGCATTTCCTATGTCATTGGCCGCCTTCGCGGCTAACAGACACCGGCACTTAAGTCGGGACACAATACCAGACATGAACCAACTCAGGGGCGTGGTATGGAAAACAATTAAGATTTTGTAAGAAGCACGAGGTTAATTTTTTAGTAATTAGACAGCACAACAAGCCGATAAGTGGCTGAGGTGCATGTTGATAGTGACATGGATGGATTAATATCCGAATCCTCTTTTCAACCTGGCCTAACCTAGCCTAAGGCTGGTCATGAGTAGTTGAGCAGACAGAGGGGTAAGACGTGTGGCCTAGTCCGCAGTTAGAAAGCCTTGAACGCCTAAGCATTTCATTACGAATAACGCCACCCGTTCGCACCCTAACTTTTTTAGGTTGCATCCTCACCCTGATTCGTTAGCATCATAACGCGACCCTTTCACTAGTTCGCATTTGCTCGCATCTAAGCGCTGACTCGTTCGCATCCTAACGTGACCCGTTTACTAGTTCGCATTCTTACGCTGATTTGTTCTCATCCTAATGCGACTAGTTCACTAGTTGCATCCCAACGGTGATTCGTTCGCATCCGAACGCAACTCATTTACTAGTTCGCGTCCTAACGCTGATTCGTTCACATTCTAAAGCGACTAGTTCACTAGTTCGCATTCTTATTAGTTCGCATCCCATTTACTAGTTCGCGTCCTTCGTTCACATTCTAAAGCGACTAGTTCACTAGTTCGCATTCTTATTAGATCGCATCCCAACTGGGCTTCGTTCGCATCCTAACGCCGATTCGTTCGCCTGGGTTCGAATCTTCAGCTGTGGTTTTCCCCTCCTAATGCTGGCAACATTTGTGAGGTACCATGCCATGTAAAACTTTTCTTCAAAGAGGTGTCGCTCTGCAGCACGCCGTTCAGAGTCGGCTATAAAAAGGAGGGCCATTTTCATTGAGCTTAAACATGAATCGGACTGCACTCATTAATATGTGAGAAGTTTGCCCCTGTTCCTTAATGGAATATTTATGGGCAAAATTTTCATTTGCAATACCCAAGAAGTCAAATAGTGAGAACGGTTTATATGGGAGCTATATCAGGTTATAGACCGATTTGGACCGTACTTGGCACAGAACAGAACACTACAGGCAAAATTTCAGCCAAGCCGAACAAAAGTTGAGGCTTCCGGGGCTCAAGAAATCATGTCTGGAGATCGGTTTATGTCGGAGCTATATCTAAATCTGAAACGATATGGCAATCCCCAATGACCTACATCAATATTACAAATTTTGCCCATGAACATTCCACTAAGGAACAGGGGCAAACTTCTCACATATCAATGAGTGCAGTCCGATTCAAGTTTTAAGCTCAAATTATAAGGGGCCTCCTTTTTATAGCCGAGTCCGAACGGCGTGCCGCAGTGCGACACCTCTTTGGAGAGAAGTTTTACATGGCATAGTACCTCACAAATGTTGCCAGCATTAGGAGGGGAAAACAACCGCTGAAAATTTTTTCTGATGGTCTCGCCAGGATTCGAACCCAGGCGTTCAACGTCATAGGCGGACATGCTAACCTCTGCGCTACGGTGGCCTCCATCAATATTAAGTATCTGTGCAAAATTTCAAGCGGCTAGCTTTACACGTTCAACCGCTATCGTGATTTCGACAGAGGGACAAACGGTCGGAAGGACGGACATGGCTAGATCGACTCAGAGCATCGAGAGGATCAAGAATATATATGTTTTATGGGGTCTTAGACGATTATTTTGAGGTGTTACATACGGAATGACTAGATAAGTATGCGCCCATCCTATGGTGGTGGGTATAAAAAGGAAATAAAGCAAATCATAATTATTATTGTTGCCCAAAAAGTAATTGCGGATTTTTTAAAAGAAAGTAAATGCATTTTTAATAAAACTTAAAATGAACTAAGGTAAAAGTAACAGCTGATAACTGACAGAAGAAAGAATGCAATTGCAGAGTCACAAGCCGTTGAAAAAATTTGTCAACGCCGACTATATGAAAAATCCGCAATTACTTTTTGGGCAACCCAATAATAAATAATCAATCCCATGGCAGTCGGTTGTAAGTACCGGATTGTCCCGATGGGTGCCTTCGTCGGCAAGGGCTGCCGCCTCAGTGTACAAAACACTGCTAAAGCAACAACAACAACGTTAAAAAATAATCGTAAATAAAATAAAAGAAATTTTATCTTATTTAAAATCAAGTAAAAGCGTACTTAGTTCGGCCGAGCCACCATGGGTCGCATTTGTCGAGTTCTTTGCCCGGTATCTCTTTTTGGGCAAACAAAGGTCCCATTCGGACCATAATTGAATTGAATTTTGGAGACCATAGTAGAAGTCATTGTGTAAACTTTCAGCCGAATCGGATAAGAATTGCCCTCTTTAGGGGCTCAAGAAGTAAAATGGGGATATCGGTTTATATGGGAGTTGTATCGGGCTATACACAGATTCAAACCATATACGGCATATATGTTGAAGGTCATGGGAGAAGTCGTTATACAAAATTTCAGTCAAATCGGATGATAATTGCACACTACTAGACACACTGGAGAGTCAAGGAGTCAAGATCCCAGGTCGGTTTATATGGCAGCTACACAGTTCTTGAAAGTCATAGCAAAACACTTCATACACAATTTCAGCCAAATCAGATAAGAATTGTGCCCTCCAGTGGCTCAAGAAGTCAAGATCCAAGATCGAAGATCGATATGGCCCATTTATTGGTTGCCCAAAAAGTAATTGCGGATTTTTCATATAGTCGGCGTTGACAAATTTTTTCACAGCTTGTAACTCTGCAATTGCATTCTTTCTTCCGTCAGTTATCAGCTGTTACTTTTAGCTTGCTTTAGAAAAAAAGTGTAAAAAAAGTATATTTGATTAAAGTTCATTCTAAGTTTTATTAAAAATGCATTTACTTTCTTTTAAAAAATCCGCAATTACTTTTTGGGCAACCCAATAGAATCCCAACCGACGTACATTAATAACAACTATTTATGCAAAAAGCGCCTAGCTTTACCCCTTCGAAATTTAGCTTTCTTTCGACAGACGGACGGACATGTCTAGAATGGCACTAAAATAAAAATGTCATTATGATCAAGAATATATTGGGTTGCCCAAAAAGTAATTGTGGATTTTTTAAAAGAAAGTAAATGCATTTTTAATAAAACTTAGAATGAACTTTAATCAAATATACTTTTTTTACACTTTTTTTCTAAAGCAAGCTAAAAGTAACAGCTGATAACTGACAGAAGAAAGAATGCAATTACAGAGTCACAAGCTGTGAAAAAATTTGTCAACGCCGACTATATGAAAAATCCGCAATTACTTTTTGGGCAACCCAATATATACTTAATGGGGTCTTGGATGATTTTTTGATAGTTTACACACGGAATGATGAAATTAGTATAACCCCCATCCTATGGTGGAGGGTATAATAAAGATTAAAACTTGCAATTTGAACAATAAACTTTTGCATACATTTGCTTTAATACCCACGTGGCTTATGATTGATGCCTATGTCAAAGTTAGTGTGAGTCATACGCCACCCGGTATTAGTAGGTGATTAGTGCAACAGTTGCTATTAAGACTGAATATGATAGATTGAGAAATATATTAAAAGACATATTGGGAAATCATAAAAAGTGAAAATAAGGAGGATTTCACCATAATTAGTGCTAAGTATAGGGTGAGCACTCTAGCGGTTGCTTTCCACACTAATAAATTTTTAAGCACTGACATCTTCAAAGACACTCTCCTAAGCTGTTTACGATAATGTGTTGCCAACTTTAGACGGTAGAGCGCAATATTACAAGGCTCGCTGCACGACCGTGGGCAAAAATAAAAAGCAAAAGTATGGTTGCCCAAAAAGTAATTGCGGATTTTTCATATAGTCGGCCGAGCCACCATGGGTCGCATTTGTCGAGTTCTTTGCCCGGTATCTCTTTTTGGGCAAACAAAGGTCCCATTCGGACCATAATTGAATTGAATTTTGGAGACCATAGTAGAAGTCATTGTGTAAACTTTCAGCCGAATCGGATAAGAATTGCCCTCTTTAGGGGCTCAAGAAGTAAAATGGGGATATCGGTTTATATGGGAGTTGTATCGGGCTATACACAGATTCAAACCATATACGGCATATATGTTGAAGGTCATGGGAGAAGTCGTTATACAAAATTTCAGTCAAATCGGATGATAATTGCACACTACTAGACACACTGGAGAGTCAAGGAGTCAAGATCCCAGGTCGGTTTATATGGCAGCTACACAGTTCTTGAAAGTCATAGCAAAACACTTCATACACAATTTCAGCCAAATCAGATAAGAATTGTGCCCTCCAGTGGCTCAAGAAGTCAAGATCCAAGATCGAAGATCGATATGGCCCATTTATTGGTTGCCCAAAAAGTAATTGCGGATTTTTCATATAGTCGGCGTTGACAAATTTTTTCACAGCTTGTAACTCTGCAATTGCATTCTTTCTTCCGTCAGTTATCAGCTGTTACTTTTAGCTTGCTTTAGAAAAAAAGTGTAAAAAAAGTATATTTGATTAAAGTTCATTCTAAGTTTTATTAAAAATGCATTTACTTTCTTTTAAAAAATCCGCAATTACTTTTTGGGCAACCCAATAGAATCCCAACCGACGTACATTAATAACAACTATTTATGCAAAAAGCGCCTAGCTTTACCCCTTCGAAATTTAGCTTTCTTTCGACAGACGGACGGACATGTCTAGAATGGCACTAAAATAAAAATGTCATTATGATCAAGAATATATTGGGTTGCCCAAAAAGTAATTGTGGATTTTTTAAAAGAAAGTAAATGCATTTTTAATAAAACTTAGAATGAACTTTAATCAAATATACTTTTTTTACACTTTTTTTCTAAAGCAAGCTAAAAGTAACAGCTGATAACTGACAGAAGAAAGAATGCAATTACAGAGTCACAAGCTGTGAAAAAATTTGTCAACGCCGACTATATGAAAAATCCGCAATTACTTTTTGGGCAACCCAATATATACTTAATGGGGTCTTGGATGATTTTTTGATAGTTTACACACGGAATGATGAAATTAGTATAACCCCCATCCTATGGTGGAGGGTATAATAAAGATTAAAACTTGCAATTTGAACAATAAACTTTTGCATACATTTGCTTTAATACCCACGTGGCTTATGATTGATGCCTATGTCAAAGTTAGTGTGAGTCATACGCCACCCGGTATTAGTAGGTGATTAGTGCAACAGTTGCTATTAAGACTGAATATGATAGATTGAGAAATATATTAAAAGACATATTGGGAAATCATAAAAAGTGAAAATAAGGAGGATTTCACCATAATTAGTGCTAAGTATAGGGTGAGCACTCTAGCGGTTGCTTTCCACACTAATAAATTTTTAAGCACTGACATCTTCAAAGACACTCTCCTAAGCTGTTTACGATAATGTGTTGCCAACTTTAGACGGTAGAGCGCAATATTACAAGGCTCGCTGCACGACCGTGGGCAAAAATAAAAAGCAAAAGTATGGTTGCCCAAAAAGTAATTGCGGATTTTTCATATAGTCGGCCGAGCCACCATGGGTCGCATTTGTCGAGTTCTTTGCCCGGTATCTCTTTTTGGGCAAACAAAGGTCCCATTCGGACCATAATTGAATTGAATTTTGGAGACCATAGTAGAAGTCATTGTGTAAACTTTCAGCCGAATCGGATAAGAATTGCCCTCTTTAGGGGCTCAAGAAGTAAAATGGGGATATCGGTTTATATGGGAGTTGTATCGGGCTATACACAGATTCAAACCATATACGGCATATATGTTGAAGGTCATGGGAGAAGTCGTTATACAAAATTTCAGTCAAATCGGATGATAATTGCACACTACTAGACACACTGGAGAGTCAAGGAGTCAAGATCCCAGGTCGGTTTATATGGCAGCTACACAGTTCTTGAAAGTCATAGCAAAACACTTCATACACAATTTCAGCCAAATCAGATAAGAATTGTGCCCTCCAGTGGCTCAAGAAGTCAAGATCCAAGATCGAAGATCGATATGGCCCATTTATTGGTTGCCCAAAAAGTAATTGCGGATTTTTCATATAGTCGGCGTTGACAAATTTTTTCACAGCTTGTAACTCTGCAATTGCATTCTTTCTTCCGTCAGTTATCAGCTGTTACTTTTAGCTTGCTTTAGAAAAAAAGTGTAAAAAAAGTATATTTGATTAAAGTTCATTCTAAGTTTTATTAAAAATGCATTTACTTTCTTTTAAAAAATCCGCAATTACTTTTTGGGCAACCCAATAGAATCCCAACCGACGTACATTAATAACAACTATTTATGCAAAAAGCGCCTAGCTTTACCCCTTCGAAATTTAGCTTTCTTTCGACAGACGGACGGACATGTCTAGAATGGCACTAAAATAAAAATGTCATTATGATCAAGAATATATTGGGTTGCCCAAAAAGTAATTGTGGATTTTTTAAAAGAAAGTAAATGCATTTTTAATAAAACTTAGAATGAACTTTAATCAAATATACTTTTTTTACACTTTTTTTCTAAAGCAAGCTAAAAGTAACAGCTGATAACTGACAGAAGAAAGAATGCAATTACAGAGTCACAAGCTGTGAAAAAATTTGTCAACGCCGACTATATGAAAAATCCGCAATTACTTTTTGGGCAACCCAATATATACTTAATGGGGTCTTGGATGATTTTTTGATAGTTTACACACGGAATGATGAAATTAGTATAACCCCCATCCTATGGTGGAGGGTATAATAAAGATTAAAACTTGCAATTTGAACAATAAACTTTTGCATACATTTGCTTTAATACCCACGTGGCTTATGATTGATGCCTATGTCAAAGTTAGTGTGAGTCATACGCCACCCGGTATTAGTAGGTGATTAGTGCAACAGTTGCTATTAAGACTGAATATGATAGATTGAGAAATATATTAAAAGACATATTGGGAAATCATAAAAAGTGAAAATAAGGAGGATTTCACCATAATTAGTGCTAAGTATAGGGTGAGCACTCTAGCGGTTGCTTTCCACACTAATAAATTTTTAAGCACTGACATCTTCAAAGACACTCTCCTAAGCTGTTTACGATAATGTGTTGCCAACTTTAGACGGTAGAGCGCAATATTACAAGGCTCGCTGCACGACCGTGGGCAAAAATAAAAAGCAAAAGTATGGTTGCCCAAAAAGTAATTGCGGATTTTTCATATAGTCGGCGTTGACAAATTTTTACACAGCTTGTGACTCTGTAATTGCATTCTTTCTTCTGTCAGTTATCAGCTGTTACTTTTTGCTTGCTTTAGAAAAAAAATGTAAAAAAAGTATATTTGATTAAAGTTCATTCTAAGTTTTATTAAAAATGCATTTACTTTCTTTTAAAAAATCCGCAATTACTTTTTGGGCAACCCAATAAAGCTAAAAGTCTACTCGTCCGGAGAAGTGTGACATTTGGTATCGATATGTAAAGTGTTTTTATACCCATCCCCATAGGATGGGTGTTATTTTGATCTTCGGATTACCTTCTGATAGTTTTAAGTGGCAATTTCCAATCAGACTCACTTTGAGATTTTTTTCCCATTGTAATACCACAGAAACTGGAGCAGGAAAATGCCTTCTAGCTCCTACCGTTGATCATTTAGATCACTTTAAACACCCAACAACTTGGTAATGCCCGCTAAATCTGACAAGTTCGCAAAGAAATTAGAACATAAAGTGGAACTCCTTCGGACTCCCAGTGTAGGACACACACACAGTAGATGTTCAATAGTATCTTCTTCCTTCGTCCTCGCAGCTTCTGCAAAAGTTGGTACTAGCAATCTTTAGTTAGTATGTCATTAATAAACTTTCTTACGGCAGTGTTGTTACCTAGAAACTCCAGAGATCTTTGCCCTAAGATATCTTTCAATCAGCCTCTCAAAAGTTTTCAGCACAAAGGATGACTGTCATATAGGACGAAAATCTTTCCCTTTCGTATGGTAAGGTTTTTTTGTTTTGCTTTTGCAATAAAAATGACCTTGGTGTCCCTCCATCCCACAGGTATATACGACATGCAGATTATATCTCTCTAAGCCAAGTAGGCAGTCTACAGGACACAGCTTGTAGCTCAACCGGTTATACATCATCAGGGCCTGGCGATTTAAAAATTCAAAACTTTAAATCCCAAAGGATTTTCGACTCAGACACAATTTTTCCAACAACCGCGGCGAATGCATATCAGTGACAATCTCTTCTGGCGCTAGGTTTCCCACCATATTTCCACGGAGTGTTTCCCGGGAAATGGGTATCAACGAGTAGTTTTAGTATTTCCTCACTCGACAATGTCAATGCATATTCCAACTTCTGAATAGGTTTCGAGGATAGGATCTTCCTTAGCCTAGAAGCCTCAGATATAAACGGAACTGCAGAATTCCTTCCCTGGATTTGTTCTGAGGCTTTTTCTGCTCGACGTTGTATTTTCTTATCTCAGCCTTTTAGACAACTTAATCGTGTGGTTCCTTTGGTCTTCGGCTCTGTTGAAGAGTTTCGATTCATGTCCTTTATTACAAATCGTCAGATTGCAAATTGCAACCGGTGATGTGAATTAGCATCACTTCCCAAAATGAGACGCTTTTTCCTGCAGAAGCAGCTTCATGTTTGAATCATGTGTCATATATAGGGAAGCCAGCCAGTGCATCAGCATCACTTCCCAAAATGAGACGCTTTTTCCTGCAGAAGCAGCTTTATGTTTGAAAGCGGCTTCTCTGAATCATGTGTCATATATAGGGAAGCCAGCCAGTAAAGAGACTTATTGTTAAATCCTTCTGCCATCAGAAGAACCTTAAGTACCACCGAAGCGGTCTTAAAATGGTGGAGATCTATCTCCAGAAACTGGACCATAGCCAGGATTCAGAATTTACATCACTCTTGGTAAGCCTCCTGTTTGGATCTCGGTGGAAATGGCACGAAAATAATCGCTTATGCAGACAACGCCGTGTTGGTGGTCGGGGGCAAGTTTCTGTCGACGACTAGCGAGATCGCGGAAGGGTCACTGAGAAGGCTGTTGCGATGGGCTACCAGATATGGGTTAAATGTCAACCTAAGTAAGACAGAGCTGGTGTTCTGTTGTGGTCAGAAGCCGATTGACAAGAGGAACGTTCCAGGGTGGGGTGTTCTCGCCGATTCTGTGGAACCTCGTGATATATGAAATCCTATTGGATCTCGGTGGAGATGGCACGACATTGCTGGTCCGAGATAAGTTTCTGTCGACGATTAACGAGATCACGAAAAGGTCACTGTGGAGGTTGTTGCGATGGGCTACTAGAAATGGGTTGAGGATTAACCCAAGAAAGACGGAGCTGGTGAAGGCGGTCGACAAGAGGAACGTTCCAGGGTGGGGTGTTCTCGCGGATTCTTTGGAATCTTGTGATGGATGAAATTCTACTTGGTCTCGGTAGAGATGGCACAACATTGCTGGTCCGAGACAAATTTCTGTCCATGATAAGCGAGATCACGGAAGGGTCACTGAGGAGGTTGTTGCGATGGGCTATCAGAAATAAGTTGAGAACCAATCCAATGAAGACGGAGCTGGTGCTCTGTTGTGGTCAGAAGGCGGGTGACAAGAGGGACGCCTCAGTGTGGGGTGTTCTCGACGATTCTGTGGAACCTCGTGATAAATGAAATCCTACTGTGGCACGAGATTGCTGGTCCGAGGCATGTTTCTGTCGACAATTAGCGAGATCATGTAAAGGTCACAGAGGAGATTTTCGCGATGGGCTACCAGAAATGGGTTGAGGACCAACCCAAGGAAGACGGAGCTGATACTCTTCACTCATAGATTCACCGGAGTTCAGACTTCCATCCTTGGTCGGAATCACCCTGCATCTGTCGAAAGAGACAAAGAACCTGGGAAAAATCTTCGCTTCGAAGCTGTCCTGGATGAGGTACACGGAGAAAAAAAGAGCAGTAAAATTCTGTGCGCTTTTTACTCCTTGCAAGAGGATGTTCGGTTGGAAGTGGGGATAACCCCCAAGATGCCCATTGTGAGACCATTATTGACCTATGGGGCACTGGTACGGTTAAAGGCCGTGGATAAAAGGACTCGTACGAGAGAGTTCGAGAAGGTCCAGAGACTGGTCTAGGTCGGAGTCACAGGGGCACTGAGATCCGATGCTGGATTTGCAACTCATTGAGGCCTACATTCGGATCTGCGCCACCAAGGTCGCCCTGAAGCAGCTTAGCATATTGAAGGGGGACAGGTGCGGCCACAGTTCCATCTTGGGTGATATTGATGCGAAATATTAGGACATTCAGTATTCGTTTTCTCGGGTGGACAAATGCTGCGTTTGAGAGGGATGAGACCTCGATCTTCATTGATGGATGGAGTCAGGGACTGGATTGGGGGTCTACGACACACAACATCGGTATGTCTTTGAGACAACCGGGAGAGTGTACGGTCTTTTAGGCACAGGTCTATGTCATTATAGTAGCCGCAAGAGAAATTCTAGTAAAGGATCTACCGCCCTCAAAACTCAGGCGCTCAAGGCCTTGGGTTTGGGGACGGTGACGTAATTTTCTCTAAAGATGTGAAATTTTCTCTAAAGACAAAATTTCAATGAAATTTTCTCTAAAGACAAAATTTCAATGAAATTTTCTCTAAAGACAAAATTTCAATGAAATTTTCTCTAAAGACAAAATTTCAATGAAATTTTCTCTAAAGACAAAATTTCAATGAAATTTTCTCTAAAGACAAAATTTCAATGAAATTTTCTCTAAAGACAAAATTTCAATGAAATTTTCTCTAAAGACAAAATTTCAATGAAATTTTCTCTAAAGACAAAATTTCAGTGAAATTTTCTCTAAAGACAAAATTTCAATGAAATTTTCTCTAATGACAAAATTTCAGTAAAATTTTCTCTAAAGACAAAATTTCAGTGAAATTTTCTCTAATGACAAAATTTTAGTGAAATTTTCTCTCAAGACAAAATTTCAATGAAATTTTCTCTAATGACAAAATTTCAATGAAATTTTCTCTAATGACAAAATTCCAATGAAATTTTCTCTAAAGACAAAATTTCAATGAAATTTTCTCCTAAAACAAAATTTCAGTGAAATTTTCTCTAAAGACAAAATTTCAGTGAAATTTTCCATAAAGACAAAATTTCAAGGAAATTTTCTCTAAAGACAAAATTTCAGTGCAATTTTCTCTAATGACAAAAATTCAGTGAAATTTTCTCGAAAGACAAAATTTCAGTGATTTTTCTAAAGACAAAATTTTAGTGAAATTTTCTCCACAGACAAAATTTCTGTGAAATTTTCTCTAAAGGCAAAATTTCCATGAAATTTTCTCTAAAAGGCAAAATGTCCATGAAAATTTCCCTAAAGACAAAATTTCCATAAAATTTGTCCTAAAGACAAAATTTCCATGAAATTTTCTCTAAAGACGAAATTTCCATGAAATTTTCTCTAAGAAAAAAAAATAGATAAACAATATCTCAAAAAATATATATCATGAAATTTTCTCTATAGAGAAAAATTCATGGAAACTTCTATAATTTCCATAAAATTGCCTCTAAGACAAAATTGTCATACATTTTTTTTTATCAACCCACTGTGCCTTCACTCTGTAGATAAATTAGCACAAACCCAGTAACTTCAAATGTAGTGGACGTCACAATCAGGTGTTGCTTGCTACTCTTGGTGAGAAATGTCTTTGGCGAGTGTCTAGTCTAGAGGCAAGACGGAGCACAAACACTTAACTACTTTCTTGCGCATAACATTTAGCAAACGTTTAGTCAATGATACCAGTATGAAAAATCTCGGCATCGTAAACACAACACAATTTTTAAAACAAACGATCGCGGCGGAGCGAACATAACGAGCACACAGAAAGTGTTTTTGGTGTGTAGCAAATATCATCATAAGGACGATAAATAATGAATCCACAATCGATCGCAGTTAAGGTTGTGTTATACTCTCTCGCAATCGCCTTCACAGTAACGAACAATGCTTACGGTCAGAATTTAGCCGACGGTAAATCTGCGTTAGACGAAACTCTTTTGGCCCTGGCCTCAGAAGGAGTAGACGAATCGGTGGGATTGAAGAAAAATGTTGAAAATTTACATGTGGCCGTGTCGGGAACGGTGAACAAAATGTCAGTGAATGACACTTCCTATGCCATATCGACGGATTTGAATGTGACCAAAAGTGCGGATGAGAAATGTCGCTCGCTGGAAGATGCTGCGCATTTGACCCAGACCCAATTGATAAACCGTTTGACGGCGACCTGCCGCTACGATCGCCTGGAGCGACCTTACGTAGTGGCAAATGGCACAATTGTCAACTCGCCTCTGGATGTCTATGCCAGGGTCTATATTTACGTTTTACAAAACTTGGACTCCAGTGACCTGCAGTTCAAAATGCATGGCTTGCTGCAGTTGCGTTTCCAGGATCCCCGACTTGCCTTCGATAAGTATGCCCCTGGCAGGACAAAATCAATTCTGGGAGAATCCTCGCTGCGTGATGTCATTTGGGTGCCGCACATATTTCTGGCCAATGAACATGACTCCAGTGTGCTGGGCACCAGCGAAAAGGATGTGCTCACCTCCATTAGCCCCAATGGCACCGTCATCATTTCCTCACGCATACAAGCTACCCTGTATTGCTGGATGAAGCTACAAAAGTTTCCCTTTGACGAACAGTATTGTCCCACCATTTTCGAAAGCTGGATGTACAATGCCTCGGAGCTGCTGTTGCATTGGGAGCAAAATGCCCCGGTTACCTTTGATCCCAAAATGCATTTGACCGAATATGCCCTGGCAAATGCCTGGACCAATGAGACAATAATCAATGCGGATTTGGATGATTTGAGGCATGGAGCCTTTGCAGGCAACTACAGTTCTTTGGGCTTTACAGTTCACTTGGTGCGAGAAGTTGGCTATTATGTCATGGACTACTTTTTGCCTTCGATTATGATAGTGGCCATATCCTGGGTATCCTTTTGGTTGCAGGCCGATCAGACACCTGCCCGAACCACCTTGGGCTGTACCACCATGTTGTCTTTCATAACATTGGCATCCTCGCAGGAGAATAATCTGCCCAAAGTCAGTTACATCAAGGTTTCGGAAGTATGGTTTCTGGGCTGCACAGTCTTCATATTTGGCAGTTTGGTGGAATTTGCCTTTGTCAATACCATATGGCGAAGAAATCACAGTGTCGAAGTGAAAAAGTTGAAGAGTAAATACATCCTGAAGTCAACGCTGACGCCACGCATGAAACGCCACAAAATGGTGGACAATGCTAAACAACCAGAACGAAGTAACAGTGAACGTTATTTGTCAGTGGATACTCCCTCACCGGTCATCATTACCGTGGGCGATGATCCCATGAATAGATTTACCTCTTCCGAGTCTATTGCCACCATGACCACCAGTTTAGCGGATAACGAGAGTGAACGAGAGAAAAAACCGGTTGAAAACACATCCTGGTCCACGATGACACCACACGAGGTGTCCTTGTGGATAGATAGGAAAGCTCGCTTTTTGTTTCCCATAGCCTTTATAATTTTCAATGCATTCTTTTGGACTTTTGTCTACTGTTTGTGATAATCAAAAAAAATTTTTATGGAAATTTAGAAAAGAAAAAATAAATGTACAAAAGTGTATGAGAATTATCTAAGTTAAGCCAACATGTTGGAGGGTTTGCATTGAAGGTTGGAAAATGCCATATAAGTACGTTACGAGCTGGATATGCTGCTCTTTAACACTGAGGCCTTGGTATTTAGCTGTTAAGCTTTGGTAACATCCGTAAAGGAGTTTTTTTTTGGCAATGTTATAAAAGATTTTTTAAGAGTCTACAGCCCTCAAAGTTGCTGTCGTATGGCACAATTATACGACCAAATTTTTTTTTATTATTTTTATCCTTATACCAAAATGTGATTTAATCATTTAATATATATAAATAAAATCACCTTATACTACTACAGGCTAGTAAATAAATTGGCCCGTTATCTATGATGACGGCAAACTGAACCAAAGATATGTGATAACGAGAAACTATGTAAACACAAATCGACAAAAACAAAATAAATAATTTGCGACGAAAATAAAACTTTTCAGACTTTTCTTTCTCTAAATTTTAGTAATTTATGTTTTGCGGAGAAAATGTTAACCAAGTGACACATACACCAATGCAAGTGATTAGATTTTATATTACAGGTCTACGCAACGGAGATGTAGAGTTTGAACCCTGGTTTTAGTCCAGTAAATGCAAATTTTTGCCCATGAATAACTTCCCAATGATAAGGGCTCTCTTTTTTTATACCCGACTCCGAAGGGTATGCCGCAGTGCGAGACCTTTGTAGGGAGAAGTTTTTACATTACATAGCCGACTCCGAAAGGTATGCCGCAGTGCGAGACCTCTGTAGGGAGAAGTTTTTACATTACATAGCCGACTCCGAAGGGTATGCCGCAGTGCGAGACCTCTGTAGGGAGAAGTTTTTATTGGGTTGCCCAAAAAGTAATTGCGGATTTTTAAAAGAAAGTAAATGCATTTTTAATAAGACTTAGAATGAACTTTAATCAAATATACTTTTTTTACACTTTTTTTCTAAAGCAAGCTAAAAGTAACAGCTGATAACTGACAGAAGAAAGAATGCAATTACAGAGTCACAAGCTGTGAAAAAATTTGTCAACGTCGACTATATGAAAAATCCGCAATTACTTTTTGGGCAACCCAATACATGGCAAAGTACCTCACAAATGTTGCCAGCATTAGAAGGGGATAACCCCCGGCCGATACGGGATAACTATGAGCACCACACAGGCTGGAACTTTGAGCTCCGACTTGTGTGGTGTCCATCGTTATCACGGGAAACTTAGCTGAAAGCTACCGGGCGTATCCACAGGTTGCGAATGGTGGAAAGCTCCATTTTTAGGCGGAGTAGCTGCAAATGCGGCCGCTGGCAGTCAGCGAGAGTCTCAGTGAGGAGTCAGGTGACATCGGCTCTTAATTAAATACTGAGTGCCAATGATACTCGAGATGACAAGGCGAGTTATTGGCGCCTTCAAATAACCAATGGCCAACATCAGCGTCTGTTCCCAGGTTAGAGGCAGCAGAAGGCGAGCATCGGATCTTGGAGCAAGCGGCTCGCCACAACGAGGGATACATGTGCAATCCCACAAAACCCATGGGGTTGGGGCGCTGGGCCAGTAACCCGCCCCCGGAAAACTATGAGAACTACTATGAGAAACAAAGGAATTGTAAAAAGGGACCCCCCCCCCCCCAATGTTGACGACCCACGCAAACGAAAAAAGGACCATGATTTGCGGATCTGCACCTGGAATGTCCGCACTCTTTATAGAGAAGGTGCAGTATATGCGGTGGCGGATGTATTAGAGAAGTACAAGGCAGATATTACCGTCTTATAGGAAGTACGATAGACTGGAAATGGCGTCACTACACCACCAAACGGCGACGAACTGTACTATAGCTGCCATAACACGAGGCATGAATTTGACTGTGGATTTGTGGTTAATCGGAGACTGAAACACTTTGTCTCCAGCTTTACTCCGGTGGATGAGACGCTAGCCACAATCCGCATAAAAGCCAAAGCCTTATTTATGCCCATACCCCGAAAAAAGACAAAGACGAGCAGATCAAGGATATTTTCTACGAGCGCCTAGAGAGAGAATATGATCGCTGCCCCGCCCATGATATTCAAATCGTGCTGGGAGATTTTAAAGCGAAGATAGGGAAGGAAGGCAAAATCTATCAGCCTCAACCCTTTACTGGACGTTATCTCGTGGAGGCTAAACTGTCCGACTGTTGGACAAAAAATGTTCAAATAAAAGCCATAAAAGCCAAATTCTTCAACATCAGCCTTATTTGTGCCCATGCCCCGATGGAAGGCAAAGACGAGCAGACCAAGGATATTTTCTACGAGCGCCTAGAGAGAAAATATGACCGCTGCCCCGTCCATGATATTAAAATCGTTCTGGGAGATTTTAATGCGAACCATTACTGGACGTTATCTCGTGGAGGCCAAAAATGTCCAACAGTCGGACAGCCTCCAAGAGATAACATCCAGTAATGGGTTGAGGCTAATAGATTTCGGCGCGGCAAAAAAACATGGTAGTTGGTAGCACCAGATTTCAACATAAAAATATTCACAAAGCCCCGGCTGTCACCCGATCAAAACACGAGAAACCAAATTGATCACGTTGTGATAGATGAAAGGCATTCACCCAGCGTGTTAGATGTACGATCGATCCGTGGAGCGAATATATATTCGCATCATTACCTTGTTGCAGCAAAGGTTCACACCCGTTTGAATATGGCGAGGAAAGTACGATCTGACACTGCACGGAAGCTGGACATTGAAAAGCTGTAAACACCACAAATGGCAACGGCATACTCCACTCGACTGACCCAACTGCTTGATGAAAGCACTCCTTGTTCCGATGATATAATGGCGCAGTGGCAAACTATTGCCCACTCTATGGAAAATGCCGCGAAATCCGTACTTGGGTACTGGAAGCCTCCTCCAAGAAACCCATGGTACGACCAGGAGTGTCGAGATGCTACTGAAGCCTAGAATGCGGCATATAGAGCAACCCTGCAATCAGTAGCAACGATGAAGGAGAGGTATCGGGAGAAAAGGAGAGAGCTGAAAGTCTATTTCGCAGAAAGAAAAAGGAAATGGAAAGACGTGAGTGTGAGCGAATTGAGATGTACAGGAGTCAGAATGAATTCTACCAAAGAATTAAACATCAAACCGATGGCTTTGGTGCAGGCACATCCTCCAGCAGACACAAAGAAGGCAATCTGGTAACTGACACAGATAACATGCTGAGGATATGGAAAGAGCATTTTACTGCTAGTGTCCGATGTTGGCGGCGAAAAGGATACCGCAGAACCAATCCCTGATGATGGTATAGAATGTTTACCTCCTAGTCAGAATGAGGTCCAAGTAGCAGTGACCCGACTAAGGAACAACAAGACAGCTGGAGCCGACGGGTTACCAGCTGAACTATTTAAGACCGGAGGCGACACGCTGATAAGACGTATGCCTCAGCTTTTCTGCGCAATCTAGCTAGAAGAACGCATACCCGATGATTGGAACCTCAGCATACTACTATGTCCCGTACACAAGAAAGGAGACAAAACGGAATGTGCCAACTACAGAGGAATAAATCTCCTCCCCATCGCATACCAGATACTCTCGAACGTACTGTGTGAAAGATTAAAACCTAAAGTCATTGAGATAATTGGGCCCTATCAATGCGGCTTTAGACCTGGTAAATCCACCCTGGACCTGATATTCACACTAATCCGAATCCTGGAAAAGACCCGAGAAGGACAAATCAACACCTACCATATATTTGTTGACTACAAAGCCGTAATTTCACGACACGTCCGAGTTTAGTATCCCTTCAAAATTAATAAGACTCTGCAGGATGACAATTGCTGATACGCGTTCCTCAGTAAGAATAGGAAAGAATCCCTCGGAACCATTTACTACCAAACGAGGTTTCAGAAAAGGAGACAGCTTATCGTATGATCTCTTTAATATCCTGCTGGAGAATGTTATACGAGATGCAGAAGTGAATAGATATGGCACACTAATCACAAGAGAACACATGCTACTCGCTTATGCCGATGACATCGATATCATAGGTCGGTCACCGCAAGTACTCACTGCAGCCTTTGAAAGAATCGAAAGAGAGTCAGTGAAAATGGGTCTGGCAGTAAATGAAGATAAGACGAAATGGATGGTTTCAGCTCCCAAAAAGCCTTGCACAACCGAGCAGATAAAGAAAATGGAGAAAGTTGGGAACCACAACTTTGAGATAGTCAGCAACTTTATCTATCTAGGCAGAAGATCAAAGCGCTTGGAACGCTAATCTACATTCAACTAGTGGAACAAATATTCTACCATAGCCAATTAAAGTAAAAAAGGGGATAACCACCGCTGAAAAATGTTTCCTTTTGTTTTCGACAGGATTCGTGCCTATGCGTTCAGCGTCAAATGGGGACATGCTGTCCAAATATTCACCATTATAATTCTAAAGGTCCACCTAATGACAGAAGGATTTGACGTTGTGGAGTGAGTGATTGGTGGACTAAAAACTCATCGAACTTAACTTCTCAAAGGTACGGGCAATGGAAGATACGGTGTCTGTATTCCAGTCATATCAAGCCTTGAATTGAATGAGTCTCATTAGCGGCTGGCTAATTGTGGTAAGTGATGCTAATGCACATCACCAGATATGAGGAAATTCGAATATCAACGAAAGAGGTGAGCCGTTTATCCCAATATATATGAGTTGCAATTTGGCGATTTGCAATAAAGGCAGTGCAGTGACGGGAAACTCAATGCTGCCAAAGGTAAAGGGAGCAGACAATGAGACCATCATCCACTACCAAGATGCCCATCTAATGAACGACCAATGATTGAGGTCATCCAGATAAACCTCCACCGAAGCAAGACAGCTACTCACGCCCTGATGGAGAAAATCGGCAAGGGCAAGATTCATATTGCCTTAAATCAAGAGCCATGGGCGACCCGGAACAAAAGTTCTGGACTGAACCATATCAACTATCACTTATTCTATGCTAACCCTAGTACTCGGTCGAGGAACTACGTTATTTGTCATAAAAATTTTAATTATATATTTTCCCCAGAGTTGTCAAAGTCGAATGCAACAGTGATGAGACAGGGCGACGGTGGAATATACCTGGCATCACTTTATCTGCTCCGACACCCCCGCTTATGGCAATTTTACTGTCCGTAAAAATGTTCACAATTGACGTCCTCGCGTTAGCACCACACCACCTCACGCATTCCGTAATCGCCCGGATCTCCGCCTGCAGGACCGTATTATGGTCAGGCAGTCAAAAACAGCTCTCAGTCCCTGGGTTCTCAATGTAAATCAGACGCTCAGGCCCATTCTGTCCTTTAGCTTTGATCCATCTGTGTAGTATGATCTGATCAGATGGCAATACCGGAGTTCCATCAATCCAAGACTGTGCTTCCGGCAGCAGTGTCTCGCACTTGAACTCAAGTGTCAACTCAGAAACCTTTTCTAATCCATCCGGGTTTCCTATCGTAGGCTCAAATTTACCACGAGTATATGACCTTAAGACTCATAGCTACAGTGGCTGCCTTACACTTAATCTGTATGTCTATGGGTAGGATATCTAGAATAGTCTCCAGTGCCCTAGTGGACGTGGATATGGAAATCGTTCGTGGTGCGTCAAAATGGCCAACCTTCGTCTTCCTCGTGAACAGGCAGATTTCAGTACTCTCTGGGTTAACATTGAGGCCCCTAGGTCTAGCCAAGTCGTGAGTCCTCTGCAAGACCCTTTTGGCCCTTCTGCATAGCTGGTTCGGATCTTACCCCTTAGAAGTAATATGACATCGTCTACGTAGCAGATGGGTTTATGTTCTTCCTCGGTCAGCATCCGTAATATGTCATTTATGGTGGTCACCCATAAGAGTGGCAACAAAATGCACCCCCTGTGGCGTACCTTGTGCCTCTTTCTCCCGATAGCGGTCGAACGCGTAAAGCTAGCCGCTTGAAATTATGCACACAAAGACTTGTGCCAAGTGTGATCCGAATTGGTCTATAAACAGATATAGCCCCCATATAAACCGATCCCTGGATTTGACTTTTTGAACCCTTAGAAGCCTTAATTTTCATTCGATTTGGGTGGAATTTAGAACAAAGACTTGAGTTATTACTTCCGAACATCCGGGCCAAATATGATCCCCCATATAAACCGGTCCCCGAAGAAGCCCCCTTAGAAGCCCTAGTTTTCATCCGATTTGGCTGAAAATTGTAACAAAGACTTGAGTTATGACTTCCGATATCCATGCCCAGTATGATCCGATAGGTCTATAATCAGATATAGCCACCATATAAACCGGTGCCCGGATTTGACTTTTTCAGCTCCTAGAAGCCTCAATTTTCAACTGATTTGGAGGAAATTTGGCCCAAACACGTATCTTATGACTTACAATTTGTAACAAAGACTTGAGTTATGACTTCCAATATCCTTGCCGAATAGGGCTATAATCAGATATAGCCCCCAGATATAAACCGATCCGCTTGTTTGACTTCTTCAGCTCTTAGAAGCCTCAATTTTTAACTGATTTGGAGGAAATTTGGCCCAAACCCGTATATTATGACTTACAATTTCGGTTCCAAGTTTTATCCCAATCAGTCAATATGGTGATATAGGGCCCCCTAAGTACCGATATCCCGATATGACTTTTTAATTCAAATACAAAATAATTCAAATACAAACTCAGTTAATAAGGTTACATTTTTAGTGGAATCCATGGTGGTGGGTATCCAAGATTCTGCCCTGCCGAACTAAGCACACTTTTACTTGTTTTCTTTTTTTTTAAAGTTCACAATGAAAATTTCTTTTGTGTGTGAGGTCTAAGGTTTGTGTTGCTCGTTGTTAAATTATGCCCCATTTAAAGAACTATGGTATATTTTTTTGCAGATATCTCATCTCCTGTCAAAATGAACGATCTTCTTACCCTACATATCATGTGCTTGAAAACCATAAAAGTAAATCTACTGTTACTTTTATCTCCCTATACTCACACAATTCCCCTTCTAGAGTGTGTATTTACATGTTATCATGGCCAACACATAAGTAGGTACTGTCTTGAAGGGGATCAACTCTCAACCTTTTGCCATTTGCCAAAATCCAAGTGTATGGGTGTGTGGCAGTTTCGTCTTTTTTTCGTTTTTTTTTTTGTTTTTCCTTTGTATGTATATAGGTGTTTCTTTATTTTTGCATATAATAAGTTTATTATATAATACATGGTCTTGTTATTAAACAAATTCCATTTTACTGCACAGTGGCTTTCTCAGCAATGCAGTAAAATGAGGGGCGTTGAAGCTTCAAGTGCGTCGCGGAAGCATACCACAACCAGTAGTGTTCTGAGTGTGTTATATAAACATGTGATAGAGATGATGACGAGGTGGGGGTTGCTGTTGTTGTTGTCATTTTTATTGTTGTGTTTGTTGTTTGTGTCAAATGCAGAGAAAAGTGAACAAGCAAACACAAGAACACAGCTGGTCTTTATTAAATGACCTGCATTTCATTTATTTTACTTATACCAAGAGAAAAAATAACTATGTTTATGTATTTGCCAAGCACACGCACGCACACATTAAACCATTCACATGAAGAAGCACATCATTCTCACACATGCTCTACTATAGTGTTTATGTGGAAAAGCATGCTGTCCTAGTATGTGTGCGTGAGAGCTTCAATGTGTGTGTGTCTCAGTATCCATGACAATGTTAGTAGTCAATGAAAAGTATTCTTCCTTCTTTTGTTGGTGTTTTATCCGCTTTTCTTTCATAATCTTTCGTTCGTTTGTTGTCTTTTTGTCCATCTCTTCGTTTGCTAAGTGTGTGTGTATGTGTGTGCTACTCTCAGCACACTCACATACACACTTGCTCACCCACACCAATGAAAATTATTCTCTTTTGGCGTTGCCATTTTGGTCCTTTCCCATCTTAAATGGGCGGATAGTTGAAATTGAATTTGGTGTGGTCAAATGGCCAGACTAAGACAATTTTTGTGAACTTTGTACTCAGATGGAAATCTGATCCATTTGTTGAAGGATGAAACCGAAAACTCTACTACTGTTATATAGAAAACAAAATGGTATAAAATAGTAAAGTCAATAGTAAGTAGTCGCCGGCACCGTCTTTTTGAGACTTCATTATTGAAGATGATTTTAATTTTCAAATCTGATACATCGCTGAAGTGAACGACAATGTATTGGTTGCCCAAAAAGTAATTGCGGATTTTTCATATAGTCGGCGTTGACAAACTTTTTCACAGCTTGTGACTCTGTAATTGCATTCTTTCTTCTGTCAGTTATCAGCTGTTACTTTTAGCTTGCTTTAGAAAAAAGTGTAAAAAATGTATATTTGATTAAAGTTCATTCTAAGTTTTATTAAAAATGCATTTACTTTCTTTTAAAAAATCCGCAATTACTTTTTGGGCAACCCAATATTTGGACCTAAATGGTTAGCAGAATACAAATGGCAACACAGTCTTGGATTGAATTGGAAAAGAGATTAAGGCCTTCTCTAAGGATGACACGATCCACATCGTTTGGGGTCATAGCGGAGTAAGGGAGAACGAAAGGGCAGTTTGCCAATTGGCCGTAGGTGCCAGAGGTCTGCCATCTGTAAACTTGTTGAATACAAACGAAGCCTTTCGGGGCGACGCACTTCGAGTTAAGGGCTTGGACAATGAACACGCAAGTAGCTCTCTGGCATGATATAAAATAAAAAATGTTCAACTTGTGAGTAGGTTAGGTAAGGTTTAAGTGGCAGTCTGCCATCAGTCTCACTTAGACGTTTTCGTCCATTGTGATAACACAGGAACAGAAGAAGGAAGATGCCTTCTAGTTGCTAACGTTGAACCATCCAGATCGCTTTTAAAAGCCCAGTAACTTGCGAATGTTCGCATCCGCTAAATCAGATAGGTTCTCAAAGGAATGAGAATCTGAAGTGGAACTCCTTCTAACTGCTAGAGCGGGACACACACACAGAAGTTGTTCTATAGTCTCTTTCTCCTCTTCCTGGAGGGACTACAGCTTCTGCAAAAGTCGTTGCTGGCAACCTTCAGTCTGTCAGCATGTTTTCCGGTAAGACAGTAACCTGTTACGATGGACACAATGATTGAAGCGTCTGTTCTAACCAATGACAGCAAAGCGTAAGACCTCTTCAAGTCTAGATGAGGCCACATAGTTTTGGAATGCTCACAGCCCCCTCTTTGTGACCATCTATGATTCGTTGCCCTTCGGGCCTGGTCATGAAAACTTAGCTTACATGTCGCTAAAGGTATACCCACAGATTCCAGTGTCCCTGGAGTGTGTTAGGTAGTTCCTAGCCTCGCAAGCTTGTCTGCTTTAGAATTCCCTGGGATATCTCTGAGGCCCGGCACCTCTGTGGCCCGACACCCAGAATAGATGAAATTTGAACTGTTCAGTCATCTCGTTGAGATATCCGCGACAGTCGAGGGCGGTTTTTGTGTTCAGAAATACATTCTCCAGGGATTTAATGGCTGCCTGGCTGTCTGAGAAGATATTTATGACAATCGTCGTAATGACATTATATATTAGCCATTCCCCCACTTCCTTAATTGCAAGGATCTCTACACGATACACACTGCAGTAGACGGGTATTCTCTTCGATATGATCAGTTCTAGATCTTTAGAGTACTCCCCAAAGCCCACCTGGTCGTTTAGTTTGGAACCATCCGTAGAGAAGTCTATGCAACTTCTGTTACCAGGGATATCGTAGTTTCAATCGGTTCTATCAGGAATAGTGGTACAGTAATTTTTATCAAAAACGCTGCTCAGGTAGGGTATAATCTACACTGCACGGACTTAGCAGTCATCGATATTTTGGGGGTAACCTTTCGGATTTAGAGTGCACAACAAACCGATTACTGGCTTAGATGGCATACGGCGGATTTAAACCTAATCTAACCTAACCTTAGATATCCCTCCTATAAGAGTTGTAGTTTGGCTTAACCCAAATCACTGTTTCAAATTTCAGCGAAATGGGTTTCAGACCTTAAATCGGCAGATCGGTCTATATGACAGGTATATCAAAATATAGTCATTAAGTAACCGTAAAGTGGAGTGGACGTGTTTTCATTTAGCTACTCGAAGAAAAAATCCATATCTCGGAATAGGTACCTATTACGAAAAATCTTAAAGCCTTTCAGGAGTAGGCTCAAAATGGACTCCCCGGACCCAACAGCTTCTGTGGTGGCATCAGACCGCAGCATGTTGTCCTTCCCTCCTATAGGTGTGGGTGGCATGGCACCTGTAGTCGAGAGTAATGCTTCAAACACACAACCAGTCGTCAGTCTAACAAATGATAAAGAGACGAATATACCAGAGGCATGCACAGTTCGTCCCCAGCCTTTATGTAATGGTGGTGTTTCCGATTCAGATTCAGACAGCGACAGTGTGAACGAAACAGTCATCGGAGCTGAATAGAGAAATGAGGATAGCGGGAGGGCGACACAAGCAGACCGAGAAAGCGATCCGGTGCACGACGAAGAAGACAGAGGAGTGCGTACCGGCAGCGCAATCGGGCGAAAGCGCTGGGTGCTGGAAGGGATAAAACTGAAATTCTAGGCACTTCTGCGGAGCTGGGGGAGAATCAGATCTCTCGAAGAGTATAACACTGCCAAGACGCTGGAGAAGAAAAAGAGCCAAGCCAACCCCCGCAAAGGAGACTTCAGATATCAACCTGAAGAGAGAGACAAAGTCGGAGCAGCAACGAAGGAAGCGCTCACGGACCCTGAGTCTTCATGGAGGACTGTGACTTCCAGAAGGATGCCACAGCCATCACGGAAGGGGAAGATGGTCGCTGAGAAAGATAAGGAGCCGCCTTCTAACACCGGAGTGGCAATGAAGCACAACAGAGATGAGGTGTCTTATGCAGTCATCGATATCGGCTGTGCATCCGGTAGGATTCCACCAGATCGTCGGTCCCAGGTGAGGCATTTGGTAGTCGAACGGGTTATCGAACCTGTGTTGAACTCTGAAGGGGGTCCACCCATACGTATTATGAGCTGCGAGTATAGAGTGGAAATTTTAACGCTATGCTTTGCGTCAGCGGAATGTATTGATACCGTCGTAAAGCTCGTTAGAAGTATCCACAATCCCTGGAGCGCAAAGCTCGACCTTGTGAGAAAGATGGACATCCCACAGCTCACAAAGGCGACGGTTTTCATCAAGGATTTTGGCGGCAAAATCGCAACGGAATGCATGATGGAAGTCTTACCCAAGCAAAACCAGAAGTTGGTCGTGGAGAAATGGGAGGTTTTCCACAGGGAGGAGAAGGAGGAAGGAACTCTCCTTGTGGTGGGAGATCAAGTTGATCAAGTTTGGCTAAGAATAAAGGCATGGTGTTCCAACGGGACCAAGGCCGTCTTTTTCAAGATTGGAAATATTGGGAATATTGAGCCATCAGGCGATGCAGTGATGGGGCAATCGATACCGCCTAACGGGCAGGGAGCCGACGACAAGACTATCACTGACTCCCTCAATATTGGAAAGACTAGGATAGGCAAAGATCCTAATACTAAAACCTCAGGCAGTGCAGGGGCGAGAAACCCAACACAGCCTAACGAACAGAGACCCGACGACGTAACCATCAACGACTTTCTCGAGATTCGGAAGACTAGGATGGACAAAGATCCTAATGCTGAAACATCAGGTAGTGCATTGACAGAGAACTCAATGCCGCCTAACGCACAGGGAACAGACGATGAGATCGTAACCTACTCCCAAGAAGCCCATTTACTCAAGATTTGGAAGGCTAATAAAGGCAAAAATCCTAATATTGGAACATCAGGCAGTGCATGGACGGTAGACTCAATACAGCCTAACGAACAGGAACGCGACGACGGAACCACTACCTACTTTCTCAAGATTTGGAAGACTAGGATAGGCAAAGGTCCTTTTATTAAAACATCAGGCAGTGCAGTGACAGGAAACTCAATACAGCTTAAAGAACAGAGAGTAGACGATGAGATCATCATCTACTCCCAAGAATCCCATCGAATGGAGGACCAATGATTGAGGTCATCTAGAGAAATCTCCCTCATCTAGATAAAAACCGGAGCGAGACAGCTAATTCAGGTGTCATGGACGGCCCGGAACAAAGTTTCTGGACTGAACCATATCAACTACCAATTATTCTATGCTTACACTGTTGTCAACGTCGGTTGCAACAGTGATGAGACACACACACAGAGAAAAAAAAAGAGGTACTAATAGGGTGCGATGTGAACTCTTACCACATTTCGTGGGGCAGTACCAATATTTATAAGCGGGGCCAAGCCCTGGACGAATTCTTGAATACTAACGACCTAATAACACTTAATATTGGTAACACCGCTACGTTTGGTTATAGGATTGGGGAGGAGGTTAAAGATGTGACAATATGTTCGGAAAATCTAATCGATGAGTTTCAGGATTGGAGGATCTGCATGGAGCATTTCTTCTCAGACCATCGTTACATTAGGTTTAGAAAAGCACGGCCACCGATAAGCTTCCGTAACAAGTTGAAAACCAACTGGCCAAATTCGGAAGACTACTCAGAAGAAGACTTGGCCAAGCTAATTTAGATTGTCCAATCATAGAAGACATTGACGACAATGTCAACAGGACTACGACTGCTCTAGTGGAGTCTTTCGATAGTTGTCCTCTTCGAGAAAGGAAGTAAGCTCAAGAAAAACCCTTGACAACCAGCGAGATTCGCAACATTGGGAAAGAGGTCCGCAGACTTTCTAACAGAGCACGTCGCAAAAAAGCCGAGGTATATTTGGATGTGTATTACACACGGCTCAAGGAATACAATAGGATTACCAGTGCGGCAAAACATGCCTCCTGGAAGCTTTTCTGCGAACAGGTCGACAGCGTTAATGACGCTGCCAAGACGAAAAAGTTTCTCTCACCCATGTCCAAACTGAAACGTTAGTAGACGACATGGAAGTGAGAGCAGAGAACACGGACGGCATGTTGAGGCTTTTGATAAAAAACGCATTTTCCACAGAATACGACGGGACGCACGTAGACACCGGAATCTTGGATTAATGACGATGATCAAAGGCATGTCATAACGGAATTTGTGGTCAAAGAAGTCTTGAGGAGCTTCAAACCATTTAAGTCAACCGGACCTGATGGAATATTTCCGATGTTACTACAAAAGGAGGCTGAGTTTATGGCACCACTAGCCACTATTTTCACAGCGTGCCTAGGACTTTCATATCTCCGAAAGTCTAGCAGGCAAGTTATGCGACATCAAAAGGCCTACAGACCTATAAGCCTTATGCCCTTTCTACTCAAAACCATGGAACGCTATGTGGACACCATTATAAAGAATAGGATATCCAGCGAACTGCTCAAATACAAAAAGCATGCCTATGTCAAGGGAAGGTCAGTAGAGATGGGGCGTTTAATAATGTGCGGAACGACACATTGATCCAATCCTTGGACGATTACCGGGTGGACCGGGTCCTTAGAGACTGGATAAACCATATGGTAAGGAAGAGGTGGAAAAATTGCGGGCCCCATGACATGAATATAAGGGAGAGAAAGTGACACAGGGCATGCCACAAGGGGGCATTTTATCGCCACTCCTATGGGTGACCACTATAAATGACCTATTACGGATGCTGACTGAGGAGGGATTTGAACCCGTCTGCTATGCAGACATTGTTATAATACTTCAAGGGGTAAGGATCCTAACTAGCTATGTAGAAAGGCCGAAAGGGTTTTGTATATGGTATACGACTGGGCTATATCCAGGGGTCTCAATGTTAACTCAGAGAAGACTGAAATATGCCTGTTCGCGAGGAAGACGAAGGTGGGCCAATGTAGCGCACCATATTTCCTTAATAAGACGATTTCGATATCTGACAAGGTCAAATACTTAGGAGTGATCTTGGATAGGAAACTTAATTGGAAGTGTCACATTCAGGAGCGTACTGAGAAGGCTCACAGATGTTGAACACTATATAGACGGGCCTAAGGCTCGAAATGGGGCCTAAATCCGAGAATAGTATACCGGCTCTATAGGAGCGTGATTAGACAAATACTTACTCACGCCTCAGTGGTGGACTGCTAGGGAGAAAAAGTGCAACGTAAGGTTAATACAACAAGTCCAGAGAACATGTTGTCTTAGGCGGAGCGATGAGGACCACGCCCACTAGGGCACTGGAAACTATTCTAGATATCCGACCCATTGACATACAGATTAAATGTGAGGCAGCCAATGCGGCTATGAGACTTAAGGCGATGGAAGAATGCATAGAGGATGGGAGCAGCTCATACCATTGCGGTATAATCGAGGCGACAATAGGAAACCTAAAAGGAAGGGAAGAGGTTTCCGATCGGATATGAGAGACACTTGAGCTCGAGTTCGAGGCATTGCTGATAGCGGCACAGTCTTGGACTGACGGAACCATAGTATTGCCTTCTGGAAGATCATGTTATACGGGGACAGAGTGGGCCTTGGGGTCTACATTGAGAACCCAGGGACTGAGATCTGTTTTCGCATACCTGACCATAATACGGTCCTGCAATCTTGCAGTGTAAGAAGAAGATTAACGCCTTCTCTGAGGATGGCACAAGCCGCATCGTTAGGTACCGTGCCATAACGGAGTTAGGGGGAATGAAATGGCAGACAATTTGGCATTGAAGGCCGGAGAACTGCCGTTGATAAACTTGGTTAACCCGAAGCCTTTCGGGTCGACGTAGTCCGATTTAAGGGCTTGGGCGTTCGTCGCTGTCTGAGGAACAACGAAACAGTCAGCAGGACTGCGAAAATCCTATGGGGTGATACGGATCGTGAAAGGACTAAGCTATTACTGAAAGGATATGTAGAAGAAGGAGGTCAGTATAGCGTTTAGTGCCATAAGGGGACATATAGGACTAGGAGCTCACTTATACAAAATTGGTGCGGCAAGTGATGGCATGTGTAGGGGATGTGGGGAAGATGATGAGACTTTGGAGCATTTCCTATGCCATTGCCCAAGCCAGGGAATGGCGTCTAACAAATACCGGCACTTAGGTGGGGACACAATACCAGACATGAACCAACCTAGGGGAGTGGTATGAAAAACAATTAAGGATTTTGTAATTAGCACGGAATTCCTAACTTAATGGGGGTATGGGGTAATGGGGGTAAACTAATCTAGTCATTCCGTTTATAGCACCTCGAAATATTGATCTAGGACCCCATAAAGTATATATATTCTTGATCGTCTCGACATTCTGAGTCGAACTAGCCATGCTGTCCGTTCGTCTGTCGAAAAGATAGCGGTCGAAAGCGTAAAGCTAGCCGCTTGAAATTTGCACAGATACCTAATATTGATGTAGGTCGTTGGAGATTGCAAATGGGCCATATCGGTTCAGATTTGGATATAGCTCCCATATAAACCGATCTCCCGATTTGACTCTAGAGCTTCTCTAGAGATTGCAAATGGGCCATATCGGTTCAGATTTGGATATAGCTCCCATATAAACCGATCTCCTGATTTGACTTCTTGAGCCAATAGAGAGCCCAATTCTTATCCGATTGGCTTAAAATTGTGCATGTGGTGTTCTGTTATGACTTCCAACAACTTCGCGAAGTACGATTCCAATCGATATATAACCTAATATAGTTCCCATATAAACCGATCTCCCGAATATACTTCTTAAGCCGCTGAAAGCCACAACTCTTATCCAATTTATCTGAAATTTTGCACGTAGACTGTTCTATGACATCCAACAGATGTACCAAGTTTGGCTCCAATCGGTCCTTAACCTGATATGGCTTTCATATAAACCTATCTCCCGAATATTCTTCTAGAGGCTCTAGAGGACGCGATTCTTACCTTAGAGTTTGTAAAATCCTTGAGGATTTCTTGTTATAACCTCCTAGTATCCTTTTTTAGTTTCTGCCTATTAAGAGAATCCGACCAAACAACTTGACAAATGCGATCCATGGTGAAGGGTATATAGGATTCGGCCGGCCGAACTTAGCACGTTTTACTTGTTTTCTTTACCCAAGCCACACTCTCATAACTTTGAACGGTAACTGTGTGTGTGTCTTCTATTCAGTTACTGTTAATGTGAACCCTCGTGAGTATTGCCCAAAATGTAAAATACGGGCAGCAATCATTTTATGCTCATCAGAGCATAAAATGATTGTAAGACAAAGTCGGCGTAGGAGGTCCCCTTAACGCAGTGGTCAGCAAGCTTGCGTATGACGCTGAACGCCTGGGTTCGAACCCTGGCGAGAGCAAAAGAAAAAAAGTCTGCGGTGATTTTCCCCTTCTAATATTTGCGACATTTGTAAGGTACTATGCCATGTAAAAACTTCTCTCCAAAGAGGTGTCCCTCTGCGGCAGGCTGTTCGGACTTTGCTATAAAGAGAAGGCCCCTTATCATTGAGCTTCAACTTGAATCGGACAGCACTTATTGATAAGTGCAGTAGGGCAAAGTGTCGCACATGCTTAGTGTTGTATGCATTTCCTAGAGATACTTTCTTCGAGATAAATACAACCTACCAATGTATGTGCTTTTAAATCTTCCACACTTTAAGCTTTCTGATGATGTCCCCCTTATCAAGGGTTGAAATGCGTAAAATCGTGATTGTTGTGGTATCTCTCCTGTAGCTTTCATTTTTTCATTGCAAAAGAACGGTTTTGACCATTAAGCTCATCACAAAAGAGAAATTAACAAATTTGTTTTCGTTAACTTAAGTTAGTTAGAGACAGGTAACAGTCTGCATGAAAGCATGACTTAGGACTGATAATAGCAGTCCAGTGCGGTCATTGCAGGTTAGGTCTTTGATATCGCGATGGGTGAAGGGAAACCAAACTTCTGCAGAATGTGCAATGCGAAGGACATGTAACAGTCTTCATGAAAGCATGACTTAGGACTGGTAATAGAAGTCCTGGCTGGTCATTGCATAGTCAGGTCTTTGAGGGCGCTCTGAATACTGGGAGAGGGACGCCCCCTCGTCATTGAACATCCTACAGAATTTGCCTATTCCTGCATCCAGCCCAACCTAAAAAACCCCACTGTACAATGTTGGAAACGCTCGAGCACCTGTTGTGCCACTGTCTCCCACTTGCGAGGAAAAGGCACAGTATAATGGGTGGACATATCTTTCCGAGACTCTTGTCATTCTAGAATCCTTTAGAGGCCTGGAATGGCTCACTGGACCATACTCTCGACGGTGAGTTTTTTTCGTCTTCTTCTTTTCCTATGCGTTATTTTCGGGCGTCGGGTTAGTAGTGCATCACCCGGAAAACTTGAAGAAATTTCTATGAAAAAAAGAAGAAGAATAAAAATGACCCCGCCAACATTATAAGGACCATGATTTGCTTATCTGCACCTGGAATGTCCGCACTCTTTATAGAGAGGGTGCAGTATACGCACTGGCGGATGTATTGGAGAAGTTCAGGGCAGACATTACTGCCACACAGGAAGTGCGATAGCTTAGGAAGGGGTCCACAACAACACCCAGAGTTGACGCCTTATATTATAGCTGCAATGAAACGAGGCATGAATTCGGGTGTGAATTTGTGGTAAGTCGGAGACTTAAACACCTTACCTCCATATTTACTACGGTGGATGAGAGGCTAGCCACAATTCACATAAAGTTCAATTTCTTCAACATCAGCCCTATTTGTGCCCATGTCCCGATGGAAGGCAAGGACGAACAGACCAACAATATTTTCTACGAACGCCTAGAATGAAAATATGATCCCTGGCCCGTCCATGATATCAAAATCGTTTTTGGATATTTTTAAGGGAAAATAGGGAATATTTGGTCCAACAGCCGGAAAATTTTGCCTATACAAAGAAACTTGCGAAAATGGTTTGAGGGTAATAGACAACGCCCAGGCAAAGAACATGGTAATAAGCAGCAACAGATTCCAACATCGAAGAATTCACAAGACTATTGCCGAAAAAAACACGAGAAACCAAATAAAGGGTGAGTTGGATATCATCTCGCGGTAGCGCTCACCATTCACAGTTACGTTACGATTCGCATCATCTATGAAGAAGAACGTTCCAATAATGACACCAGCCCATATAACGCAAAAAACCGTGACTTTTTCTGGATGCATTGGTAGCTCTTGCAATGCTTCTGCTCTGATCTTTACTCCAAAATCGACAATTCTGCCTATTTTCGTACCTAAATTGCAAATTTTGCCGAAGAACATTCCACTAAGAAACATTGAGCCAAAAATGAGCTTCGTCGCTGAAGAAGAAGATGCGCCCGATGAACTTTTTTAACAGCATTTTTACAATAAAATTTAATAATTTCCAAGCTTTTTTCGTTTGTAAGACGATTCATGGTTAAATTATAGGCCAAACTTAAGATGTTTGATAGTGAAACAAAACACGAAACGTGCGTGAGCTATGTAAACCAGTGTTGTCAAAAAGATAATAGCTTAAAAATCACTCTTTATATCATCTTGTGATAGATGGAAGGTATTCAACCAACGTGTTAGATGTATGATAGATTCGTGGAGCAAATATAGATTCCGGTTTGAGTATAGCAAGAAAAGTACGATCTGACACTGCACGGAAGCTGGACATCGGAAAGCTGCAAACACAATAGGTGGCAACGGTATACTAAAACTGTCCTGACCCAATTGCTTGAAGAAATCACTCCCTGTCCCTATAGTATAGCAGCGCAATGGCAAACCATTGCCCATTCCATGGAAAGAGCAACAGCATCCGCACTTGGGTACCAAAAGCCTTCCCCCAAGGAACCCATGGTACGACCAGGAGTGCCAAAAAGCTACTAAAGCCAAGACCTGGTAAATCCCCCTAGAAAAGACCCGAGAAGGACAAATCAACACTTATCATCTTTTCGTTGACTATAAAGCCGCTTTCGATAGCCCTATACGTTCAAAGGTATTTTAAGCCATGTCTGAGTTTGGTATCCCTGCAAAATTGATACAACTTTGCAGGATGACAAAACAAATACAAATTTTGCCCATAAACATTCCAATAAGGAACAGGGGCAAACTTCTCACATATCAAAGAGTGCAGTCCGATTCAAGTTTAAGCTCAATGTAAGGGGCCTCCTTTTTATAGCCGAGTTCGAACGGCGTACCGCAGTGTGACACCTCTTTGGAGAGAAGTTTTACATGACATAGCACCTCACAAATGTTGCCAGCATTAGGAGGGGAAAACCACCGCTAAAATTTTTGAAAGTATCGAAAGAGAATAAAAAATGGGTTTGGCAGTAAATTGGAGGCCACCATAGCGCACGCCTGGCTTCGAATCCTGGCGAGAACATCAGAAAAAATGTTCAGCTGTGGTTATCCTCTTCTAATGCTGGCGGCATTTGTGCGGTACTATGCCATATAAAAACTTCTTCCCATAGAGGTGTCGCATTGCAGTATTCCGTTCGCACTCGGTTATAAAAAGGAGGTCCTTCATCAAGGAGCAAAACCACCTCTTGACAGACGGAAATCTATATATATATATATAAAAGAGTAGTGTGACAGACTGATTGCTGAACATCGCCCAGCCCAAACGGATGAATGTTGGTATTGGGTCGTAGGAACGAGATAAGGCTGGATTTGGTGAAATTCGTACGTTTAGGTACTAAAAAATACCATAAAGTACGAAATGATACATATTTGGCCAACGCCAAAATTAAAGAGCGCCTGAAAAACTAAGGTTTGGTAAAAAACTCGTACTGGAAGTGGGAGAAATAGTACGTTTAGTATCGCAATTGGTACTTTCTTTGTAAATTTAATGTTGGACTTAGGTACACGAAATTTGTACATTAGGTACAAAAAAATAATGAAATGTGTGAACTTTGTACAGGGCGGATGGATAGAGGTAGAAATTTTAAATTTGACTTAAATGACATCTCGTGCAAAAGTATGGGGGTGAAATGAAAAAATAGTACTGGTAAATCTCGAAAACGTACGTTTAGTACCGCAATTGCTATCATTTGGTACTTTCTTTACAGATAGAGCTAGAAGTCTGAAATTTGGCATGTAAGTAAAAGTAGAAAAATATGATAGCTGACTAAATGATCTATTCAAAATTCGTACATTTTAATTTCAAAATTGGTACCATTTGGTACTTTCTTCACAGAAGGAGCTAGAGGTCTGAAATTTGGCATGAAGGTACAACGAGTATCTTCTGTACATATGCAGCTAGAGGTCTGAAATTTGCATGTAGGCACAAATGTGAAATATATGATGAGCGACAAAATTATCTATTCACAATTCGTACAATTTGGCTCCAAAATCGGTACCATTTGGTACTTCCTTTACAGATGGAGCTGGAGGTCTGCAATTTGGCATGCAGCTACAACTCAGCATGTCGGTACAACTAGGAAATATGTGATGGGTGCCTAAAAGATCTATTCAATTTTTTTTTCATTTTGGTATTAAAAAGTGAAAAACAGTACTAAATAGCTTATATTCGCTTACAACGAACGGGGACAGCTAAAATTAAGCAATTTGACAAAAGTTTTCGAAGTCGACAAAAATTACGACATGTGGAAGAAAACGTACAAATTGTGGTGTAATTTATGTACTCAAACGAACAAAATGGTATTTTCTTTAAGCATGGCGCTAAAGCTCTCAAAATGTTTTCTAAAGGTTTATACGCAATTATCACAAAACTTCATAATGTTATAAACTAAGTGGAGGGCGCCCCGGTGGCCGAGTTGGATTACCAATGCAGGGTCGATTCTCGCCAGAAGCCTTGGTCTGTCGCTACTGTGGTATCACAATGGACCTAAAATTGTCTAAGTGAGTCTGTAAAGGGCTGCCACTCTTACCTTACCTATAAAATGATACCTAGGTTTTCAGAAGTCCTACACTAAATATGGGGTATCACAAACGAGGGCAGCGAAGCGGATTACCGGAATGCTAGTTACACTCTACAAGACCCTGATACTACCCGTTCTGTTGTATCACTTCAAAGCATGGGTACTTGCGAAAACAGGTAAGGCAGTACTACGAGTGTTTGAGAGAAATATTCTTCGTTGAAATATGGACCAGTTTGAGTTAATGGAGAATATAGGCTTCGTATGAACCAAGAGCTGTATGACTTAAATAACATAGTTAAACGCATTAAAATACAACGAATACTTTGGCTAGGTAATGTTTTCAGAATGGAAAAAAAAGCAATCACGAGCCCAATGTCAGAGATTTTAGAAGGAGCGCAAAAGATCAACTTGCTTACAACGCTATTCTACGTTCGGCTAATGGAACAAATGTTCTGCCATAGCCAATTAAAGTTCGTAGGCTAGTTCAATGGTTGCAACTAGAAGTCATACTATCTTTTCATATAACTGTAACATTATAATGGACTAAATTGCCTTAGTCTGTGTGATTGCTGGCTGCCATTATAAGCCAACCAAAGACAAAAGGTCATAGAAAACTAGTTACAGTAAAACTGCTTTCCGCTTCATTATTTCACTATCAACAATAAAAGTTCCAGGCTTATGGCACATAAATACACACATATAAAAATCCTTTAACAATAGATTAAAACAATTTGATTGTCTTTGTATGGCTCGGAAAAAGTCCTTTCTTATGGCAACACTGTTGTGCACCATATCACTTTGGGTGGGTACAAATCGGGTTTTCAAGCCTTTTCATTTTTTTGTTCCTTTCATGCTTTCTTTTCATTCTTTACATTCTTTTTATTGACATTGATTTGTAATTTAATAATGACTTTGATTTCTGGTTATTATTTTTGTTGTTGTTGTTGTTGGTGTCTTTGATTCATGTTTGTTCATTTGTCAGTTATGTTATGAGGGTGTGTGTGTGTGGGTATGGTGGCCCCAATTACAATAATTATTCAAGTGTGTTTAAGTTCTCTCAAATACATGAGAACATACGAGATTTTTCAATTAACAAACATATATGATTGGGCGTACACACACAAACACACATACAAACACTCTCTTTCACATACAGTAAGTGAGATTTACATTGTAAACATTCTGCAATTGAAATGTAAAAAACTTACACACATGTGAACAGAAATAGCAATTGTGTTTTTCTCGCCCCTTGTTTTGTAAGTTGTTGGGGGGGTAGGGCGATTTTGGTTTGGGGGCTAGGGCGGTAGATGTACTCGTACATAGGACAATTAGCACACTTACGCTTATACATATATGCATATAATTGGGCTAGCACACACACACGCGCATACTACTCTACTTAAGTTTTCATATATTTTTTGTTTTTTCATTGAGAAAATTACTATTTTTTTTTTCTTTCTTTTCTTTTAAGAAAATACCTAGAATTTTTAAGGGAACCACTTCAATTGTTGTCAAAGGCGCTGGGGCTTAGTAAGATTTTTCTTTTTTCTTGATTTCTTAAGAACATACTTATTTTTTGAAAAACTTTTTCCTTGGGCTACTCCTTGGGTTACCACAAATTTAGCAAAATTTGGCAAATTATTATGTATGCACACATCATACACATACACGTACACACACACACGCACGCACTTTAGCACACAACTGATAATTTATACATATGTATGTATTGGTAAATGAAGAAGATTTTTTTTTCGAAAATTGCTGCCTTTTATTTTCCTTTGTTGTAAGGGATTTGTGGGTATTGTTGTAGGAGAGGTACTTATTTTATTTTTAATTTTAATTTGTTATTATTTTTTCATTATTTTTTTTTAATTCATTTTATTTTATTTCTTTTTTTTTAATTCTCTTCTTTGGTGAAGAAAATTTTCTTCTTTTGTTAGTTAAATCCGCTCTTGTCTGTGTATAGTTTGGCACTGATTGTTAGCTTATAAAACTTAATACGTAAACTGACATCTTTGAATCAGGATATACCATAAGTTCACTCGACGACGATTTCTCATTTCCCCTTCTTTTTGTCATCGTCGTAGTCGCGGTCGGTCGCAGTCCTTGCTGTATGCTGTGTGTGCCATTCTCATTTATTTCGCTACAGGCAGATAAAGCAGCAAAAAACACACTGTGACAGCAGTAACAATAACAACAGCCAAAAGGCTGATAACATGGACAACGTGCCCCCCAAAAGCATAGCGCAAAAAAAAAAGAAACGAAAATCGCAGTAGTCCATGCGAGAATGATTCTGCTCTATTGTGTACATGTGCGAAGAAGAAAATTGTAAAAAAAAACCTGTTCAAAGGGGCTCTTTTATCACACTTGAGAGATGCGCATGAGTGCTGCCATCACATCACACAAAACCATATTCTCATACAAACTCAAACACACACACACACACACACCCACCCACTCGCACACATCAACTGAAAACAAAAGGGAGCACATTTTAATAGGTGTTGTCTATCTGCATGTGAGTCTTTCTGTGTGTGTGTGTGTGTGTGAAAGAAGCCACACGCTGAGAGTGCTTGGAATTGGAGCACGTGATTATGTTGTATTTATCGAATCAGGATATTCGAGACAGTGGCTGTGTTTACACTCTCACACAAGTGAGTGAGTGACTTATGATTTAATTAATCTATTACAAAGGGGGGGTGTAGAAATATTGGAAATTTGAATCTCAAATGACATAACGACCGATAATGGCTTGTTAAGGATCATTTCCGTGTTACTTGGGGCTGGGCGTATAAAATGTGTTATGCGATAATAATTTGAACACACAAAATGAAGAGGAAATAATGCACAAGGGCTGAGAAAGACTCAGAACAAATCCTGGTTGGAATATTGCAGCTCCATGGAGGCCTCTAGGCTAAAGAAGATTCAGCCCTAGAGACCTCTAGAGACCTATTACGGTGGGTTACTTTCAGAAGTCAGAGAATGTATGGACAATGTCTAGTGAGGAAACACTAGAACTACTGGTTGATACACATTTCCCGGGAAATTCTCCAACAGACAATATAGCGCCAGAAGAGGTTGTCACTTGAATGCATTCGTCAGAGGTTATTGGGGAATTTGTGTCTGAGTCGAAAATCCTTTTGGGCGATAAGAAGTTTCGACTCCTTTAAGTCGCCTGGTCCTGGTGATGTATCACCGGTTGAATTACAAGCTGTGTCTGATAAACTGGTTCCTTAACTTAGGGACATATACTTTGCTTGTATCAGCATATCATACGTGGGTTGCCTTTTATATTTCGGGTTTGGACAACCCTTGTATTGCAATCTGCCAAGTGACAGCTCTATCATAAAGCTCGGCATTTTTGAGGTTATACGTACTCACAACTTTTGACATACGAGCGCTATTTGTGTAGTTTACAGTTACTTAAAAGATTCATTTCGCTCAAAAAATGGTATTAAATCGTGAATATTTCAGTGCGATTATTTTTTACAACTTTCGACGTGGATTAACTCAACAACAGTGCATCGACAGACTTAATTCAATTTTTGGGCGATGAAACTCTATCAAGGACCAGTTTTTATAGACGGTATGGTGAATTCTACCAAGGTCGTAGTTCACTCCAAGACCAATTTTGTGAAGGTCGCCCAAAATCAGTTGTTAATCCAAAAACCATTGATGTCGTGCGCCAACTGATATTTCAAGATCGTCATGTGACCTATCGTGAGATTGAGACAACCTAAGGCATAAGTGGGACCAGAATACATTCAATATTGCATGAACATTTGACAGTCAAAAAAATTTGTTCCCGTTCGATCAATCTACGACATTGTGACAGAATGAATCTTGGATTCACGAGTACGATGAATCTTGGATTTACGAGTACGGTCCCGAAAGTAAACAGCAGACGACTGTATGGTTGTTTCAAGATCCACAAAAGTTGCTCGCGCACGAAGCACTTCCAAGCAAATAATCGCCAGTTTTTTCCGAAAAACTGGACTTATCGCAATCGTACCACTAGAACAATGCAGAACAGTCCTTACTGAGTGGTACACAACCATTTGTTTGCCAGTTGTCTTCCCAGAAATCAGGAAAACCAACTGCTGAAGACGGATCACTCTTCACCACGATAATGCGAACTCTCACACATCGGCTCAAACAACTGCAATTTTGACCATTCAAAACATCGATTCGATGAGTCATCCGTCGTATAGTCCTGACTTGGCATCGTATGACTTCTTTTTATTCTCATATGTAAATTAATAAAATGAGAGGTCAATGTTTCTCGACACCTGAAGAAGCGGTTGATGCGTTCAGAATGCATGTTTTGAAGATACCTCAATCAGAGTGGCAAAAATGCTTCGACAATTGGTTCAAACGCATGCAAAAGTGGGAATATTTTGAAAAACAATAAAGCGATTTTCGTGTTCTCTAATCCCGAAATATAAAAGGCAACCCTCGTATATACCTATGGGATGGAGGGCCACGAAGGTCATTTTCATTCCGAAAGCAGGAAAACCTTGCCACACAAAGGCGAAAGATTTTCGTCCTATTAGTCTGTCATCCTTAATGCTGAAGACTCTTGAGAGGTTGATAGAAACATATCTTAGGGCAATGATCACTGGAGATCGCCTGTCGCGGCAGCAGCATGCATATAGTAAAGACAAATCCACTGAAACAGACCTTCACGACCTAGTCGGCTACATAGCGGGTTCTCTCGCTGTCAAGGAATATACAATGGTAGCATTTCTTGACATTGAAGGTGCTTTCAATAATGCAAAACTGACGTCAATCATAAAGGGTCTCTAGTTTCTAGACATTAACTCTACCCCAAGGAAGTTTATTATACCCACCACCATAGGATGAGGGTATACTAATCTAGTCATTCCGTTTGTAACGCCTCTAAATATTCGTCTAAGACCCCATAAAGTATACATATTCTTGATCGTCTCGACGTTCTGAGTCAATCTAATTATGTCCGACCGTCCGTCCGTCTATCGAAATCACGATAGCGGTCGAACGCGTAAAGCTAACAGCTTGAAATTTTGCACACATACTTAGTATTGATGTAGGTCTTTAGGGATTGGCACAAATGGGCTATATTGGTTCAGATTTAGATATAGCTCCCATATAAACCGATCTCCCGATTTGACTTTTTGAGCCCCTGGAAGCCGCAATTTGTGTCCGATTTCGCTGAAATTTTGCATGTGGTGTTCTATCATGACTTTCAAAAACTGTGCCTACTACAATCGGTCTATAACCTCATATAGCTCCTATACAAAACGATTTTCCGATATGACTTCTTGAGCCCGTACAAGCGCAATATGTAACCGATTCGGCTGAAATGTGTTGTTCTGTTGTGACGTTCGATATCGGCCTATAACCTGGAATCGACCCATATAAACCGATCTCCCTATGTGACTTCTTGAGTCCTTACAAGCCGCAATTTTTGTATGATTTGGCTGAACTTTAGCATGTTGCGTTTTGCTATGACTTCCTAGTACGGTCCAAATCGGACCTAACCTAATATAGCCCCCATATAAACCGATCTCCCGATTTAACTTCTTGAGTCCTTACAAGCCGCAATTTTTGTACGATTTGGCTGAAATTTTGCATGCGCTGTTCTGTTACGACTTCTAATAACTGTGCCAAGTACTTTCCAAATCAGTCAATAACCTGATATAGCTCCCATGTAAAGCGGTCTCTCAATCATCCTTGGAAGCTTTAGATTTTGCTAGTTTGACAGAAATTTGGTATGTAGAATAAAATTATGCCCTTCAACTAAATATATTTCGTATAAATTTTTAACATAATCCATGGTGGTGGGTTCCCAAGATTCGGCTCGGCCGAACTTAGAACACTTTTACTTGTTAATAACTTAGTAAAAAATGCTTTGCGGCAGACCTAGGATCTGTGGAGATAAGAAGATGGGTCAACAGAGGAACACCTTAACGAGGTGTACTGTCTCCTCTACTTTGGAATATAGCCATTAACAATATATTATTGTCGCTGGAAGAAAAAGGCGTAAAAGTGATAGCGTATGCTGATGACGTGGCAATTGAGGTTAGGGGAAGTTTCCCAGCTCTCTTAGAGATATACTTCAGTAAGCTCTACGTACAACAGCGAAGTGGGCTACCAAAAGAGGTCTAGGCGTAAATCTAATCAAGACATAAATAGTTCTTTTCAGCAGGAGATACAAATTACCTAGGTTAGGATTAAGTGGCAGTCTGTCATCTGTCTTACTGAGACGTTTTCATCCATTGTGCTACCACAGGAACAGAATAAGGAAGATGCCTTCTACTTCCTACCTTTGAACCATTCAGACCATTAAAAAAACGCCAATAACTTGCGAATGTTCACATCCGCCGAATCAGACAGATTCTCAAAGAAATTAGAACCTAAAGTGGAACACCTTTTGACTGCTAGTGACACACAGAAGGTGTTTTATAGTCTCTTCTTCTTCGATATCCTCACAGCTTCTGCAAAGTCGTTGCTCGTTGCTCAACGCAACGGTCCTTCATTCTGTCAGCATGTTTTCCGATTAGACAATGGCCTGTCATGACGAACACAATGCCTGAGACGTCTGTTCTAGCCAATGACAGCAAAGCGGTAGACCTTCTAAAGTCTAGATTAGGCCACATAATTTTGGAATGCTCACAGCCTCCTCTTTGCGACCAGCTATCACTCGTTGTCTTTAGGCCCTGGTCATGTTTTAAAATCGGACGTGCGAAGGTTAAAAGTATTCAACTATCGATTATGACAAATTTCAACAAGTAAAATCTTTGAAACCCACCACCATGGATTCTGCGTGAAATTTTCACAAAATAAAGTTACCAAACCAGGCAAAAATTAAAGTTTCTAAGAACCGAACAAGAATAATTGAGGGATCGATTTATATGGGAGCTGTATCAGATTACAGACCGATTTCAACCGCACTTATCACAGTTGTTAGAAGTCGTAATCGAACGCTACATGCAAAATTTTAGATCAATCGGATAACAATTGCGACTTCTAGGGGCTAAATATGTCAAATCAAGAGATCTGTTTATATGGGAGCTATATCAAAATTTAAACCGATATGGTCCAATTGCTTTCCCAAATGGTCTATATCAATCAGTTGCATCTGTGCAAAATGTCAAGGGGCTAGCTTTATGCGTTCGACGGCTATCGTGATTTCCTCAGACGGACGAACGGGCAGAGGGAACGGAGGGACGGACATGGCTAGATCGATGATCAAGAATACATATATACTTTATGGGGTCGCAGATCAATATTTCGAGGTGTTACAAACGTAATGACTAGGTTAGTATACCCCTATTCTATGGTGGTGGGTATAAAAACATCGTATGAGTGATTGTAGTGCCGTGGAATACCAGTGCGTATACGTAACATAATGTATACGCATTATTGAACCCACGCTGACCCTCCATCCATTTGTTCGATTTTAAGGAAATTTCATTTATTCATTATTTAGGACATTTATATAGTCAAAAGGCCAAATTTTGTTTGTGTAAGTATCATCAGACATCAACTAAATGGAAAAGCTTTGAAATAGAGTCAGACGATTGGAGCTACACGAAGATGTTAACACTGTCCGTGTGCTACTGTTCGTTTTTCCTATGCCCGAGGGCATCGGATAATTTATGTGCGGATGTTTATGCTGCCCATCTATGGTTTATATCAACATAGCAATTTTTTATAATTTTTTTTTTAACAATTTTTGTTTTTTTTTTTAATATAATTTTTTTTTTTTTTAAAAATTAGAAAAAAAATTTCAGTTCCAGGAAGTGTATCTGTCTTGCAACGGAATTGCAATGGTATCTCAAGGCAAGATCGACGAGGTAGTAGATTTTATGACTCGGAAGAACAAATTGGTTGCAGCGATCCAAAGCTGACCAACACAGTTGTCACGGATACAATGTGCTACTTAAGGATCGTGTTATCAGTGGAGATGGGGGATTGACCTCCGTGATTCACCATTCCGAACAGTATAGATCAATATCACCTGCTCCTGGCGCTAGAGATCTCTACAGGGAATGTATGAGAGTCAAGTTCGCTACTACCGAGAAAGGGATATATAAGGTGTACATACAGCCGGTTGGTAGTGGTGACCCAAGTTAACAGGCCGGACAAAAGTGGCCTACCGTCTGGTCATAATCGTCTCGTTCCAGGAGACTTAAATGCGCATCACGTTTCATGTCACTCTTCCTTAGGTAACGATAATCAGGGCATAGCTTTGATAGACCAGTTTGAAGGCTCCAAGTTCTGAACGATTAATGAGGATACCCCCACTAAGATTACGAGGAGGTGCAGTAGCTCGCCAGACATTTCCTTCATTGCAACCCCTTATTTCCTTAGTGACGTATCCTGGTAAGCCTTAATTTCTTTGGGATCAGACCACCTCCCAATGATACTCACCATCGGCCGACTACCCGATTTCATAACCTTTGAGCGCCGGACGTTTATCAATCAGAAGAAGGCCGATTGGGTCGGCTTTAGAGAGATACACCAATCACTGCTTCAGTGAACTGACACGATCCTCAAATATGCTAGTTGACGAAAAAAAATTCATAGACATTATTAAAGCACCAGCCGCTCGCTCTATAGCAGCCGGTCGAATAGCCCAAGTGCAGCCTAATTTCCCGGTGCTGCCAGTGATACTCGCAAACGAGCATGATGGTATTTGTTGCACTGTCCCCACTAAAGCCTGAATCAGCGAGCTGAATCTGGAAATAAACAGGGTAGTCAACGATCAATGAACAGAAGACCACAGACGTGCAGAGGTTAGCATGTCCGCCTAAGACGCTGAACGCCTGTGTGCGGTGGCTATCCCCTCCTAATGCTGGCAATATTTGAGGGGTACTATGCCATGTAAAAACTTCTCCCCAAAAAAGGTGTCGCACTACAGCAAGGCTTTTAAAATCGTCTATAATAAGAAGGCCCCTTTTTATTGAGCTTAAACTTGAATCGGACAGCACTCATTGATAAGCGAGAAGTTTGCCCCTGTCCTTAATGGGCAAATTTGCATTTCCAGTCTGCGAACATAAGCGGAAATTGTGGCTGGAACACTTGAAGCACTGTAGCTTAGGTACCGGTGTAGGCAAGCTGTGCTCTACTGTTAAGTCACTCTCGAACCCCGGAAGAAGGGATGACACGACGTCAGTCACTTTTGGCGACATAACTGTGTTTGATCCGAAAAAAATGAGCCAGGTTGTTCAATGGTAAATTTATTGAGCATCACAAGAGTGGAAAGGCTAGGAGGAGAGCCATTCGTCGTATGTGTGGCCTTCGACCCGATTACTAACCATAACAATTTACCGTGGACGAAGTTACGAATGTCATCCGTGGCGCCCAATCATCCAAGGCGTTGGGCCCCGACGGAATCTCTACATTGATGGGGAAGAATCTGAATCTACTTGGAGTCGAGTACCTTACAACTGTCCTCAACCTGTCTTTGAACACTCTTATAGTTCCCGTTGTCTCGAAGATGGTCAGAGTGATCCCGCTACTGAAGCCTGGAAATTTCCCGAGTTTGGGGGAGTCGTACAGGCCGATCTCCCTTCCCTCCGCAGTAGCCAATACGTTTTGAGGGATTGCTCCTCCCGATCCTTGTTAAAGAATTTTCATTCGCCGAGCATCAGCTTAAATTTCGTAGATTGCATAGCACAACAACTGCTTTGCATGCCATTAACGCACACATTTGCCGAGGCTTTTATCAGCCCAGGCCATGCGATAGGACGGTACTCGTGGCACTATCGAAGGCATTCGACACGGCCAGCCATGCCAAACTATTTGAGGACATCGCCAACGCGTCCCTCCGACCAGGCATGAAATGCTGGGTCGCAAATTATCTGTGTGGTCGTCAGATAATTTGTGGAATTTTAGGATAAAAAGTCGAAACAACGTAGAGTGAAACAGGAAGTTTCCTTAGGTGGGGTGATATCTCTGGCACTGTTTACCCTCTACATATCCTCCATTCCGAACCGTCTAGATGGCATAGAGCTCGTATTATATGCGGACGATTGTACGACCATGGCATCAAGCCCCCCAACCATTGTTGACAACTGCGATAATTTAAACGTGTACCTCAAGGAACTTGCTGCAATAGATTAGAAGATATCGCTGCAAGAGATTAGAAGATATCTGCCACAAAATGTTCAGCGTGAGGTGAATAATGAGCTGAATGTGAAAGTAACGATAACAATTCCGACTTTCAAGTGCCCCAAAATGCTCGATGTCACATTTGACAACTCTTATACATTCTCCGCACAAGCCACAGCAATTTGCGATAAGTTCAAAAGTAGAAACAAGGTCCCCAAGTCTCTTGCCGGCAGCACTTGGGTTGCTGACAAAGAAAGCTTGTTGACCACGTTTAAAGCAAAGGTCGGTCTATGCTTAGTTATGCAGTGCCAGTGTGGTCGTAACAGCTTTATGGAACACACTCTGTGAAATAATATTCAGATCTGTCAGAACGCCGAACTGTGACGGGCAATCTGCCCGTTCTCACTTTGAGCACCTTCATCAGAGGACAAACTCCCACCCGTGCTAAGACATAACTACATGCCGTCTGGGCTGTTATCGCAGAGACCATCCAAATCGTCATCTTGTGGATAGATAGATCCACCGCCCAGAAACCTTAAGGTGGATCTAGAGGATCTAGAGCGTGAAGTTCAGCCCTACGATAGAGAACCTCTAGATCAAACGGCATATCAAGCGGGTCTAGACAACATTCGTGCAGATGCGGTGAATAGATACCAGATGAATGTGGCCTTGAAGAACGACCGCTTCCCATTGCACCTGAAGATATTGACCATCCCCGGCAAACCAGTGACGATGTGGCTCAATTACGAACAGGCAGATGCGGCCGCATCAACTCCTATAGAGCAAGGATTGATGCCAACATGCGGGATGTGTGTCCCGATTGTGACCTGGGAGCACACGACACGCGTCACCTGTTTAACTGCCCAGCCAAAAGCAGGCGACTCAAAACACAGATCTCTCTTGACGCACCCTTCGTTACTCGCAAAGATTCTTCAGGATCGTCCCGACATTCTGAGTCGATCTAGTCAGGTCAGTCCGTCTGTCGACATTACGATACGGTTGAATGCGTAAAGATATCACAGATACTTACTATATGTCGTTGGGGATTGCAAATGGGCCATATCGTTTCAGATTAGATATAGCTCCCTTTTAAACCGATCTCCCGATTTGACTTCTTGAGCCCCTGGAAGCCGTAGGTTTTGTCCTATTTGGCAGAAATTTTGCACATAGTGTTCTGTTATGATTGGAGGCCACCGTAGCGCAGAGATTAGCATGTCCGCCTATGACGCTGAAAGCCTTGGTTCGAATCCTGGCGAGACCATCTGAAAAAAATTTTCAGCGGTGGTTTACCTCTCCTAATGCTGGCAACATTTTTGAGGTACTATGCCATGTAAAACTTCTCTCCAAAGAGGTGTCGCACTGCGGCATGCCGTTCGGACTCGGCTATAAAAGAGAGGCCCCTTATCATTGAGCTTAAGCTTGAATCGGACTGCACTCATTGATATGTGAGAAGTTCCTTAGTGGAATGTTCATGGGCAAAATTTGCAATTTTTGTTCTGTTATGATTTCCAACAAATGTGCCAACTACAGTTCAAATCAGTCTATAACCTGATATAGCTCCCATATAAACCGATCTGCCGATTTGACTTCTTGCGCCCCTGGAAGTAGTAATTTTTGTCCGATTTGGCTAAAATTTTGCACATAGTGTTCTGTTACGACTTTCAACAATAATACCATGCATGGTTGAAATCAAACGATAACCTGATATAGCTCGCATATAAACCGATCTCCCGATTCACAAATTATTAGAGAAAGCAAAAACGTACTTAGTTTCGCCAAGCCGAGCCGAACAGCGTGGTCAATTACCACCATGGGTTCTGCTAGCTATGATGTCACCACGTTGTTCTGCTACTATTTGCGATAGGCGATAATGTGGACCTTACTCCTGTGCATGTTGGCCTGTAGTATGCCTCTTTCACATCTGACCAGAAAGGTGATCTGTAGGGTCTTTTACGCTGTGCGAGCATATACAGCATTTAAGAAGGTGAGTACACCTCTTTATCTTGCGTCCACTCTTGCCGCGTTTAATTCATAGTCCCATTCCTTTCCTAGCGGTTCCCTTGCATTCCCACTGTAGATGTCCTGCTCCCAAGGCACCTGAAGCAGCATTTTCTCTCATCCCGATATTTCAGCCGACAGTTCGTCATTCCAGTCAGGAGTCTGCTGATCTTCAGCAACTTATTGGCACAGCTAGCTGGTTAGTTGCACGGTCACTTCTTCAGCTGTTGTTCCCGTTGCCTTGATCACTGGATCAGTGATCTCTTCGGCGGTGCAGAGGGATTCCTGGTGGCAAATCCCTTTTGTCGTCTTTGGTTTTAGGTCCTGCACGACTGCGTTCTCCTTAATAGTGCCCCTAAGGGACTCGCGGATCACCTCCCTATTCCCATTTCAGGCCATCACGAGGATATCGAGAATATCGCAAGTTTTCGTCTTCGGACAAAAACGGGTGAGCGACCTCGGCTTCCTATGGTTTCGCGTTTCGCCTAAGATCCCTAGGCACTTCTGAGTAGCAGTGCACTTCTTTCGGTAGCTGCCTAGGTTTCCGGCTTTCGTCTCGGGTTCCTCTTCGGCGTCTTTGCCTCTTTCTCGGGTTTTCTCCTTTCGGCCGTTTTCGCTGGTGGTCCTGTTTCTACAGCTTTATCCTTCTTCTTCTTGTCTGGGTTTTCAACGACTGCAATCGGTGCGCTCCTCTTATTTTGCACCATCGAAGGAGTCTCTGCTGTTCTTGGTCTGCTTAGGTATTTCGGCTTCCCCGCCGAGTTTCTCCAGTTTCTACGATAGCTTTCTGTAATGACCAAGAGTTTCTTTATCTCTGACACACCATTTTGGACATCCCTACTTCCGACATATGTGCCTTCCTATGGCAGGCCGCATCAGGCGAAGAACTTTCTTGCACTTTCAAGGCGCTTCTTCTTCGGAGAGTTGCATCTCCAAGATGAGCTTTTGCCTAGGAGCTGAGAATAATGCATGCCTCTGCGTTTTTCTCAGCTGGTGTAGAGTCTAACGTCATACTTCTTTCTTCCTCTTCCTTCTCAAAACTGACCCCGCAGGGTCGTGGAGAATCCACCGGTGATAGGTATAATTTCGGTCTCCTTCCAAAGGTCGATTCCATCTCCTCTGCTGCTGTTGGTTGGTGTCTTCAGTTTGATTGGGTCCCAACTTGGAGCTGTTATCTGTGTCCGAAAATTTAGTCACCCTTTATGTTGACCCTTAGAGTGCCTTTGCAAGCAGGTGCCTAGCGAGGGTTGACGCAAGACCTTATGAGGACTTGCGTTCAGAGCCAGGTCGGGCATTAATCTGGATATCTTATCAACAGAACCTACATTGCCAACTTAATAGTTACGAGGCACAGAGCGTTCTCTAAGCCCTGATAGGGGTTTGTGGGAAGTAGGCAGCGTGTGCATTAGCCTATAAGCCATCCTACTCCAGTAATACCACAGCTGTCAGCCCGTAGCAACAGGGGTAATACCACAGCTTTCAACCCAGGTAATACCACAGCTGTCAGCCCGTAGCATCAATCCAAATCCGTTATCAAAATCATATTCCAGTGTACGCGTTAGGGTCAATGTCCCCATAATTGGAGAATTCGCGGGGGCAACACCCCCAGACTGCATCTATCTGTAAAGCACCACTTAAGCAATTGGCGACAACCGTTCGCTATGTTGTGTAGACGATGTAGCATGTCTTCGGTCTTCACTGCTCGTGGTCGGATGCTGCTTATTTTTCACAGCTGACTTATAAGTCCTTTAGTATTTAGAGCGCACAACAAGCCGATTACTGGCTTAGGTGTATGTCCATAGTGGAATGGGGCAAATTAATATCTGCACCCTCTTTTCAATCTAACCTAACTTAACCTATAAGTCTTATAGCTATCAACCACCTGCTGACCCCGGTAATAGCCTGAGCTCGGCCTTACAATTGTTGGAAGTCATTACAGAACGCTACTTGCAAAATTTCAGCTTAATTGGACCACAATCGCTGCTTCCAGGATCTCAAGAAGTCAAATCAGGAGATCGGTTTATATGGGAGCTATATCCAAATATGAATCATCCATTGGCAATCCCCGATAACCCAAATAAAAAAGAAGTATCTGTGCAAAATTTCAAGTGACTAGCTTTACGCGTTCGACCGCTATCGTAATTTCCACAGGCGGAAGGACGGACATGGCTAAATCGACTTAGATTGTCAAAACGGTCAAGAATATATATACTTTATGGGGTCCCAGATCAATATTTCGAGGTATTACAAACGGAATGATTATATTAGTATATCCACCATCATATGGTGATGGGTATAAAAAGAACCTGAGAGACCACGGTGGCGTATGACGTATGTATATGGGCATAGTTATAGAAAAGTAATAATACGCAACCATGTCCAATACAATTTAATGACTAGCTCAATGACCTTTTTATACCTAGTCCGTCCGTCTGTCTGTCGAAAGCACGCACACTTTCGAAGGAATAAAGCAAGGCTCTTGAAATTTTGCAAAAATACTTCCTATAAGTGTGGGTCAGATGGGATTGTAAATGGGCCATATCGGTCCATATTTCGATATAGCTGCCATATAAACCGATCTTGGATCTTGACTTCTTGAGCCGGTAGAAAGCTGAATTATTATCCGATTTGGTTCAAATGTTGTATAAAGTGTTTTGGTACAGCTTCCAACAACTGCACTAAGTATGGTTCAAATCGGTTCATAACCTGATACAGCGGCCGTATAAACCGATCTTGGATCATGAATTCTTGAGCCTCCAAAGGACGCAATTATTTACCGATTGGGCTGAAATTTTGTACGAGGTGTTTTGCGATGGTTTACAACAACTGTGCCAAGTATGCTCTCAATCGGTTCACAACCTGATATGGTTAGGTAAGGTTGAAAAGCGGGTGCAGATATTAATCCGCCCCACGCCACTATGGACATACACCTAAACCAGTAATCGGCTTGTTGTGCGCTCTAAAAACTATAAAGTAACCTCTTAAACGAAAATTTTAAGTTAGGAATTCCGTGCTACTGACAAAATCCTGAATTGTTTTCAATACCACTCTCCTAAGTTGGTTCATGTCTGGTATTGTGTCTCCATCTAAGTGTCGGTATCTGTTGGAGGCGAAATCCGGGCAATGACAAAGGAAATGCTCCAACGTCTCATTATCTTCCCCGCATGTCCTACACATGCTATCACTTGCCGCACCGACTACGTTTTGGCCCGTCAGCCAAACGACGCGGATTGTGCCATCCTCAGAGAAGGCGTTAATCTCCTTCTTACACTGCAAGACTGTTCGTGACCTTACCGTCCTGGTTGTTATTGCCCTTATGGCCATTTTACTGTCTGTAAAGGTTAGCATGTCAGCTAAGCATTCAGCATTCAGCGTCATAGGAGGCTGAATGCCTGGGTTCGAATCCTGGCAGGAACATCTGAACATTTTTCAGAGGTGGTTATCCCCTCCTAATGCTGGCGACATTTGTGGGGTACTTTGCCATGTAAAAACTTCTCTCCAAAGAGGTGTCGCTCTGCAGCACACCGTTCGGGCTCGGCTATAAAAAGGAGGTCCCTTTTCATTGAGCATAAAATTGAATCGGAGAGCACGCATTGGTTTGTGAGAAGTTTGCACCTGTTCCTTAAAGGAATGTTCATGGGCAAATTTGCATTTGCAAAGATGTTCACACTCGACCTCATAAGGTTAGCACCACACCACTTCACACATTCCGTGATACCCCGGATCTTCGCCTGCAGGACCGTATTATGGTCAGGTAGTCTAAAACAGATCTCAATCCCTGGGTTCTCAATGTAAACCCTGTCCTCTAGCTTTGATCCATCCGTGTAACATGATCTTCCAAATGGCTATACTAGGGTTCCGTCAATCCAAGACTGTGCCGCTGCGTGCAGTGCTTCGCACTCGACTTCAAGGTTCATCTCAGGTATCCGATCGGAAATCTCTTCCCTTCTTTCCAGATTTCCTATCGTCCCCTCGATTATATCCTCATCCCCCATCCTCAATGCATTCTCCCATCGCCTTAAGTCTCATAGCCGCAGTGGCTGCCTCACACTTAATCTGGATGTCAATGGGTGGGATATCTAGAATAGTCTCCAGTGCCCTAGTGGCCGTGGTCCTCATCGCTCCTCATATGCTAAGACAACATATTCTCTGAGCCTGTTGTATGGTCCTTACGTTGCACTTTTTCTCCACAACAGTCCACCAAACTACTGAGGCGTAAGTAATTATCGGCCTAACCACGCTCCTGTAGAGCCAGTGGACTATCCTTCGGATTCAGGTCCCATTTCGACCTACGGCCCGTCTATATAGTGGCCAACATCTGTGAGCCTTTTCCATACGCTCCTGAATGTGACACTTCCAATTCAGTTTCCAGTCCAAGATCACACTTAAGTATTTCACCTTGTCAGATATCGAAATCGTCTTATTGAGGAAACGGGGTGCGTTAAATTGGCCCACCTTCGTCTTCCTCGTGAACAGTCATATATCAGTCTTCTCTGGATTAACATTGAGACCTCTGGGTCTAGCCCAGTCATATGCCATATGCAAGACCCTTTCGGCCCTTCTGCATAGCTCGTTCGGCTGCTTACCCCTTGGAAGTATTATAACATCGTCTGTGTAGCAGGCGGGTTCAAATCCCTCCTCAGTCAGCATCCGTAATAGGTCATTTATGATGGTCCACCCATAGGAGTGGCGATAAAATGCCCCCTGTGGAGTGCCCTGTGCCACTTTCTTCCTTATATTTATGCCATGGGATACACAATTTATCCACCTGTTCCCTAGCATATGGTTTATCCAGTCTCTAAGGACCGGGTGCACTCGGTACTGGACTAAGGATTGGATCAGTGTGTCGGTCCACACATTGTTAAAAGCCCCCTCGATGTCAATGCATACCGCCAGTGTGTTCGTTTTGGCATCGAAGGATTCTTCTATTTTATGCACAACCACCCTTGCCTCCTGCCAGGCTTTCGGAGTATATGCAAGTCCTAGGCACGCTGTTAAAAATTTTGGCCAGACGAGACGCCAGATAGTCTGCCTTTTTCTGTAGTAACGCCGGAAATATTTCATCAGGTTCGGGTGATTTAAATGGTTTGAAGCTCCTCAAGGATTCCTTCACCATAAATTCCGTTATTATAAATCTTTGATCAACGTCATTATTCCAAGATTCCGGTGTCTCCGTAAGTCCCTTCGTATCCTGTGGAAAATGGGTTTTCATCAAAAGCCTCAACTTGCCCTCCGTTGTCTCTGCTCTCACTACCATGTCGTCTACTAAAGTTTCAGTTTGGACATGGGTTTTTGAGAGAAACTTTTTTATCTTGGCGGCGTCATTAACGCTATCGACCTGTTCGCAGAAAAGCTTCCAGGAGGCACGTTTCGCCGCTCCTGTAATCTTATTGTATTCCTTGAGCCGTGCGTAATACACATCCCAATAAACTTCCGCCTTTTTACTACTTGCTCTGTTAAAAAGTCTGCGGACCTCTTTCCCAATATTGCGAATCTCCACGGTCATCCAGGGTTTTCCTTGGGTTGATTTTCTTTCCCGAAGAGGACAACCAATCTTCGAAGGACCCCACCAGTGCAGTCGTAATCCTGTTGACATTTTCGTCAATGTCAATTTAGATTGTCCAAGCATAGAACAACTGTGCTAAGTATGGTTCAAATCGGCTCGTAACCTGGTATAGCTCCCGATTTTGGATCTTGGATCGGCAATTCTTTACCGATTTGGCTGAAATTTTGCTTGAAGTTGTTGGTTATGACTTCCAACAACTGTGCTAAGTATGGTTTAAATCGGTTCATAACCTGATATAGCTGTCATATAAACCGATCTTGGATCTCGACTTCTTAAGCCACTAGAGGGCGCAATTCTCATCCGATTTGACTGAAATTTTGCATGAGGTGTTTTGTTATGACTTCCAATAACTGTGCAAAGTATGGTTTAAATCGGTTCATAACCTGATATAGCTGCCATATAAACCGATCTTGGATCTCGACTTCTTGAGCCTCTAGAGGGCGCAATTAATATCCATGACCTTCAACATACGTGACGAATATGGTTTTAATCGATCTACAGCCTGATACAGCTACCATATAAGTCGATCTCCCGATTATGCTTCTTGAGCCGCTACAAGGCACAATTCTTATCCGAATGGACTGGAATATTACCCAATCAACTATCTACTATGGTCTTCAACATCCAATTCACTTATAGTCCGAATCGGACTATAACCTAATATATCTCCAATAGCATAACAAATGTTATCCATTAGTCTTTGTTTGCCTATAGTGGTAGAGGGTATATAAAATTCGGCCCGGCCGAACTTATCATCCTCTTACTTGCTGTATCTAAAAACTTATGTCAGACCCTCTCAAGCAGATTTCTGAAGACTTCCAAAAGCTAGCGATTAAGGTTTTCTACGAGGCAAATGTTAAATATAAACTTAGGCCTACACCTTTTTTCTGTGTATGATCCATTTTTAAGCAGTTGAACTGGCAACCCATCGGCTCCTACAGCCTTTTTATTTTTTACCCAACATACTGCTCGTTATTAAGCATTCTGGTGGGTAGCCCTAAACACTTAATAACTTCGTAGGTAATTCGATGTGATTTTTATTCTAGCTTTTGCTACAAAAAAAGTCCTTTCTATATCCCAAGCAATGTTACGAGGCCCCTATTTGCGGCCAAAAATGATTTGGGCACCGGCTAGATTTCGTCGCCTTATCAGGGGGAGGTCCCATCCCATCATCTTTCGCCCCGGGGTCGTATCAATAAATAAAAATGTTCTAACAAACTAGACAACACTAACACACAAGCACAGATTTCTTCCTAAGTGGGAGGTAGATGGAAACCTCCAGTCGCCCTGCCCTACCATGGTCATGTGGACATCCCCTTCTTCAAACATGATCCCTGTATCCCGCTCAAGCCACCACACCTACCTCACGTTGACACCCCCCTTATATCCACAATTTAGCACAACATATTTCTTTTTTTTTAAACAAGTCACAACATCATAAATTTTATTTAAAATATAAAGGCCTAAAACTAACGCAATTCGTATTAAGATTCCTGTCTTTCTTTTATCAAAATCATCAACAATAAACTGACAGTACTGAGTTTTAACTAAATTATAGCATTAAATCAATTAACTTAATCTTCTAATTTTTAACTTTCTGGTTACATGAAACGAACACTGAACACTAGAACTTGCAAAGAAGGATAATCAAATTAATATAAATAAAAACGGTTAAGCCTGGCCTACCTAAGGGAGCTCTCTTAGAAGGGACACACTGTTGGGAATAGACACCCTACAAACGCGTACTCATGAACGTTTTGCAAATTCTATCACATAAAAACAAGTAAAAAAAAACGTAAGCTAAAACTTAGGATATATGAAAAAAATATAAAAAAAATGGTCAATAAATAATAATGTAAGAAATAAATATGATGGTAAAAATAAAGTAGAAGGTAGTTAGAAAATCAAAATATAATAATCATGTCAATATCCACATACATAAAAAAAGGTAATGAAAAGTTTGATTACTATTGCATTATAACCCCAAGGTTTTAATCTTTCGGTATCATCTATTTCGGGAGGAGAATAAAACGTTTCGTCATCAGTCGAATTCGCCTTTTCAAAGTAAAGGTTAGTATGTGTGCGTGACTTCATATAATTTCAAATTCAAAGTCGTTGGAGGTGTTCAACTGGTGGTACCTTTTTCCATCACCAAAACAAAAGTGTACGGCCGAATACAAGCAAAGATTCCGCTTTCCAGAGATAACTGGGATAGTTCCCCTAATTTGGATAGCCTGATGGCAACAATTGTGCACCTCTGGATTAACGTTGACCAACGATTTTTCATCCAACCAAACCTCTCGGTCTGGACAACAACGGACGGAATTTCCTCTCTCGCCCTCTTTTGGGCACAATAAACTAAAAAGCGGCCTACCTTTATAACCACCAGATGAAACGGTGGCGTTTGCGGTAATCACCGTTCAATGTGTGTTTCTGAATCGGGGGGAATTCACTTTAGCCTTAACCCAGCCACTTGCACCAACAAAAATTTCGCCTCCTCTCGTCCAGGAGGCTTTATTTTATCTTATTTGGTATCTTTATTTATTTCTCACAGTCTCGATTAAAACAGCAAAACGACTTATGTCGACACACAAAACACCCACTGGAATTTTCTCTTCCTTATTATTACTTTGCAATTCAAATTTAAATACACATCTCTCAGATATAATGTCATGCACTTTTCTTTTCAACTGACCTCAAAATGCCTAATTAACCCTCTTTTATTACTTTGTTCTCACTCAATCATAAAAATTAGCCATCTTGAGTTAATAGCCATATTGATTTTATGCATTAACTCCGGTTTTAGAACATTTGTAACCCAATAGCTAACATTTAAATTCTCTTAAATCTTTTCGTTTGGAGCGGCTACTTTATATGAATGAAAACCGCTTTATCGTCGTATAGCCGCCCAACAACAATCTCACCCAGTGTAGTAATTCGCCATATGCAATGGCAAATAACATACGCAATGGCAACTCTACGCGTCAGCTGGGCGAAACCCATCTGTTTACTTCGTGGCTCTTGGTAGAAGGCCATAAGGTAATATCGTTCCATCATTTCTCCGCAATTATTTATTAATATTCCTTTCTTCCTCTATTTTCAGGTACCGGGAAACATGCTACGGTGGCCTGCTTGATGCCGTGATTGCAGGTTTATGAAACCCATCCTCTTGGGTATGGATGTATTTCATAAATCCTGACAATCACTTGCATCAGGTCTGCAATCTCTCGGCAGGTTCCCCCTCGCAGAGCTGGGGTTAGCCATCGGGCCACATATAAAAAAGGCAGCCCCAGTTCTCCAACGTTTGCCCGGGGAAGCCGCCGTGAAATAAACACCGCTTCCCCCAGCCTGTAAGAATGGGATCCAGTAATTGACCATTCCAACGAGGGACAATAAGAACAACTGAAAACAAAAAAAAAACTTGCGCATGGCAGACCACACGTTCACATTGCTGTCGCTGGTCTGCCGAACGGTGTGCCCAAGTTAATCCCAACTCCTCCTGTCGCAGGAAGGCACTAGGAGTGGGGAGTGTGACGTGGAAGTCGGCCGCCACGCAGACGTAAAGGCCTCTTTATAGGGGACATCCACGCCAATTTTTTTTTTCCTCTGGCACGTGGTATACTAGGGTGTCCCGCAACAAAACTCCTGGCCTGACAAGAGATTCGCCGGCAGGGCTGGTGTGCGGGAAAATCAGAAGTGGTATCGAAGAGTTATAGTGCAACGTGGGGAACTCCCACACCCTGAATCAAAGCCGGGTATCATGAATAAAGTCAGGGAAGTACCGAAGTCGCTCACTTGTCCCAAGGTCACTTTACCCTCTAGTATCTCGTTATAGGTTTTGGCTGATCCTAGCACTACATTTGCATATGATAAGAAGTTCGGAAAGTTTGGGGTAAGGATTGGCATAAAAAAATTAAAGTCAATGAATTGAATTAGGATCGCGAAAACAAATCGGGGTATAATTACTAACGTAGTTGTATAATTACAAAAAATGTATAATTACGGAAAAAAGGTGTATAATTAAAAACGAATTGTATAATCACGAAAATTTGTAAAAGTCGGACAAAACAAACGTATAAAGGAAGAAATAATCGACTAGAATAATCAGGTACTCAATTTATGTACACAGATATCTTTTAATATTGCACTATAGGTTTATATAAAAGTAATATTAGGACGAATACAACATAAAATCAAAATTTGTCAATCTTTAAAGCTATTTGTATTCTTAACCTAATATCACAGTTTGTAGTCATCAATACTAAACCTATATTGCACTATATTTGAATATCTTTAACATGATACGTACCTAACGTCTTGCCTTGTAATGTTTCAAGTTCATACATGTTATTGCCGACAGGTCTAACGATTCGACACTTCAAAAACTTCTTACAAAATTTGGCATTACGATCTTTAGCAAAATCAGACGAAACAGTATTACGGCGATATACTTCTTGACCGGGTAGGAATCTAACGACGCGTGCTCGTTTATTATACCTCTCAGAACTTCTTTCATATGCCTCATGCGTTTTCCTTTTCACCTTCTCTCTGATCATTTCCAATTTATCCGGTCGCTGTAAATCAGATATCTCATGATCGGACATGGATAGCAATTTCCGTGCCAACTTATAGTCCGTGCCATTAGAATGCATCTCGTAACCGAATAATGAAAAGAAAGGGGTTACTCCAGTTGCCGAATGGACTGATGTTCTAAGAGCGCACTCGATCTCCGATAAGTAGAGATCCCAATCTCGATGGTCTTCATTCAAATATGTCCTTATGGCCGATATGACAGACCGATTTACACGTTCGGAAGCATTGGATTGGGGTGAGTACACTGCGGTTCTCATATGCGTTATTTTATAAGCAGATATCATATCTTGAAAACTTTTGGATATGAATTGAGCACCATTATCGCTGTGGATCACCTCCGGTACACCAAATTTATGAAAAATTTCACTTATTAAAAATCGAATAACATTGGCAGCAGTAGCATCACGCATAGCCTTCAAGAAAGTGAATTTGGTGAAGTGATCCACAACGATAAAGATGTACGCATTACCATTCTTAGATCGCGGGTACTTCCCCAAGAAATCAATCTAAAGCTTTTGAAATGGCCTATCCGTAATCACTTCTTGTCCAATACTGGGTCTCAAATTCTGATTACAGGGCTTCGTCTCCTTACAGACCTGACAATTCTTGACAAATCGTTTAACTTGGCTCGCCATATGTGGCCAATAGAAAAACCTTCTGACTCTTTCTAGCGTCTTCGTGACTCCACCATGAGCGGTTGTTAGAGTATTATGGGCTTTTTCAATAATAGCATGGGCAATACCGGACGGGATCCATAACTTCCACTTACATTCCTGTTCCAGTTCCTGGTCAAAAATGGTTCTCTTATAAACGTATCCATCATCAATTTTCAAATCTGGAAGTTTATCCTTGTTTTCGGTTATGGTCTTTATGAGGTCGAGGTATTCCTCGCTTTCGAATTCTGTTGTCTCAAAATCAAGAAGTTCTTCTGATATCTCTTCAATCATGATATCTTGGGGCGCCCTGGACAACATATCCGCAACAACATTATCTGAACCCTTTCTATGTTCGATCTCAAAATCAAATGGTTGGAGTTGGAGTGACCAGCGCGCCAGTCGACCACTAAGATCCTTTAGGGTCATCAACCATTTAAGACTGGCGTGGTCAGTTATGACGGTGAATGGCATCATCTCCACATAGGGTCTAAATTTCTTGATAGCCATCACCGCCGCTAGGCACTCCTTCTCCGTTACGCTATAATTCCGTTGGCATGCGTTCAATTTCTGCGAATAGAACGCTATAGGGTGCTCCTCCTTCTGGTCATTCAATTGATAGAGAACGGCGCCGATACCATGCTCCGATGCATCGCATTGTATAAAAAATCTTTTCGAAAAGTCAGGGTGGCGCAAAACTGGTGCAGACGTCAAAGCCTTCTTTAAACTCTCAAATGCCTCAATGGCCTTTCCAGTCATTTCAAACTTCTTTGCCTTCTTGAGAGTGTCGGTTAACGGTGCTGATATTGAAGCAAAGTCCTTAATAAACCGTCTGTACCAGCCCGCCGTACCCAAAAAGCTCCTGACTTCCCTGGGGCTTCTCGGTATCTTGATCATCCGAATCGCTTGTACCTTATCGGGGTTCGTCTTAAGCATGCCATTTCCAATTATAAAACCTAGATACTTGAGCTCCTGGAAACAGAATTGAGACTTTTTTAACCCAATTGTTAAATTAGCCTCTTTAAGACACTTAGCTACTTCCTCCAACAGTCTTAAATGCTCATTGAAATCGCTAGAAATTATCAATAAATCGTCCAAGTATATAAAAACATTTTCCTTGAGGCGCTGTGGAATAACTCGGTCCATAAGCCTACACAAGCGTTGGGCCGCGTTACATAAACCGAATGGCATCACTCTGAACTGGTATAGAGGACGTCCAGGCACCGTAAACGCTGTGTATGGCTTACTTTCCTCGTCAAGTTCAATTTGCCAAAAGGCATACTTTAGATCCACACTGCTTATATAATATGTCTCATCGATTCGGCTTAGAATGCCATCAATATTTTGAAGGGGATATGCGTCCTTCACAGTTAATTTATTTAATTTCCGGGCGTCTAAGCAAAATCGATTTTTTCCAGGTTTCCTTACAATAGTGGTCCTGTTGCTCCAAGGACTGTTGCTCTCCTCAATAACCTTCAGACGGAGCATAGTATCTACCTCATCATAAACAAGAGCCTGTACCGCTGGAGACATGGGATAATATCTATCCTTAAATGGTGCAGCACCCTCAATCAATTGAATTGAATGTTTTTCCAGGCTGGTCTGACCAAGGCCCTTTTCCTCAAAGGTATCGAACTTAGCTACTACCTCCTTCAATCGTTCGTTCTGATCATCACTCAATACATGGGGATTCAGTTTATACACCTCTCCCTCCTCTATCAAATCCCTTTGGACCTTATCGATGTCGATTTGAGCGACTTTAATAATATCCGGAGCCAGCCGAAATAGTTTCCAGAAATCAATTCCGAGATATAACTCCTGATCCAAATCTGGGCATAGATAAAGTTCAAGTTCATGTTTTTCCTCTTTATATAGGATTTCTAATTTAATCTTTCCTAGTACTCTGTACTCTTTTCCACCGGCAGTTCGAACATTCGAAAACAATTTCTTTATGTCCAAGCTTAATTTCTCTATGAACTCTCGGCAACCCTTCCCTAATACACTGACTGAGGCGCCGGAATCTAAAAGGCCTTTAAGTTTAATGCCTTGAACCTCCACCTCTGCGTAAGGTCTGGGGTCCATATTTTGACTTACATGTTTGATTGACTCTAATACATTCTTGAAAATCTTTCTTTTTTTCTCAAATTTTACGCGCACTTTAGGCGGGTTTCTTTTATTCGCAGTTACAGAATCCAATTCAAATATGCGTGATCTAATCTCGTTATAATTTTTCTCTCGAGTTTCTAGTGGTATATAATGTCTTAATTCAGGTTTAAAATTTAATTCATTTGCTTTAAAAATGTTATTTATTATTTCATTCTTATTTCTATTTTTAGATGATGATGCTATTTCTCTGATCTGGGGGAATTCAGGATTGGACGTGGCCCCCCGGCATACTCCACGCCCTGATTCAGGTTTCCCTGTTTACAGGACGGGCATTTGGGAGAAATAGTCCCAGGTTTTCCACAACGGTAGCAAAACAAATTTCTTTCTGTGGAGTCGCAGTTTCTGAAAGTGTGGCCTTGTTTCTGGCAATTCCAACATAATAAAGTTGGTTTCGTTTTTCGGATGAACTGTATGGCGGATACTTCCTCACATTTAGAAGATTCGTGGTCACATTCGGATGAACCTTCCGCGTATATTTCGCTGACCTGACGAATTGGACGAGATGGAAGTACAGGTCTTATTTCCCTTCTTGGAAAATTCTTCTCCGCTTCATTGCACTCTATTCTCAGCTGTTCAACGGACGAAACTTGAATGGGGTAAATAATTCTCGCTACACTCTCTTTAACATTTTTCTTTAATATCTTCATCATATCATATTCGGATATAGGTTGGACTAACTTAGCCCTAATCTGGCCCATAATATGGAAAAATGTATCAATAGACTCATTTGGTTGTTGTTTACGCTGAGCTAATTCTGTCACTATTTCAAAATTGGATCTGGTGGATTGATATTGGCTTAACAAACTATGCTTCAAACTGGGCCAATCCGAAAACTTATTCGTTTTCAGGGATAGCCAATACCATGACTCGGCTGGACCGGATACTATTAAAGAAAAATCCCTTAATATCTCTGCCCATGGAATATGGTACTGTCCCTGAAAGTATTCAAGACGATACACGAACTCTTCAACGGAAATACCCCCTGAAATGCCATCAAACCTTAGTCCCAACTTGTCTATTCGCACACGCTTATTTTCCCTCAGTGTATCATTCGGAAAATGACTACATACTGAACCTGCCACAGAATTGCCATTGGTTGGGCGGTTGCCATTATTTCCTGTTTCTGGTGCAGACAAATTGTCCAAGCCCCCTAAGCCAGAATTAGATGCCGGTGAACTGGGTACATTCCGATTCAAGGTAAGTTCAGTTAACCTTTTTACAGCCTCTGATAACTGTCCTATTGTATTCTTCAAACCACCTAATTCATTCTGGATCATACAAACATTGTTTTCGAGGGCTCTTTGTTGCCTAAGGACCTCTACATTACCATTTCCTGGCGGTTCAGACCTGGCCCCTCCAATCGGTGTCCCACCAGCTGATGGACCCGATGTATTGTTGTTGCCTGTCCCCGATCTTATTGTCCCAGACAAATCGGTGATTTGGCTTGTACTAGCCTGGTTTCCAACAGACATATCGGTAACGTATCTACTTCTTTTCTCTTCACTTTCTATAAATGAATTATTTGCATCAAAACTTTCAGGAATTTTTCTCTTTTTCGCCTGGGATCGAGTCTGAATGCTCATAACCTTTCTCTAATTGGACAATAATTTTAACGCCTATATTAAATTATTAGTTTATTTAGAGTATTTATTTTTCTCTTATCTAGAACACATATATTATATTCGGGGGTTTTACGTGAGTAGTGGTGGGTACGGGTTATATTATTGACTCTCTTTCGAGCACCAGTCTGAAATCTGGGAAATCAAAATTAAAACAAAACAAAATTTTTTTTTTTTTCGTGCTTTCGACACCAATATCTTGCAAATGATGCCAATTTCATACCTATTTGCCTGATACAACGGACCTCTAAATCCTATATAGAGCGGCTATCAGGTCTAACATAGATCTGGACACAACATTAAACTGTAACTAACACTACACAAAAATAACGACACAGTATGCTTAGTGCAAAATACATTTTCACATAAAAAAGTATGCCACTAAATCCTCCGGTTGTTGGATTATTCACGTCCTCCTTCATTTCCAGTTTTGAAGTATCGGCTCTTCGTACAACGGACTTTTGAAATTTCCAAAACGGTTACGAAGCTTTCGAACCTCTCCACTTTCCAATCAGGGTTCAGTGTTGGTCTATTTCTTTAATTGAAATGGGCTATTACTTTGTGCTTTGGTGACCTACACAAACATAATTAACACAACATTTGACAAAAATGCTGAAAATCTTCCATTGGGCGCCATATTGTTACGAGGCCCCTATTTGCGGCCAAAAATGATTTGGGCACCGGCTAGATTTCGTCGCCTTATCAGGGGGAGGTCCCATCCCATCATCTTTCGCCCCGGGGTCGTATCAATAAATAAAAATGTTCTAACAAACTAGACAACACTAACACACAAGCACAGATTTCTTCCTAAGTGGGAGGTAGATGGAAACCTCCAGTCGCCCTGCCCTACCATGGTCATGTGGACATCCCCTTCTTCAAACATGATCCCTGTATCCCGCTCAAGCCACCACACCTACCTCACGTTGACACCCCCCTTATATCCACAATTTAGCACAACATATTTCTTTTTTTTTAAACAAGTCACAACATCATAAATTTTATTTAAAATATAAAGGCCTAAAACTAACGCAATTCGTATTAAGATTCCTGTCTTTCTTTTATCAAAATCATCAACAATAAACTGACAGTACTGAGTTTTAACTAAATTATAGCATTAAATCAATTAACTTAATCTTCTAATTTTTAACTTTCTGGTTACATGAAACGAACACTGAACACTAGAACTTGCAAAGAAGGATAATCAAATTAATATAAATAAAAACGGTTAAGCCTGGCCTACCTAAGGGAGCTCTCTTAGAAGGGACACACTGTTGGGAATAGACACCCTACAAACGCGTACTCATGAACGTTTTGCAAATTCTATCACATAAAAACAAGTAAAAAAAAACGTAAGCTAAAACTTAGGATATATGAAAAAAATATAAAAAAAATGGTCAATAAATAATAATGTAAGAAATAAATATGATGGTAAAAATAAAGTAGAAGGTAGTTAGAAAATCAAAATATAATAATCATGTCAATATCCACATACATAAAAAAAGGTAATGAAAAGTTTGATTACTATTGCATTATAACCCCAAGGTTTTAATCTTTCGGTATCATCTATTTCGGGAGGAGAATAAAACGTTTCGTCATCAGTCGAATTCGCCTTTTCAAAGTAAAGGTTAGTATGTGTGCGTGACTTCATATAATTTCAAATTCAAAGTCGTTGGAGGTGTTCAACTGGTGGTACCTTTTTCCATCACCAAAACAAAAGTGTACGGCCGAATACAAGCAAAGATTCCGCTTTCCAGAGATAACTGGGATAGTTCCCCTAATTTGGATAGCCTGATGGCAACAATTGTGCACCTCTGGATTAACGTTGACCAACGATTTTTCATCCAACCAAACCTCTCGGTCTGGACAACAACGGACGGAATTTCCTCTCTCGCCCTCTTTTGGGCACAATAAACTAAAAAGCGGCCTACCTTTATAACCACCAGATGAAACGGTGGCGTTTGCGGTAATCACCGTTCAATGTGTGTTTCTGAATCGGGGGGAATTCACTTTAGCCTTAACCCAGCCACTTGCACCAACAAAAATTTCGCCTCCTCTCGTCCAGGAGGCTTTATTTTATCTTATTTGGTATCTTTATTTATTTCTCACAGTCTCGATTAAAACAGCAAAACGACTTATGTCGACACACAAAACACCCACTGGAATTTTCTCTTCCTTATTATTACTTTGCAATTCAAATTTAAATACACATCTCTCAGATATAATGTCATGCACTTTTCTTTTCAACTGACCTCAAAATGCCTAATTAACCCTCTTTTATTACTTTGTTCTCACTCAATCATAAAAATTAGCCATCTTGAGTTAATAGCCATATTGATTTTATGCATTAACTCCGGTTTTAGAACATTTGTAACCCAATAGCTAACATTTAAATTCTCTTAAATCTTTTCGTTTGGAGCGGCTACTTTATATGAATGAAAACCGCTTTATCGTCGTATAGCCGCCCAACAACAATCTCACCCAGTGTAGTAATTCGCCATATGCAATGGCAAATAACATACGCAATGGCAACTCTACGCGTCAGCTGGGCGAAACCCATCTGTTTACTTCGTGGCTCTTGGTAGAAGGCCATAAGGTAATATCGTTCCATCATTTCTCCGCAATTATTTATTAATATTCCTTTCTTCCTCTATTTTCAGGTACCGGGAAACATGCTACGGTGGCCTGCTTGATGCCGTGATTGCAGGTTTATGAAACCCATCCTCTTGGGTATGGATGTATTTCATAAATCCTGACAATCACTTGCATCAGGTCTGCAATCTCTCGGCAGGTTCCCCCTCGCAGAGCTGGGGTTAGCCATCGGGCCACATATAAAAAAGGCAGCCCCAGTTCTCCAACGTTTGCCCGGGGAAGCCGCCGTGAAATAAACACCGCTTCCCCCAGCCTGTAAGAATGGGATCCAGTAATTGACCATTCCAACGAGGGACAATAAGAACAACTGAAAACAAAAAAAAAACTTGCGCATGGCAGACCACACGTTCACATTGCTGTCGCTGGTCTGCCGAACGGTGTGCCCAAGTTAATCCCAACTCCTCCTGTCGCAGGAAGGCACTAGGAGTGGGGAGTGTGACGTGGAAGTCGGCCGCCACGCAGACGTAAAGGCCTCTTTATAGGGGACATCCACGCCAATTTTTTTTTTCCTCTGGCACGTGGTATACTAGGGTGTCCCGCAACAGCAACAAATTTTATCTGTAACCAGATTTCCTTTTTCCCCCTCCTACAGGCTTGCGAGCTTGTACCAAAGCCCAAAGTTTGATGTTTCAATTTTTGGTCATATTTTTAGCCGTCATTAAAATGTTATTGGACTTACATTCACACTCAATTCTTTCCCCCTCACCCCTCTCTGTTGCAACAAGTGTTGCCTCTTATAGAAAATGTATTGAGGAACTCTATGCAATAACAGTTGTCATTGCATGGGCTCCACAAATCCCCTTCAAAATTGTTAGCAACCACAAAAGGGTGTCTTTACTTGCGGTATTCCCTTTTTTCGTGTGTGCATCAGCAACCAACGATACTTGAACGGTGCATTCAAGCGTTGTTCGACATTCAACAATTTTTTAAATAAAGCTGTATTTTCAAGGAGTTCGGTAAATATAAATAATACTTAAGTAGTATCATACGGTTGCATAATTAATATAAAGTACCTAATGACGTAAGCAAATTGAAAGAAAAAAAATATGAACGTAACCGGAAAAAAATACACAAAAATAAAAAAGACGTAATATAAAAACAAGTATCTAAGGAATTTTGTGGGGCAAAACTAACGAATTGATAACCTGCAGTAGAGAGATACAATTGCAAAGTGATATGTCGAACAACGGCACTGTAGAATTGATAAATTCTCTAAAGGCAAAATTTATATGAAATCTTTTCTAAAGATCAAATTTCCATGAAATTTTCTTTAAAGACAAAATATTCATGATATTTTCCCTCTAGACAAAATTTCCATCGATTTTTCTAGAGGCAAAATTTCCACGAAAATTTTGTCTAGAGACAACATTTTCATGAGATTTCTTCTAAAACAAGACAAAATTGAATAGAAATTTGGCCTTTACAGAAAGCTTTCTGTTAAGAAAAAGCATCGTAGAAATATTGTCTTTAGGGAAAATTTCATGGAAAATTTGTATTTATCGAAAATTTCATGACAATTTTGAAAAAAACAGAGAACAAAGAAATTTTCTTGAAAATTTCATGGATTTTTTTTTTCGTAAGACATTTCATCATGAATAGACTTACTAACGAGCAACGCTTGCAAATCATTGAATTTTATTACCAAAATCAGTGTTCGGTTCGAAATGTGTTCAAATTTTGACAAATTTTGTTCAGCGATGAGGCTCATTTCTGGTTGAATGGCTACGTAAATAAGCAAAATTGCCGCATTTGGAGTGAAGAGCAACCAGAAGCCGTTCAAGAACTGCCCATGCATCCCGAAAAATGCACTGTTTGGTGTGGTTTGTACGCTGGTGGAATCATTGGACCGTATTTTTTCAAAGATGCTGTTGGACGCAACGTTACGGTGAATGAACACATTTCGAACCGAACACTGATTTTGGTAATAAAATTCAATGATTTGCAAGCGTTGCTCGTTAGTAAGTCTATTCATGATGAAATGTCAAAGCATACTGAGCATCTTTCTCTTTGACACCATGTCTGAAATCCCACGTGATCTGTCAAATACTAATGCATGAAAATCCTAACCTCAAAAAAATCACCCTTTAAAAGATAAAAGAACGAAATTGCTATGCTATTGAAGGTATGTCAAATTATGGTCCGATTCTGACCATAATTGAGGTGAATGTTGGAGACCATAGTAGAAGTCATTGTGTAAAATTTCAATTCTAATAAGAATTCTGCCCTTTAGGGGGGTCAAGAAGTACAACAGGGTGATCGGTTTATATGGGAGCTGTATCAGGCAATAGACCGCTTCAAACCATATTTAACACGTATATTGAAGGTCATGGGAGAAGCCGTTGTACAAAATTCCAGCCAATTCGAATAATAATTGCGCTCTCAAGAAGTTAAGATCCCAGAACGGTTTATATGGCAGCTATATCAGGTTATGAACCGATTTTAACCATATTTCGGCGTTCGTCGCCCACGCCAATAAATTGGACTGCGTCTACCCGAAAGTCTTCGGGTTAACCAATAAATGAGGGCAGTCCTCTGCCAAATCGTCTACTCTTTTATTACCCCTTTACCCCTTCGCTATGGCTCAGCGCATTATGTATCCCTGGGTTCTCAATGTAGACCTCCAGGCCCACTCTGTCCTCTAGCTTTGATCCATCCGTGTCTTCAGAGAAAATTTCATAGAAATTTTGTCTTTAGAGAAAATTTAATAGAGATTTTGTCTTTAGAGAAAATTTTATAGATTTTGTCTTTAGAGAAAATTACATAGAAATTTTGTCTTAAAAAAATTTCATGGAAATTTTGTCTTAAAAAAAATTCATGGAAATTTTGTCTTAAAAAAATTTCATGGAAATTTTGTTTTTAGAGAAAATTTCCTCAAAATTGACTTTAGATATAATTTCATGGAATTTTCGTCTTTGAAGAAAATTTCATGGAAATTTTGTCTTTGGAGTTTTGTTTTTAGAAAAAATTTCTTTGAAATGTTGTCTTTGTAGAAAATTTCATGAAAATTTTGTCTGAAGGGAAAATTTAATAAAAATTTTGTCTTGAGAGAAAATATCATGGAAATTAAAATTTTGTCTTTTCTCTAAAACTGATCACAGCTCCTACCGCCCCGCTTGGCCTTGGTTCTGTTACATCCACAAATAATACAAGTTTTGATGTATACATACATAGTGTTTATTACATAAGATGTCTTACATATATATGTAGATAACAAAATAATAGTAAGTAAAGTAATAATAAAATCAATTGTTTTTTCCATATATTACTTGCACTGCTGGTGAGGAACAGCGCAATAAAGGAAAAAAGGGAATACGACGGTACTACACAAGATCATTAGATAGATTCATTTTGAATGTTTTGAAATATACTCATAGGTAGATAGGTAGGTAGGTAGGTAGGTAGGGGATTTGGGGTATATGTAGATGTTTAAAACTTGTGTTTATAATAATATACTTTTACTTTTACAATGCAATGGACGTTCGTTCACATTTTTATATGTATACCTGTACTATAATAGAATGTGAGCGAGAGCATATGTGTATGTTGATGTTGTTGTTGTTGTTCCTGGTTGGTTGGTGTTTTATTCTTAGTGAATGTATGTGTGTATGTGTTTTTATTAGTGATTGAGAACACTTACATCCCTAAATCTCTTTATCTAGATATCTCATTTGCAAAGAAATACTTACATTAGCAATAAGGAGTAATTATGTATGTCATATGTTTGCATGTAATTTATATAGAAGTATATATGTAATACATAATAGTAATACAATAATTACAATAATAATAATCATATAAGTAACTGAACAGAACAAAACTTGAACATATATACCAAACAGAAAAAAGCATATCTCAACGGAGTTCGCGCCACCATTCACATACATATTTATCATTGATCATTAGTATTAAATTTATGAAGTTTTTTGTTTCATTATCTTTTTATCTCCCACGCTTCATTATTGACATTAAACTTTTTTTGTTCCTTTCGTTTATAGTGTTATTATTATTAGATTTTTATTATTGTGTTAATTGCAAGGCGTCTGTCTGTAATGTAACCTTAAGGGGCGTGTGTTCATTATCTCTTCAATTCTTTCGCATACATGGACGTCTATCATCACTCTTTCTCTCTCTCTTTCGTTCTCTCTTTCCCAATTGTTAAACAGTTTAATACCGGCGATTATTGAACTGTGAATTAATGGCGTTATTGACGACATTTGTTGTGGCTTCCTGCACATGTTGATTACGCATAAATTCTGTTGCAAACTCAGCCTGAGCTTTAGCCATGCTGGCGCCGGAGCTACGATATATTGAATGAATCTGCAATGAAGGAAAAAAAAAACAAAACATTAAGGCCGTGCTTTTCATTCTCCGGTTACAATTAATCGTATCGATATTCTTCTTTTGTTTTATGAATATACGCATGGAGAGACAATTAATTTGAACAACAACCATAAGTCATATGGTGCAACCCGCCATCTTGCGATTAAGCTGATCGACGTTTTGCCAACACACACATAATGAAATTTGTGTGCGTGTGTGTATTCGTTTGCATATATAAGCAGAGAAAATGCGAGAAAGAAGATAACAACAAAGAGAATTGCTTATCCTAACGATAAACCTTAACCGGCAGATGGGTGCCGGTTAGTAACTTATGGTCCCGATAAATACAAGTATTTTGTTTGTTTGGCAATTACAGCGCCATATTAGGTGTGTTTGCGTACTTATCCAGTAACAATTTGCTGGTAAAAATTTGCAGAAGAGTAAGAAATCTCTGTTGGGGAAAAAACCTCCAACAGATATTTGCAACCTCTCGTTTGCAAAACTTTTCAAATATTTTCACAAAGCAACGACTTTCCGTAAATGTTTGTGCAAATTATTGAGTTCGCGAACACTCTAATGGCCTGCAAAATATCGATGACACTATCGATACTACCGATATTTAATTTTTTTACTGACATTTGAATTGCTTTACGACAATTCCTGTTTTTAAACAAACTTTGTTGCAGATCCTTTGCTCTTTGACAAGTGTGTGATATAAAAATAATTCTAATATGCGTTTTATTTAATTTACCCTTTTATTGAACACACCACATAAATTTGCCATGAAATTTACATCTGACATCCATTAAATTTCATGTATCATTTTTATACCCACCACCGAAGAATGGGGTATATTCATATTTTTATTCCGTTTGCAACATATCGAAATTTCCGTTTCCGACCCTATAAAGTATGTATATTCTTGATCAGCGTAAAAATCTAAGACGATCTAGCCATGTTCGTCCGTCTGAGACGATCTAGCCATTTCCGTCCGTGAGTCCGCCCGTCTGTCTATTGAAGTCACGCTACAGTCTTTGAAAATAGAGATATTGAGCTGAAACTTTGCACAGATTTTTTTTGTCCATAAGCAGGTTAAGTTTGAAGATGGGCTATATCGGATTATATTTTGATATAGCCCCCATATAGACCGATCCGTCGATTTAGGGTCTTAGGCCCATAAAAGCCACATTTATTATCCGATTTTACTGAAATTTGGGACAGGGAGTTGTGTTAGGCCCTTCGACATCCTTCTTCAGATCGGTTCAGATTTGGATATAGCTGTCATATAGACCGATCCGTCGATTTTAGGTCTTAGGCCCATAAAAGCCACATTTATTATCCGATTTTGCTGAAATTTGGGCCAGTGAGTTGTGTTGGGCCCTTCGACATTCTTCTTCAATTTGGCTCAGATCAGCAAAGATTAGGATATAGCTGCCATATAGACCGATCTCTCGATTTAAAGTTTTGGGGCCATAAAAGGCGCATTTATTGTCCGATTTCACCGAAATTTGGGACAGTCACTTGTATTAGGCTCTTCGACATCCGTCTCGTTTATCGTAAAGATCGTTGTATTTTTAGATGTAGCTACTAAAAAGACCAATATTTTGTTTTACACAATTGAACAATGACTGGTACATATTAGTATTTGATCCAAATCGGAACATATTTCGATATAGCTGCTATGGGGCATAAGGTATGAATTTTTCACCGGATTTTGACGAAAGGTGGTTTACGTATATACCCGAGGTGGTGGGTATCCAAAGTTCGGCCCGGCCGAACTTAACGCCTTTTTACTTGTTAATCTTACCTTGGTAATCATCATTATATTGGCTGCGGCAGTTACAGCAAAACAGAAGGCAATGCAGAGCAAAATTAAACCGACAAAAATATCGGCTGCCGATGAGCCAAACTGCGATATGGCTACAATGAAACCGCAATAGCCAGTTTTGTTAAAACCAATGGCTTGGAAAACCGAAAATATAGTTTGGAAGAAATAAACAAAGAAGAAAACCATGAAGTTAAAGCTTGAATCGTTGCGAAACGCTTTGTAGGCTGGCCGGAACCTGGAAAATGTAAGTAAAATTTAACGCATTGCCGCCTAAATCTGCCAATAGCAATCACACTTACCAGCATATATACGATGCAGGCGTAAACAGCAAAGTATAAAATATAGACAGTCCAAAGTTGGTAAAGTCACCGGTGTGTATGAGAAGGGCGAGACCACCTAAGATATTAACGCACATGGTCAACGTATAAACTGTAAAAACGAGATTTTGTTAAAATTATTTAAACATTTCGTGAAGGCAAAAAAAAAATAATCTACAAATGTTCTACTTACACATCCATGTGTAATACAAATGTTTTACAAGTCTTTGAAATTCTGGAGGGATTTCTAAATTGAAATCTTGGTAAAAACATGGCTTAACACAGAAATTGTCTGGTAATGGAGGCCAATTATTCAACTGTGGCACATTTCCATGTAATTGTTGTTCTCGTCTGTCCAACTCAGCCGCTTTTCTATCTAATTCTTCTTGTCGGCGCTGAAATAAAAAATGATAAATGATGTATTTATAGATTTATATAGGGACATAATAAGATGTCTTTTGAATTTTATTTTTTTTTTGGACTGAATGCCACTTTTTTAGACCCAACACCATAAAATTGCGTTATGGGTCATATGCAATGCAATGTAAGTCGAAAGCCGAAAGGATCTACCGTTGACCCATCCAGACCGCTTTAAAAAGCCCAACAACTTGCTAATATTCAAATCCGCCAAATCAGACAAGTTCTCAAAGAAAAAAGAACCTAAAGAGGAACTACTTCCATTTGCCAGTGTACACGCGGCAGATGTTCTATAGTCTCTTCTTATTCCAAGTCCTCACAGCTTCGGCAAAAGTCGTTGCTGGTAACCTTCAGTTGCAGCGTCTCCCTACGCATGGAGAAACGCATTGTAGAGAATGTGTAAAAGCTGTCAAATGTGACACCAAGTATTTGGGGCATTTGATCATGGGAAAGATTACACTATACAAGACACTGATACTACCCGTGCTGTTGTAGGGTTCCAAAGCATGGGTACTTGCGAAAAAGGATGAGGTAGTACTTGGAATGTTTGAGAGAAAAATCCTTTGTAAAATAGTTGGACTACGAACTGTATGAGCTGTATGACGACAATAGCATAGTAAAACACATCAAAATACAACGGTTGCGTTGGCTAAGTCATGTTTTCAGAATGAATGAAGAAGCCTCAGCAATGAAATCTTTTGAAGGCGATCACGGTGGTACACGCAAACCTTGACGACCAAGAGTCCGATGGTGGGAGACACCTCGAAATTTGGTGACAGAGATTTAAGAAGGAGCGCAGAAGATCGAGGAGCTTAGAAAGCTATTGTACGTTAGGCTAATGGGGCAAATGTTCTGTCATAGCATATTAATCATCTCTGCCAAAGCGCCACACAGGTTGAAACTAAGAAGACTACTGAGCGCGTCCACAGCTTGCGAAAAGTTGGAAGCTACCTACGGAATAACTGTAAATACAGTCCTATGAGTTGACGGAAGGCCATGTCGGCCCGGATTTTTAGAGGGCGGTAGTTATCCTGGCGCTCAGAAAGCCTGCCAACAGGCTACTGAAAGAGATCCTGACTGATAATTGCCTTGTCAGGTTTTTGACATCGCGCTGTACCTAGAGAGGCAGACTACTTCTGAGTTTGTTTTTGTTGTCATTGTAGCCACATTTGTATGTAGACCTAGGAATCCTCGTCAAGTTCCAAGTGAGCAAGCTCGTTCCGGTCCATTGGACCGATCACCGCAGGAACATATGTCCATTAGTTATTTAAACGCACCAATAACTCGACTTGTCATATCGAATGACACACGCACTCTGTATTTAAGCAAGACCCTATGCCGCCCGGCCACACATTGAGACTCTCCGTTCGATACCGCTGATTATCCGCGACTGCCGTCGCAGCTACTCCATATGGAGCATTCTACTATCCGCAACCTGTGGACGCACCCAGTAGCTCACAGCAAAGCTTCTCGTCACAGCAATGAACTCCACATAGAACGGACCTCAATGTTCTACATTGTGTTCATTTTCCTTATTAAAAGCTCAGCTGAAGGCTACTGGGCGCGTCCACAGGTTGCTGAAAGTGGAAAGCTCCACACGGAGTAGCTGTAAATGAAGTAGTATACATTTTTAGCTGAGGTTCTCATGATGACGATGAAAACCACACAAATCGGAACTCCGCGTTACAACTTTTTTGGTGCTCATAGTCATTCGGTGCTGGGCTTCAGGGTTTGTGATTGTAAGGAGTGGCGGTGGAGAACTTTTTGTGAGGAACCACTGGATTATGGGTGAATACCTCGTTCCATGCCTGTAATCTTCATAGACACACAACCCTCTCCCTATTCGGAACTTCTGCAAGGGCCTGAAATTGCTGAGCAGGTTAACTCGCGCCGTTGACAGTTTTCTCCACCCTACCTGGCTCTTTCGTTATAGTTGTTCTCTTCTCTACCCTTCTCCCACTTTCCCTCCTTCTCCCCCGTTCCTCCTTTCTTTCTTTCTTTCATTCTACAGTCTTGCACAGTATTATGCCGGAAATCTACCAGTATTGTGGCAGAAACCGTTCTGGCATTGGAGTAACGGGAGCTTTTCGACTTTCTCTATTTAAGGAATATTCTTGTTACTGAACACTTATGCCCTAAGTGGCATGGGGCAAAGTAACATCCGCACATCTTCGTGTTACTACTTATCATTCCAGATATCAGTACAATTGTACAGTGCCTCAGCTTACCCTCTTCTCCTCAAAAGAATTTCATTAATACAAAGAGACCTTGTGCAATGCAAATTTACCAAGAACATTTCACTAAGGAAAAGGGAGGAAAGAGACTTTGTAGGGGCCATTAAACCACTCCTTTGGCCTTTCTTTAGTAACTGTCTTCCTAATCGAGTCTTTGGTTACTACTTCGTTGGTAATTCTTTCATTCAGCATACTATAACCCCATTCAACAAGCAGAGGTCAAATTCTCAAATCAGTTACGGCAAGCGAGACGTGAATCTTGGAATACAAACTACTTTTGTAGATGGATATCCGTTCCTTGGAGGGTCATCTATACACCATCAGACCTTACGGCCTTGTAGGCTTCTATTTGAATTGCGACACCATATTTCAAGACGACTTTTAACCTTAAACTTTTTTTTGATTGTTTGGTCATCTCCTTTTGTTTAGACCTATGCCATAAATACTATAAATACGATATCTTTTCTTACACCACCTTTGAAGTGATATGGCCGAGATAACAGAATTTATCATTTATAACAAAAAGATGGGAGTCTAATACATTAACCGCGATAGCCCAAGTTTTTGTTGTATTAATATGCGATAGCTGAGTGGACTACCAATTCATTAATTTTTACCCCGCATATCGCAATGTTTTGTTTACCAACGACCTATTGTCGTATTAGTGCTTCTGAAGTTAGCAGGCCGTAAGAAACCAAACAAAGTGCAGCCCAAATGGGCTATGTTTGATTAATAAAAACAAAATAATAATAAAAAAAAACGATATACAAAATATAGAGTCGTCTTCAGGCCAAAACTTCCACAACTTTAGAGCTAGAAGGCAGTAGGAGATATATAAAACTTTCCCCTTAGGCATTCCATTCGGAATAGGGTCAAAATTTCTAACAAATTTTGATCCTATTCCAAATGCTTCGATTCGGATTAGAAAAAGCAAGAAAATATTTTCGTTAAGTTTTCCTTGAGTGAATTTCTTATTGGAGTATACCAGCTAATGTACCACGGTTGTCTTCCAAGCGAATACAATAGAACATCCAGCATACACTATGTTTACATAGGCTTCATGATCATTTTCTTTAGCTAAATCCCCTTGAACAAATCTTTTCACCAAGTAGATAGGTATTTAACCTACAAATACAACTTGCAAGAATTTCGCAACTTCAGAAGTGCAATACTCTAATGACCACGTCATGGCAAGAAACCTTAAAAGGTCTCACAAATTGCCGCCGCCGCTGCATTTTGCATTGCTACTTAACATCTCAAGTAGATAAGACATATAGGTATATGTTTACGAAATTAGAAACACTCGGATCATATTACCCACCTGTAATTCTTCTGTTGTTATTTGGATGCTGGTGCTAGGTGTGGCTGCGGGGGCGCGCTGTTGCGCTGGCTGAATATTTTGCGATAGTGGTTGGACTACAGCAGCATTGGAATTTATTGAAGAGTTGATTTGTAGCTGAGGCTTGTTTTGCTCCTGTTCAAATGGATTATAGTCCTCCAATGAATTCTGCACATTGGTTGTTGTGCGTGTGGCTTGCTGTATGGCTGGATCCTGAAATATTAATTATATATAAAGCGCTGCTAATTTCTCCATACGGCATCATGGATTTTTTCTTGTACATACATGAATGTCGCCCGATAATGGAAAAGTGAGTCAATAATACATACTCACACGTATATATTGTATGTACAAAAAAAATATTTTCCAATCAGAAAATATGATCAAGCATTTCGAAAACGTCTTACCGCAAAAGGATTGTCCACGTTTGGCTCACCAAAGGGGTTGTCGTCAAAGCCTGACATTTTAATTGGTAGAATTTGCAATTTTAATCGCTAATATATTAATTTTAATCTTTTATCACAGGCTTTCAGGCTTTTGATGTAGTGAATGGGAAATCGATTTCGATTCCAGTCGATAATATTTGCTTTCATTCCACATCGATTACATTGTTGTCGATTTTGTAGGTATTCAATCGATAAAATAAATTTTGCATCATCATGTGTCAAATGGCAATTGGCTTAGATTTACACAATGGCTGTGTTATGCGACTCCACTAGATACACGTACAAATGCAAATTGCTCATGACTATTCCATTAAGCCTAGTACTGAGTTCGACTTTTCGACCGAACAACTGTCTAAGCGCATTATAAAAAAATGGCGATGAAGAAAATGCGAACACATTCCGTAGAAGTGGTACTGATTTCTATGAGCAAAATAGTAGCGACATGTCGCTGCGTCAGTAAAAATGTCACTTTAATCAAAACTAGTACTGACTTCATTTGTCTCGATAACGGATGCGAGAATTAGGCCCCAGGACTAGATTTTTACTGAATCACTAAGTGAATACCGGCAGTTTTTAGGAAAATGCAGTGGAATGGAAATAAAGATATACATTTAAGACCGGAGGAGACATCCTACCTAGAAGGTATAACCACCATAGAATGCCCATTGCACCAGAAGGAGGAGGAGACAGAATGTGCCCAGTACAGAGCAGTAAGTCTTCTCTTCATAACATACAAAATATATATAATCAATCGTAGAAGAGATTAAGATCAAAAGACAATCAGATTTAGAACAAAAGACATTAATCCTGCTTTTGATCTAGTAAAACTACAGTCTACCAGATATGCATACTACACCCGATTCCGTAGATCAGAAAACGTTCGACAACTTCTATACATATATATTTGGACTGCTAAGCGGCCTTCGATATGCATTCAAAGGCATTTGGAATCAGGTCTGAGCTAATGTATCATCACAAAAAAAAAAAAATTTCTGAGCCATAAGGTCTGAACATCCCAATAGAAATGGATTTACGGTTTTATCAAAAGGACTGGATAAACCATATTCTAAGGAACAGGTGGATAAAATGTGTGTCCCATGGCATAAATATAAGCGAGAAAGTGGCACAGGGAACGCCATAGGGGGCATTTTATCGCCACTCCTATGGGTGAACACCATAAATGACCTATTACGGATGCTGATTGAGAAGGGATTTAAACCGTCTGCAACGCAGACGATATTAGATCCGAACGATCTACGCAGAAAGGACGAAAGGGTTTTGCATATGGCATATGATTGGGCTAGACCCAATAAGACGATTTCGATATCTGACAAGGTCAAATACTTGGGTGTGATCTTGGACAGGAAACTGAATTGGAAGTGTCACATTCAGGAGCATACTGAGAAGGCTCACATATGTTGGGCACTATGTAGACGGGCAGTAGGCTCGAAATGGGACCTGAATCCGAAGATAGCCCACTAGCTCTACAGGAGCGTGATTAGACCAATACTTACTTACGCCGCAGTAGTTTGGTGGATTGCTATGGAGAAAAGTGCAACATAAGGACCATACAACAGGTTCAGAGAACATGTTGTCTTGGCATAGGGGGATGATGAGGACCACGCCCACTAGGGCACTGTAGGCTATTCTAGATATCCGTCCCATTGACATACAGGTTAAGTGTGAAGCAGCCACTGCGGCTATGAGACTTAAGGCGATGGGAGAATGGATTGAGGATGGGAGTAGCTCATACCATCGCGGTATAATCGAGGCGACGATAGGAAACCTGGAAGGAAGGGAAGAGGTTTCCTATCGGATGCCTGAGATGAACCTTGAAGTCGAGTGCGAGGTACTTCTACCATCGGCACAGTCTTGTATTGACGGAACCCTAGTATTGCCATCTAAAGGATCGTGTTACTCGGATGGATCAAAGCTAGAGGACAGAGTGGATCTTGGGGTTTAAATTGAGAACCCAGGGACTGAGATCTGTTTTAGACTGCCTAACCATAATACGGTCCTGCAGGCGGAGATCCGGGCGTTCACGGAATGCGTAAAGTGGTGTGGTCCTAACTCGAGGTCGTCGAGTGTGAACATCTTTACCGACAGTAAAATTGCCATAAGGGCAATAACAACCAGGACGGTTAGGTCACGAACAGTCTTGCAGTGTAATAAGGAGAATAGCACCTTCTCTGAAGATGGCAAAATCCGCTTCGTTTGGGTATCGTTTGCCCTTTCATTTCCCCTTACTCCGTGTGAAGGGAAATGAAAGGGCAGACGATTTGGCGGTGTAGGCCAGAGGACGGCCGTCAATAAACTTGGGTAACCCGAAGACTTTCGCGTCGACGCAGTCGTAGTATGGGCGACGAATGCGCATGCAACATTGTGGAACTGCGAAACAGTCGGTAGGACGGCGAAAATCCTATGGGGGGATCCAGATCGTGAGAAGACGAGGCTATTACTGTAAGGAAGCAAGAAGGAGGTCAGTATAGCTATTGGTATCATAACGGGATACATATGACTACGAGCTCACTTATCGGTGCGGCAAGTGATAGCATGTGTAGGGTATGCGGGGAAGATAATGAGACGTTGGAGTATTTCCTTTGTCATTGCCCGGCTTTCGCGTCTAACAGATACCGGCACTTAGGTGGAGACACAATACCAGACATGAACTAACTTAGGAGAGTGGTATTGAAAACAATTACGAATTTTGTAAGTAGCACGGAATTCCTAGCTTAAAATTTTATTTTTAGAGGTTACTTTATAGTTTTTAGAGCGCACAACAAGCCGATTACTGGCTTAGGTGTATGTCCATAGTGGCATGGGGCGGATTAATATCTGCATCCTCTTTTCAACCTAACCTATCAAAAGGCAGATGTGAAATGAAATAGTACTTTGCGATTGTTAACTACCTCGGTACAGCCATAACCAAACGACATCAGTTCTGAGATCAAAGGGAAAATCAAATTGACCAAGGAGCTTTGGAGAAATTATTTCATTCAGCCTTGTTTACCTATGTACAAATACAATACAAATTTTGCCCATAAACATTCCACTGAGGAACAGGGCAAACTTCTCACCTATCAATGAGTGCAGTCCGATTCAAGTTTAAGCTCAATGAAAAGGGGCCTCCTTTTTATAGCCGAGTCCGAACGGCGTGCCATAGTGTGACACCTCTTTGGAGAGAAGTTTTACATGGCATATTACCTCACAAATGTTGCCAGCATTAGGAGGGGAAAGCCACCGCTGAAAATTTTTTGTGATGGTCTCGCCAGGTCTCGAACCCAAGCGTTCAGCGTCATAGGCGGACAAGCTAACCTCTGCGCTACGGTGGCCTCCTGTTTACCTATGTAAGTACTAAAAAACAACAGACAAACCCACATTTTTTTCAAGTTTTTAAACATCGAGAAATTTTATTTATTATTTAGTACATTTCTTATTTCAGTTTATAATATTAGACATAGCTGTATGTAATTATATACGTATATGATTAAATCATAAGTTTTTATTTGGCCGTATGGTTTGTTCTTATTTCTAATTCATCGTTTATTATTGATACTAAAAAGTTGAATTTGGAAAACATTATGGATCACATGATCTTCTAATGTCTTATGTATAATGAATTCGTACACTAGGGTGGGTTCATTGGAATAAACTGAAAAAGTGTGATTTTTGGATTTTTGTTATTTAAGAAAGTGGAATGAAAATATGTAATGAAGGATGAAGAAAAAATTCAGCATTTTACAGAAAAGTCCGCAATATTGAAAAATAATAACAAAAACTTCATGACAAAACAATTAAAGGTGGTCTCATTTGTACAACAACCACAAATCATATGGGGCAATCCGCCATGTTGTCAGCAAGCCGATCGACCTTTTGCGAACACACACAAAGAAATTTGCGTGAGTGTGTGTATACGTGTGCGTACATGAGCAGAGAATATGCGGGAAAGAAGATAACAACAAAGAGAATGCAAACAAAAATCTGCCAACTTAATACCGTCAAACCTGGCTGGCTGTTAGCAACTGTTCGGGTGAGAACACCTTTTTAAATCCGGACCTTTGGACATTCATCAGGTAAATGGTGGCCCAATAAAAAAGGCTTCCAAAACGCACTCAATGAAAGAACTAGAATGGTATAACTGTCATCACTATGGCCAACAAAATTAGTGGAAAGCCATTCTAGCATCGACCATCCGCCATTCTAGCATCGACCATCCGTCGAATTTCGCAATAATCTAATAGACATTTTCGCTTTGAATGAAGTCAGTACTAGGCTTTAGAGCTTTCTCTACTCCTTCTGACAAAATCAGCTGTTTTTGTTGTCAGTCGAATGAATGAAAGCAAGCCCCAATTAAATTATTTTCACAAATTTATGATTTATCCACTTTTCTCACAAATTTAACAATTTTTACGCAAAAAAAAATCAGATTTGCTCACATTTGTAGGTTGTAGGTGTGATGGCAAAAATGATGAATCATATGTAAATTGACAATTTTGACAAACATTTTAAATTACACCTGAATACAAAAAGTGACATCTCATAAGACAACTACATGCCGTGTAATAACGGCTTTAGTATTTATCTATCCAGCCAATTATGGAAGGTTTGTATATTTGGTTAAGAACTGCTTTCTGTAAGTGCTCAAGATCAAAGTCAAAACGAGACAGTGTTTTATATAGAAGCTATTTAAGGTCGTGGCCCGATTTGGGTCGTACATGGAATCTTCATATTCATAATGGCAAATTGGATAAAAATTACGATCTGCAGAGGCTCAAGGAACACTATATCGGTTTATAGAGAACCTATATGAGGTTATAGATCGATTATAGACCGATATTTAGGATAACTTTTTGGGGTCTTAGGAGAAATCATCGTGCAAAACTTAAAATTCACCTATATCAGGTTAAAGACCGATTCAAACTATACATAGGATAAATTTTTGAGGTTTTAGAAGGACCATCGTGCAAAATTTCTGTCTAATCGGATAAGCGCTGCGCTAGATAGAGGCTCAAGAAGTATAATGGTTTATATCTTTTATTAGGTTTTATATGCAAACCATACATGGTACAACTATTGAGAACATAAAAAAGTCATAGTTCAAAATTTTAGACAAACCGGAAAGATTTGCTCTCTCAAGAGGCACAAGATGTGCAAAGGAAAGATCGGTTTATATGGGATCTATATCTGAACCTGGGCCGATTTGGTTCATTTACAATACCAACTGACCTACACTAGTAAGAAGCATAATATTCAGATTTGTCAGAATTCCGCTTTTATAACAGCGACGGGCTATCACCTCAGTTCTAAAGTGGACCACCTCCCTCAAGAAAAAAAGATCCTACCCATGGGAAAACACAACTACATGCTATCCAACCATTACCTTCGGCGCTTTTATCGCGGGGACCATCCAAATCATTATGTTGCTGTTGTTGTTGTTATAGCCACATTTTCATGTGGAGGTGGCGACCCTTGTCAAGCTTCTGTAGATGAGCAAGCTCGTTTCGGTCAAAAGGACCAGTCGCCGCGGTAACAGGTAACAGGGTGGCTATTGGTTTTTTAAAGGCGCCAATAACCCTTCTTGTCATATCGAGCATTATATGCACTCAGTATTTGTGCAAGAGCCGGTTCCGCCCGGCTTCTCACTGAGACTCTCTCTCCGGAGCATTCCACTATCCCGAACCTCTGGACGCGCTCAGTAGTTCGCAGCAAAGCTTCTCTTGTTTACTTAAATGAAAACAATTAAGAGCGTGCAAAGTTCGGCCGGGCCGAATCTTGGGAACCCACCACCATGGATTCTGCCAAAATATGGGAGCCGAGACTAATTTGGACCGTACTAGGCTCAGTTGTTGAAAGTTATAACAGAACACTATATGCAAAAATTTCAGCCAAATCGGATAAAAACCGCGGCTTCCAGGAGCTCAAGGAGTCAAATCGGGAGAACGGTTAATATGGGAGCCATTTGAGGTCGTTGGAAGTCATAACAGAACACTGTGTGCAGAATTTCACCCAAATTGGATGAAAGTTGTGGCTTTTAGGGACTCAAGAAGGAGATCGTTTTATATGGGAGCTATATCAGGTTATAGGCCGATTCAGACCGTACTTGGCACAGTTGTTGAAAGTCATAAAAACACACTACGTGCTCAATTTCATCCAAATCGGACAAAAATTGGGGCTTGTAAGGGCTCAAGAAGTAAAATCGGGAGACGGTTTATATGGCAGCTATATCAGGTTATGGACCGATTTGGACCGTGCTTAACACATTTGTTGGCAGTCATAACAAAACACTATGTGCAAAATTTCAGCCAAATCGGATAAAAATTGCGACTTCCAGGGGCTCAAGAAATCAAAACGTGAGATCGGTTTATATGGTAGCTTTATCCAAATCTGAACCGATATTGATCATTTGCAATCCCCCAACGACCTACATCAATATTAAGTATCTGTGCAAAATTTTAAGCGGCTAGCTTAACGCGTTCGACCGCTATCGTGCTTTCGACAGACGGACGGACGGACATGGTTGGATCGACTCAGGACGTCGAGACGATCAAGAATATAAGAATGACTAGATTAGTATACCCCCATCCTATGGGGGTGGGTATAAAAAATCTAAGTCAGGAATTAAGTGCTACTTACAAAATCTCTAATTTTTTTCCATACCACGCCCTTTATTGTTTTATGTCTGATTCTGTTTCCCTACCTGTCTGTTAGCTGCGAAAGCCGGGCAATGATATGGGAAACGCTCCAATGTCCCATCATCTTTTCTACACGCCCTACACATGCTATCACTTGCCGCACCTATTTTGCACAAGTGAGCTCTTAATAGTGGAGCCCACCTTAGCGCAGAGTTTAGCATGTCCGCTTATGACGCTGAACGTCTTGGTTCGAATCCTGGCGAGAACATCAGAAAATTTTTCAGCGTTGATTATTCCCGACTAATGCTGGCGACATTTGTGAGGTACTGTACCATTTGGTATGGCAGCTTCTTCACAAAGAGGTGTCGAACTGCGGCACGCTCTTCAGACCCGGCTATAAAAAGGAGGCCCATTATCATCGATGTTAAACTTGAATCGGACAGCACTCATTGATTTGTGAGAAGTTTGCCCCTGTTCCTTAATGGAATGTTCTTGGGCAAATTTGCACTTTCGAGCTCGTTGGCCTATGTCCCGTTATGACACCGAGAGCAATACTAACCTCCTTACTTCCTTTCAGTAATAGCCTCATCTTCTCACGATTCGGATCTCTTCATAGGATTTTCTTTGTCCTACCGACTAGAGATTTTCATGTGAGTGACCTTTCACTCACGCTCACGAAAAACAATGTTACTCACACACAAGTTTTTAATGTCGACTTATGTTCGCGCACGCTCACGAGACATGGCAGTCGGTTGTACGTACCGAATTGGCCCGATGGATTCATTCATCGGCAAGGGCTGCCGCGTCCGTGTCCAACACACTGCTACAACAACAACAATGTTACTCACATACGACTTCCGAGACACTCACAAGATATTCACGATGATTCTTCCATGAAGCGAATAATAATTTTTTTCCATGCGTCAAGTGCCTGAATTCGTACGTTTAAGTACCGTATAATTTGAGATGCATGCAAAAAAAAATTTTTTGTTATATCTTAAACCGTTAGTCGTGATTTTCTTAAAGGTTTTGAGTGTCTCGCGAGTGTGATTTTCTGGTGAGTTCTAATTTTATTCGTCAGTCTTGACGAATAAGTTTCTCCTGAGTGGTGAGTTTCTCGAGAGTCGTGATAAGTGTCGTGAGCGAGCGAGTTGTTATAGCCACATTTTCATGTGGAGGTGACGATCCTCGTCAAGCTCCTGTAGGTGAGCAAGCTCGTTCTGGTTCAACCTGTTCCGATCGCCGCGGGAACAGGGTGGTGATTGGTTAATTGTCATATCGAGCATCATAGGCACTCAGTATTTGCCGGTGCCGCCCGACCTCTCACTGAGACTCTCCGCTCGATACAGGTGATTGTCCGCGACTGCCGTTGCAGCTACTCCGTATGGAGTATTCCACTATCCGCAACCTGTGGACGCGCCCGGTAGCTCGCAGCTCAACTTTTCGTGACAGCAACGAACACCACACAGATCGGACCTAAATGTTCCAGCCCGTGTGATGCTCACAGCTATCCCGTGCCGTGGAGTGTCTCGTAAATCGTGAATGTGATTTTCTGGTGAATTGTGATTTTATTTGTCAGTCGTGATTTTTCTTGTGAATCGTGAGTTTCTCCTGAGTAGTGAGTTTCTCGTGTGCCATGAGCGGGATTTCATTCACTCACGCTCACGCACAAAGAATTTTAATTCAATCACAGTCTCGTACGATCTCATCATAGGATTTGGATCTCTCTCACAAGCTCACAACGAGACCCACGCGTGCTACGAGACTCACGTGCACACCTCTCTTATCAACCGTTTCGCTGTTCCACAGTGTTACAAGAACGTTCATCGCCCAGATTATGTCATAACGACGTGAGTTTCTTCTGATTCGTGGGTTTCTCGAGAGTTGTGTGTCATGAGCGGGATTTCCTTCACTCACTCTCATGCACAAAGAATTTTAATTCAATCACGGTCATGATTGGTTGTTGATCTCACTCACGAATTACGAGCGGGATTTCATTCACTCACGCTCACGCACAAAGAATTTTAATTCAATCACAGTCACGTACGATCTCATCATAGGATTTGGATCTCTCTCACGAGCTACGAGACCCACGCGCGACACGCCTACTCACGTGCACACCTCTACTATCAACCGTTTCGCTGTTCCTCAGTGTTACAAGAACATTCGTCGCCCAGATTATGCCATAACGACGTTGGGTAGGTTAGGTTAGGTAAGAGTGGCAGTCCTTTACTGACTCACTTTGACAATTTTAAGTCCATTGTGATAACACAGTAGCGACAGACAAAGGCTTCTGGCGGGAATCGAACCCACGACCGAAGCACGCCACCAACTCGGCTAATGGGGCGCCCGCCGACGGTGGGTATAAATATCTTCTTAGGAATTCGAAACGAGACTTAAATTCTCTCAACAAAGTGAACGAACAGTTTATAATTCACCTGTTCTGGGTGCCGGGCCACAGAGATATGGCAGGAAATTTTCGACAGGTGGACACTTTTGGGGGGCTGTGAACGTTCCAAAATTATACGGTTGTTGTTGTTTTTGGCAAATACTTGCATGTGGGTATAAAGATTAGAAAGCTCCCTTTGAGTAGCGAAGTCATTGCGATGCATAGAACTCGAACTTCTGCATTGCTGTCGTTGGCTTAAACAAAAGTTTCACTCATCATATCCATCATGACAGGTCACTGTACAGATTTGCAAGTACAGATTTCTGCAGTAGCTGTAAGAACTTCGGAGAAGATGAAACAACATCTGATGTGTGCCTGTGCTGCGCTGGCAAGAAGAACTTCCGATTTGTGTGTTCAATTCAAACTGGTTGTTCAATGGTGGAGGCCACCGTAGCTCAGAGGTAAGCATCTCCGCCCAAGACGCTGAACGCCTGGGTTCGAATCCTGACGAGGCCATTAGAAAAAAAATTTTCAGAGGTGGTTTTCTCCTCCTAATGCTGGCAACATTTGTGAGGCACTGCGACACTCAATTCCGACACTCGCCTATAAAAAGGAGGCCCCTTATCACTGAGCTTAAACTAGAATGGGACTGCACTCATTGATATGTGAGCAGTTTGCTCCTGTTCCTTAGTGGAATGTTCATGGGCAAAATTTGTATTTGTTTGGTTGTTCAATGGTAGGACATAGAAGGCATCTTTCTTCTCCTTTCTTCTGTGTTATCAAAATGAACTAAAAGAGGTTTAAGTGAGTGTGATTGCATAGTGCCACAAAAATTTTACCTAAAATCTATATAATTTTCAAAAGTTCTAAGGACCTACCTCTGGTATCACCACAATCGTACAATCAAAATCTGTAGATTTTTCCTTCCTTTAAATACAATGTGCTGTAAATGTCATGGATCACGATGCTGATCTATCTAGGAATATATTGGCAGTTGAGTTTCGTTAACCAGACAAATACAAATTTGAGGAAAATGGAGAATTATTTGTAAATTCTTGAAAATTAATTCCTTCTAGCTGGTTGAAAAAAAAAAAATACTTCCAACAAACATTATCTAAAGGCGCAAATAAGAATGTTGTGATTCAGTGTTAAGACAAAATACATCTTCGAAAATGCCGGCCATATAATATCATCATCATATATGTATATTATTTTATAACAAATTTTATTTGTTAAATTTGAATTTATTTCACTGCACTGCAAACTATTTGCAGTAGATGATATCTATGTATAGAGTATGTACAATACATGGTTATGGTATTAAATATTTATATATAAAGTATATGTATGCCTAGAGATTGGTTTTTGTTTTTGTATTCATCTAAAAGGGGTTTCGCTTCGTAAAAGTATTGGTATTCAAATATAGATTTGTTTTCTCGTTATATTTTTTGTTTGTTGGTTTTCTCGTTTCGTTTTTTTTTTTTTTTTGTTTTTGTTTTTATGTTTCAAGTCAGTCATTATCCTGCAAGTTCTACATAACTATGTTAATTATTAATTTTACTTGTACATATCTTATGTTATAGCACCGAGACAATACTTTGTGAGCAGCAATAATGAAAGAAATCATAATTTTAATTGTTAAGACGACAATTTAATACTTATGTTATTTTATTATAATTTTTTTATTATTATTATTATTACTTTCAATATTATAATTATTACTATTTTACTCACTGTAATACTAGCTAGCATATAGTTAATAATTAATAATCAAAAAGAAAAGAACAACAAAGTGGAACAAATCTACAAAGATCCTTCTCCCGAAATCTGAAAAGAAAAATTGTTTGGAATTAATATTAGTTTCTAAAATCTGTTTACAAAGTTATATGCAATTAAATGAAACATATTTCCACAAAATTTTCCTAAAAAACAAAATTTCCAAGAAATTTTCTCTAAGACTAAAACAAAATTTCCATAAAATTTTCCTAAAAAACAAAATTCCCAAGAAATTTTCTCTAAGACTAAAACAAAATTTCCATGAAAATTTTTTTAAGACAAAATTTCCATAAAAATTTTCTCAATTTTTGTTTGTTTCTCTTTCGAGATGAGCTCAATTATCGAAGATGCAAATAAAAAAGGAAAGCCAAAGATAGCAACACACACCAACCACTATATGGGACGCGTTTCGTCTTTGGTTAGAAGACTTTTCAACCATATTAGGTGTGATGGCTTCAAGGGCCGTGCGTTGGTGTGTTGTATTTGAATCGTATTAGTAGCGAAAACGCATCTATGATACAATTACCACATTAACCAAGCTCGACAACTCTGTCTAATAGTTGTACTTTTCCCAATGCATGTATTTTTGTGTAATGACACATTCTTTCTGTGACAAATTACAATTTCTCTAAAGGCAAAATTTCCATGAAATTTTCTCTAAAGACAAAATTTCCATGAAATTTTCTCTAAAGACAAAATTTCCATGAAATTTTCTCTAAAGACAAAATTTCCATGAAATTTTCTCTGAAGACAAAATTTCCATGAAATTTTCTCTGAAGACAAAATTTCCATGAAATTTTCTCTAAAGACAAAATTTCCATGAAATTTTCTCTAAAGACAAAATTTCCATGAAATTTTCTCTAAAGACAAAATTTCCATGAAATTTTCTCTAAAGACAAAATTTCCATGAAATTTTCTCTAAAGACAAAATTTCTATGAAATTTTCTCTAAAGACAAAATTTCTATGAAATTTTCTCTAAAGACAAAATTTCTATGAAATTTTCTCTAAAGACAAAATTTCTATGAAATTTTCTCTAAAGACAAAATTTCTATGAAATTTTCTCTAAAGACAAAATTTCTATGAAATTTTCTCTAAAGACAAAATTTCTATGAAATTTTCTCTAAAGACAAAATTTCTATGAAATTTTCTCTAAAGACAAAATTTCTATGAAATTTTCTCTAAAGACAAAATTTCTATGAAATTTTCTCTAAAGACAAAATTTCTATGAAATTTTCTCTAAAGACAAAATTTCTATGAAATTTTCTCTAAAGACAAAATTTCCAGAAAATTTTCTCTAAAGACAAAATTCTATGAAATTTTCTCTAAAGACAAAATTTCTATGAAATTTTCTTTAAAGACAAAATTTCTATGAAATTTTCTCTAAGACAAAATTTCTATGAAATTATCTCTAAAGACAAAATTTCTATGAAATTTTCTCTAAAGACAAAATTTCTATGAAATTTTCTCTAAAGACAAAATTTCTATGAAATTTTCTCTAAAGACAAAATTTCTATGAAATTTTCTCTAAAGACAAAATTTCTATGAAATTTTCTCTAAAGACAAAATTTCTATGAAATTTTCTCTAAAGACAAAATTTCTATGAAATTATCTCTAAAGACAAAATTTCTATGAAATTTTCTCTAAAGACAAAATTTCTATGAAATTTTCTCTAAAGACAAAATTTCTATGAAATTTTCTCTAAAGACAAAATTTCTATGAAATTTTCTCTAAGACAAAATTTCTATGAAATTTTCTCTAAAGACAAAATTTCTATGAAATTTTCTCTAAAGACAAAATTTCTATGAAATTTTCTCTAAAAACAAAATTTCTATGAAATTTTCTCGAAAGACAAAATTTCTATGAATTTTACTCTAAAGACAAAATTTCTATGAAATTTTCTCTAAAGACAAAATTTCTATGAAATTTTCTCTAAGACAAAATTTCCATGAAATTTTCTCTAAAGACAAAATTTCCATGAAATTTTCTCTAAAGACAAAATTTCCATGAAATTTTCTCTAAAGACAAAATTTCCATGAAATTTTCTCTAAAGACAAAATTTCCATGAAATTTTCTCTAAAGACAAAATTTTCATGAAATTTTCTCTAACAACCAAATTTCCCTAAAATTTCCTCTAAAAACAAAATTTCCATGAAATTTTCTCTAAAAACAAAATTTCCATGAAATTTTCTCTAAAGACAAAATTTCCACGAAATTTTCTCTAAAGACAAAATTTTCTTGAAATTTTCTCTAAAGACAAAACAACCAAATTTCCCTAAAATTTCCTCTAAAAACAAAATTTCCCTAAAATTTCTTCTAAAGACAAAATTTCCATGAAATTTTTCTCATAATACCTGGTCAAGAATCTGGAGACCGCCCCACACCCAAAAAACCTAGCCATGGAAAAACGGGGCCAATAATGAGAGCTAATATGGAGCAGAACAAATATCAAGCACCCAATTTTGTGGTCAAGAATCTAGGGGCCAGCAGTGTCGAGATGCTGCTGAAACCATGAATACAGCATATTCTTGTAGTCAGCAGCAACTTTTCAGGCGAAGTAGAGGTATCGGGAGAAATGGAAAATGAATGAGCTAGTTCAGAAATCAAGAGAAAGTCCGATTACTCAACCTGAGAGTATACTGCACAACCAATCCCTAATGATGGTATAAAATTTATACCGCCTAGTCAAAATGAAGCCTATGTTGCAGTCACTAGGCTAAAGTGCAACAAAGCAGCAGGAGCCAATGGGTCACCGGCTGAACTATTTCAGAATGGAAGTGACGTGCCGATGTGGCTTATGCATCAGCTCTTATGCGCACTCTGGCTATAAGTAGGCATAATCCTTGATAATAACCTCACCATTATATGTCCCGTACACAAGAAAGGAGACAAAATAGTAGGTGGCAACTACAGAGAAAATCCGGCACGGGATAGCTGTGAGCACCACACAGGCTGGAACAGTGAGGTCCGTCAGGCCCATGTGGAGTTCATTGCTGTCACGAGAAGTTTAGCTGCAAGCTACCGGGCGCGTCCACAGGTTGTGGATTGTGGAATGCTCCATACGAAGTAGCTGCAACGGCAGTCGCGGACAATAAGCGGTATCGAGCGGAGAGTCTCAATGAGAGGCCGGGCGGCACCGGCTCTTGCACAAATATTGAGTGCCTATGATGGTCGAGTTATTGGCGCCTTTAAATAACCAATGGCCACCCTGTTCCTTCGGCGATCGGTTCTTTGGACCGGAACGAGGTCCGAACAGGAGCTTGACGAGAATCGCCACCTCCACATAAAAATGTGGCTACAACATAATTTAGAGCATTGGCGGGCAAATACAAACACTCCATTGCACATATTTGTGTACATTAGCCCACGGGCTTGGAATATTGCGCACACTAACAAATGTGCCCAACACTGATTTATAGCCTTCTGCCTGCCATCTTTTCAAACTTTAACCCCGACTTCTACGGACCCAGATGTATCAAGATGGTGACGTACCTGTACCCTAAACTACTTTCTTTCAGTGCAGTGCGAGTCTCCTTATATGATGACGTATCTACATATGTGGTGACGTATTCGAAAGCACCCTAAAGTCGAGTCTTCCAATGCAATGCTAGCATGATCTGGAATCATCGGGTACCGTGCGAGTTCTACTGGGTGGTGACGAACGCATTCATACATCCCTAAGAGTCGACGTGCTCGTAGCAGCAAACCCATCGTAACCTTATAACTCTCGGAACGCTTAAACAGTAGGTAGGTGCAAAAATGATAAAGAAATTTCCACTTAGAATAAATTTGCATTCAGTTTTCCTTCGAAAAGACCATAAATAAGATAAACCTTATTGTTGGATACTACGTGCAGAACCCATGGTTTTTACGCTTTGTCATTTCTCCACTGTGCACATATGAGGATTTATTTTCTGTTAAACACGTGACTTTAATAAACATTTATTGTAGGCAATTTGCTGTTGCTTTGAGTAAAACTGTATGCACGCGAAGTCTTATCAAAATTCAGATGTGTTTTTCATACAAGTTCTTACCTGAGAATTGGAACTATCACTTTCAATTTGTTCTGAATAACAATGTTTGTAATTCAGGTAGTCTAAAAGTCTTCTCGGTAATGGTAATGTTTGTATTAAGTCCTTCCTTATTACAGCTTTTAATATAACAAATCTGTAGGAGAAAAATCGAAAAAGTTTTAGTATTTATGAGGAAATATAAAAGTCACATCTAATATATATAAAAATTAAATTGTTGCGCTTTGTTTGTTTGATTTTCATGAAATTTTTACAGATGGTAGGCCCCTGGTGAAAATAGGGTACTACATTTTTTTTATATCCGAAGGGGGGACGGATCCTCCCCCATACCCCCATTTTCAAAAACCAACATTTTGCCACCCTATGGTACCCTAAAAACGCGAAATTGGTATAAAACTTTGGAGTCAACTAATCTGGGGGGACGCCCCATCCCAAAACCCACCCGGACGGACATGTTTACCGATTGGGACAATATGGGTATCAAATGAAAGGTATTTAGGAGTAGTGTATGAATTTGGTATAAAAATTCATACCAAAGCGTTCAGGGGGTCCCCCACCCCCGAAAAAAACCCCAACACTACTCTTTCACCGCATTGGGCAATATGGATAGCAAATGAAAGGTATTTAAATTTAGAGTAAAAATCTGACATAAAAACTTATTCCTTGGCGTCTGAGGCCCCCCCCCCCCCCCATACCCCACCGCACGGACATGTTTGCCAATATGGGTATCAGACAAAAGGTATTTAAGAGTAGAACTAGGTATAGAAATTTCGCCCAAAGTGTTCGAGGGGGTCCGCCACCTATTTCACCGCTTTGGGCAATATGGGTATCAAATGAAAGGTATTTAAAAGTAGGGTCAAATCTGCCATAAAAATTTATTCCTTGGTATCTAAGGGGCTACCAATGGTCTAACCATTTAGAAAAATCTAAAAGTAATTACCTGCACATATGTTGCAAACTTTGAACGTGCTTAAACCTAGAAACTGGATTTGTCAATTGCACACGCATGGGACCATGTTCTGGTCTTCGATGTAAAAAGAATAAATATCTGTAAAAGGAAATGAAAAATAATTGGAACTTAATTTGCCACACATATTAAAAATTTAGCTGTACAATATGCCTTAATTTCTTTTTTTTTAGAAATATCAGCTAAAACCATTCTTAACACAAATAATTACCTGCCGCTTCGTGAATGCTCCACAGCCTTTTCTATGAATTCTGTGATTGTTTGCGATTTGAATTTAGCATACGATCCAAATGAAAATGTTCCTGAAAATCAGTACAAGATGTTATTTTTTTGCTCATATAGATAACCCTTTCACACCCATTTCTATCAATTTGTAGTGTGGAATTATAGATAATAAATGTAAATTACCTTGATCCTGTTCAATACGAACATGGCGCACACAATTATTTAATTTGAAACTTAGTGAAAATATGTAATGATCGTCAGAGCTATCACGAACAATGAAACTTCCATCAGGCTCGTTAGACAAGACTTTTTCGGCGGCTTCGCTTGATAATGGTCCCCAATACCAACCATACTGAAATATTACAGAGAGTAAAGACCAAACGAGAATAGAATGAGTAAAATCTTTGTGTTGTACACTAAGGCAGCAGCCCTTGCCGATGAAGGCTTCTTGGGGTCAATGGGTTAAAATGAGTAAAATCGTTGTGTTGTACGCTAAGGTGGCAGCCCTTGCCGATGAAGGCTTCATCGGGTCATGCCATGGGATAATCAAAACATCTTTTTTCTATTTTCATTATCCCACATCAGATTTCCAGCTCTACTTACATCTTTAACTTTCTCAATGCTGGATGTGAAATGAAATGGCCTAACTTCAAACTTTTTCTCCTCTTTCTTGACTGTATTCTCATCAGTGCTTTTAACGACCTTTTCTCCAGATTCTACAAGCAATAGGGAAAACAAAATATTAATCACATTGGCTTAAGTGACAACACCAGCAACTGCCTACCTTTTTTTGGTAGAGGCGGAAGAGCTCTTGATTGGAATTTTTTACGCTTATCTTCATTGGACTTTGTGGTTGTTGTTGTTTTTTCGTTGCTTGTAAAATTCTCTTCATTGTCATTGGTGTCATGCCGGTTGTTGTATCTGCCGTGATTTTTTCGAAAACGAAAAATACTACAAAATCGCTGCTTCAAATTCAATGTAAACTGAGATTTCTTTTCGTTGGAAGATATCATGTTAGTCTTAATTACAGTTTGTGGAACTTCTGACGGCTTCTCTTTTTCATTATTCAAATTGCCGCCAATTGTCTGTTGAGAAGCATTTTGTTTGTGATTGTTTTGGTTGTTTTTGGCAAGCATTATGTTATTGTTGTTATTCGTATGAGCTTCCGAGTCTGATGAGAAGTTTTTGCGATTTTTTGCCGTTGGGCCTACACATTTTTCCAAGCGGTTTTGAGTTGAGTTGCTACTGCGGGACCCGCTCCACAAGGCATCATTCAAAGATTTCGATGTTGAGTTAGTAATTGCCGATTTGGAATGCTGCATTGCAGTGGAGGTGCCACCAGCTACAGTTGCTGACACACCTTCGGTGTTGCTGTCCTTCGTTTCGGAGTATAGAGTGTGATAGAACGACTTCACTTCTTCCAGGGACATGTGCAACGGCTCCACTGTATTAACTATGCCGTCTTCTTGTATGCTTGAGTTGGATACAAAAGTTGATGTATACTTGGAGGATGTACTCGACGATATGTGACTGGGGGCCCGATCACTATTTTCGTCGTTATCGGGGCAGTTGGAGGAGCTTGATCGCTTCTTGCGCTTAGTTTTATTTTTACGATTCACTTTCGTCTGGTGGTGGCATTTTATGGAGGCGTGCTTACTACAACTACTTGCTATATCTACATCTTTGGCATCTCTATTTGCAGACTCCTTGTTGCTGGCATTGGCACTATGACGCTGCATATATTGCGAACAACGTCCCTTGTCCGATTTGACCATATCCACCGGCAAGGCGTAGATGTCTGAGTCGATGGGGACGTTATAAAAATCTGAGATTTCTCGCGTCAGCAGTGCATCGTGGGACATAGCCTGCGTAATAAATATCGAATCGTCTGGCTTGTTGGCCGAAGACACACTCAACGAGTTGTGAGAACTTGACAGTCGACTGTTCAATGAGTTTCTGGAGTTGGGTCTATTACTACACGTCCCTGCAAATGTAAATAAAATGTTGTTTAAATTAGACAATATGTGGACCATTAAAGATATCAGTATAAACACTTACCTCCATGATAGATATGATTGTGGCAATAATGCGAATTGCTTAAGGGGCTATAAATTATCTTTCGTTGTGAACTGTTATCGAACTGCTGATATGCATTTCGTTTAATACCATAGTACAAATCGTAATCATGTATGTCTGAGAGGCCAGACACATTAAATCGCTGCACTGCCGACGTAATGTTGTCCTGCTCCGATGGTATGGCCTTAAAATATCTGGTGTGGTCTTGAAAGTAAGGGCACAAGGTCTTTTTTATTTTCACAATAGACACTGGCGGCGGAGGCGGAGGAATTATTTGCGATGTAGAATCAGATTCTAAAACATCAACACTGTTGCCCAACGAGGAGCTTAAAATATTATTCGGCTCATCATAAATGTTATCCATGTGTGAGTGAAGCATGGAGTCACTTGAGTACAAGTGTTTGCTAATTGTATACAGCTCCTTGCCAGACATATCCTCACCGCCCATATAATTGCCAGAAATGGTATCTGTTTCGCCGCCACAGGTGTTCATGTTGCCAATGGTGATTTCACTTAAGTTGGTTGGTTGCTCTATGCTGCCATGATCTTTAAGATGCTCAAAGGAGGATTGAGATGATGTCCAGCGCCTTAAACTTGACATGGGATTTTTCGTCATGGACCGCACCAGTGTTGTTTGGGGAGAATCTTGAAACTCTGGTGGGGGATCTATGGGCGCCAATGGTCCTTTTTTCAAAGTATTAAAGTTTTCGGCGCTCATTCCCCCTTCCGAGCAATTATCCAAAGAATCAAACTGAGAGACTTCACCATCGCTTTCCACAATCTGAAAAACAAAACCAGTGATTAATTAGCCTAGGTTTTTTCTATTGTGAATTCTGGCATTACCTCAATATCAAACTTGCACAGACCCAAACGATATGAATCACCACTCGATATTGAACTGTTTGTGGTTAGCGGAACACCAGAGTCATCACTTAACGATGCAGCCGCATTCAGCTCTATGCTGTTGGTACTGGTCAAATCGTGATGGTGCGATGGAAAAATTGTAAAGCTGTCGCTGCTGCAAATGCTGGCAATAACCGACGCCGTCGCCGAAGTGTTGCAAGTGGTATCCTTGTTCTTTGTAGAAGAATCCATTTTCTCGTATATTTAAACGCACAGCTAAAAGTAGTGAGTTACATATATACTTAGAACACAAACAAAACAAATATTTAAATTTAACGATCGCCACCGGAACATGGAGCAAACGTTATATGAGACCTTTGAAAACTTTTGCTCAAGTTTCCATGTACTTTTTTATGTGTATATATATGAACATGCATACAAGAAAACAAGACGATTGAGCAAATTCAGTGTCTGGAATTACCATATATATGTATGTATGCCCAAAAGGAAACAAATAAGAAAATTTGCCGGATTTGCCATTTTTTTGTTTGCAAATTCTTTAAAGAAAACCACAAAAACACTTTATAATTTTTGATATAAGCATGTGTGTGTGTGTGTGTACATTCTTCTATCTTCGTACATCGTACCTCCACAGATAGGGTGAATGAAGATAATTTCTGCTCTATAGTATACTAGACATTGTACGCACACTTTCGGATGCACATTGCAGAATTTCAAAGATTCTTTTTATTGACTTTAATCCCAAAAGGCTTAAAAATATAAAAAATATCCTCCACAAAGCTGCATGGTTTTTAGTTAGGTCCAAGCACAATTGCGATGGAGCCTAGGGTACCCCAATAATCACAACAAATCACGCCCATTAAGTGATGCTTATACGCATTGAAGAACCGATAGGTATATATATACATATATATTTATATATGTATGCAGACGGATGTAGTACAACGTATGGCAAAGTCCTATGTACGAATGTACGCAAAAATTTACGACAAATGACACCGCTTTTTCCATGTACATATATAGGAAAACTATAAACAATTTAAAATGAAAAAATTTACTATATACATGTAGGCACGTATGTATGTATGTATATATTCTTATATATGTATCTGCTTTTATAAATATCTTCATAGATTTATTTACATATATATACTATATGTATATACATAGGTATATAATATACTACACAACAGTTACTCTCGTTCATATACGATGAAACACATAAATAAAGCCGTACAATTTTTTCCCGAGGTTTCACTGCAAGTTCACCCAGACTTTCGGCCCCGTCATTATAGCCAGGATATTTTTTTCATACACTTTGCACAGGCACAAGACAATATCGTTTATTTCATTCATTCACTTGTTCATATTTTACAATTTAATCTTCTACTGCACTTTGAACTTATTTACATGGTTTTCTATTTGCATTAAAGCAGTACTTCTAGACCATAAAAGTATCTTAGTATCTTTTAGACCATAAAACTTATTTCACTTCCATACTTCCATTCATTTAGGGATCTAAAAGTCGACTTTCGACTAATCGAATAATCAAAGTCGACTTTTAGTGGATTAAAAAATCGAATAGTCGAAAATCTACTTTTACCATGGTACAATTAAGAGGTAATACCATTAGCACAACAACAAAAATCTACCCCCAACAAAACTACCTTAAGTGGCAAATGCCGTAAATGGAAGTGTAAAAGTGGTTTTAGGAATAAACTTTGTTTTACAACTTATCTTCTTCAAATGTGTTTTATATTTGTATTTTCTTGATAATAACACTATTTTTTACTTATGTGCAGCATATCGGATCAAATAGTGCCTCTTAAAATCACAGCAAATCAAAGGAAAAATAAAAAAATTGTAATCAGCTGTTCGCATGACCTCACCTTATAAGTGCATCCTGTACTTTTACATTGCCTACTCTGACGAATGTTTAATTTTGGCACAGTGATTTACACATTGTTCACTTCCGACTAAAGCTACTTTCTTAAGCTGATTTCTGAACAATAGTTATAACCGTTGTTGAAAAAAATTGCCGAAATGTTTTCAATTTACCATAAAGGCTTTTTACCGATTACTTTTTTTAGATAGTAGATTTTAAAGCAAAACAACTTACCGATTTCATTCAGTGGTAGAATTTTAATAAAATAGTTGGTGATTGAGAGCTTGCAAATTTCTACTTGAGGTTTTTTCCCATCACAAATTTGCAGCGTCGAACAGTTGTTTTAAAAAATTTAGCTGTTTAGTTCAAAAAAAGAGAAAGAGGGTAAAGGCTGTTTTTATTCTCCTGCAAATTTTTAGTTGAAAAATACGCGAACAGACGCGAAAGTACTAAAATATAACACAGCAACATATTAATACAAAGCGAAATGCATGCTTTTGCCCTTTTCACTATTGGGTAGATAGTATTCAGCGAATCCTGCTTTTTGCCAAATGCTTTAATAAATCCTTTATATGTGAGGATGACGCATAGGATGTATAATGTAATTTTCCCATTAGTTGATATTGATATTGATTAACAAATAAACTGTTATTAATAATGGCAGCGGAGACGTTTTGTCAAAAGAACGAAACAAATTAAAAAAACGTTTAAAATTCCATGCACTCCACAAAATATCAAATAAATACGAGTCAGAGGCAATATAATACCTAGAACTCAAACGGTAGAGTCCGATAGGAAGGTAAGACTCAAATAAAATGGTTTTGGTAGATGGTAGAGATTAAAATTTCAAATTTTTTAACGAATACTCTACTGAAACGCCGCGGTTGCTTTTCGATACCTCTGACAGCCTCCTTACATTTCGATTAAAATCAGCTCGAAGACTTCTCTTATTTAAATGAATGCTTTCCAACTCAAATGCAAATTTGCCCACAAACATTCCATTTGAAAGAGGGCAAATTTACCACATATCAATAAATGCAACAAGTAAAAACTCCCCTAGTTGATAATCCATCGTGACCCATTGTCAGCCGAAAAGTGCTCAATTTATCGGGATTCCCGATTGCCTCAGTCAAACGGCGATCTTCGTTGCCGCACACCCAACATACAGGTGCAAAGACAGAAGATCGAACACTGCACTCAGAGGCCCAATTGCTGGACTCTGTGCTACAGAGATTTACCTTTTCGTTCATTCTGTGCCGTGAATATCCATCCCAGGCCCCAATCCCTACATATCGAGTTGAAACTGGTGTAGAATATGTTAACCCATAATACTGCACCTTCTCCCACAACCCAGTCCACCAGACATTGTGCCCAGCGCTCTACGGCACGAGTTAACTATAAATATCACATCGGCACGGGATAGCTGTGAGCACCACACAGGTGCTTACAGCTGGCGTAGCTGAGAGCTACCGGGAACGTCCACGGGTTGTAGAATGCTCCATACGGAGAAGCTGCAACGGCAGTCGCGGATAATTAGCGGTATCGAGCGGAGAGTCTCAATGAGAGGCCGGGCGACACCGGCTCTTGCACAAATACTGAGTGCCTATTATGCTCGATAAGACAAGGCGAGTTATTGGCGCCTTTAAATAACCAAACATAAACATCACTACAACAACATAAACATCACACAGACTGGATCTTTGAGAAGCTTAAATGGGTGCTACCGGACGCTTCCACAGGTTGCGACTAATGAAATGCTCCATGGGTATGAGGGCTAACTGCAATTGCAGTCTCGAACAATCAGCGGAATCGAGTAGAGAGTCTCAGTGAGAGGCCGGATGGCAGCGACTATTACTTAAACACTGAGTCTCTATGACAAGGCGAATTATTGGTGCCTTTAAATAACTAAAGGATATCACGTTTCCGCGGTCGGGCGGCACCGGCTCTTGCACAAATACTGAGTGCATATGATGCTCGATAAGACAAGGCGAGTCATTGGCGCCTTTAGATAACCAATGGTCACCGGATGCAATGGAAATGACTGGAACGAGCTTGCTTACACTGGAGCTTGACGAGGATCGCCACCTCCACATGAAAATTTGGCTACAACCACAGCGTTTCCGCGGCGATCGGTCCGGAACAAACATAACTATCTCCACAAGCAAATTCATATATGGCTACAACAACATCTAGTGCTGGATACCGACAGGAAAAACATACATGTTTAACGAAATTTTTTGCAAAACAAAATTTTAATGAAATTTTTTCCAAACACAAAATTTCAATGAACTTTTTTTTTAGCAAAATTTCAATGAATTTTTTTTAAAGCAAAATCTCAATGAATTTTTTAAACAATTTTTTTTTTAAAGAGCGCTGTTCAAATTCATATTTTTGCTTTACAACTTACTCTAGTTGGAATGATTGTAAAGCACCATGATGCATTTCACATCTCCTGCTGATGATTTTTCTTGGTCGAAAATGAAATCGTTAAGCTTTTCGACATCCGTGTCGTATATGGTTCAGATCGGTTTACTTTTAGATATAGGTACGAAAAACACCCATATTTTGTTATACACAATTGAACAATGACTTATTACTTACGTACTTATTTGTATTTGCTCCAAATCGGAACATATTTCGATATATTGGGTTGCCTAAAAAGTAATTGCGGATTTTTTAAAAGAAAGTAAATGCATTTTTAATAAAACTTAGAATGAACTAAAATCAAATATATAATTGCCATTTTGTTCGATAACCTTTTGCCATCTTCCTGGCAAATTTAGTATTCCACTCTCATAGAATTTCTGGCCTTTATCTGCAAAAAACTGAACCAAGTGCGATTTTATAGCCTCATCATTGCCGAAAGTTTTACCATTTAAGGAGTTCTGCAAAGATCGAAATAAATGGTAGTCTGATGGTGCAAGGTCAGGGCTATATGGTGGATGCATCAAAAGTTCCCAGCCAAGCTCACTCAGTTTTTGGCGAGTGACCAAAGATGTGTGCGGTCTAGCGTTGTCCTGGTGGAATATGACACCTTTAAGATTGACCAATTCTGGTCTCTTCTCCTTGATGGCAGTATTCAATTTGTCCAATTGTTGACAGTAAACATCCGAATTAATCGTTTGGTTCCTTGGAAGCAGCTCAAAATATACCACACCCTTCCAATCCCACCAAACAGACAGCATAACCTTCTTTTGGTGGATATCAGCCTTTGAAGTGGTTTGAGCTGGTTCACCATGCTTGCCATGATCGTTTTCGACTAACGTTGTTGTAAACAATCCATTTTTCATCTCCAGTTATGATTCGTTTTAAAAAGTAATTGTTAAATGAATTTCTTTCAATACATGTGGTACCCATATTAAAATTGACGCCAAACAAACAAATGTAAACAAAATTTCGCGCACTTTTTTTGTAAAGCAAGCTAAAAGTAACAGCTGATAACTGACAGAAGAAAGAATGCAATTACAGAGTCACAAGCCGCTGAAAAAAATTTGTCAACGCCGACTATATTACTACTATCTTACCGACAATTACTTTTTGGGCAACCCAATAGCTTCTAGGGGACATAAGGTATGCATTTTCACTGAATTTGGACGCAAGGTGGTTTACACATATACCCGGAGTGGTGGGTATCCAAAGTTCGGCCCGGCCGAACTTAACGCCTTTTTACTTGTATTTTTTTTTAGTAATATTCTCATATTTATTTGCATTTTCAATTAATACGAAATAGAACAAAGTGGATTTATAAATTACATTGTTAACTCTAAACATACATATGTATGTACTTGGGCAAACATGGATAACATGCTCAATTCAAACAACAATACATACTAAACTAGACTTATACATGTTTGTTCATTTCTAATCGTATGCTATATGAAAAATATGTAAGTTATTGTATAATGTAGATATATATATATATATGATTATTAAGGCATGCATTCTTTATTGATTTCAATTCATGGAAGACAAAATATAGTTTAGTATCCTACAAAAAATTTCAACTTATCAATGTATAAACTTAAGAAAACGTAGCATATTTTTACAAAACAAAAAAAAAAACTGTCTTACATAGGTGTTAAACTTAAAAGATTCGTTCGTTGATATATTCCACAATAAAACCATGTATGTATTTTATTCTAAAAATTTTGGTTTTTTTGTTGTTTATGTAATTTTTCGTCATGTAGCTAGTAATTACAAATTTCGGGTTTGGAATCTAATTCGTTTATAAAGCAAAACTCCAATTTATAACAATTACTTTGAATTGCTTCGTCACTTAGATGGATCTACAATAATTGTTTAAATAAAGACATCGGCTATATGTGTAGTAACATTGATATCACAGGTTGGGAGAATTGAATTTGGCCAACATTATATCTAAGATGATTTACCACCTACCATCTTGTATAAACTTGTCTATGCAAATATAAGATGATCTAGCCTATCAAATAAAACAGGCTTTATACAGTCTTTTTGTTTATAACGGCCTTCAAGAGACGCTCTCTGTCGTTAGTAAGTTTATATTATAACAAATGCCAAACAGACATGAATCATGCTGAAAGAATGATGCCTCCATCTCTTTTCATTCTTTTTGACGTGAACAAATGAACACACAGTCAAAATTGTATTACCAAAAACCGGATTGTTTACTTCATTGTGGCAAATGAAGACAAAATTACGTTATAAGGCCCCTGAAATCAAAGTCATTATTTGAACCAGCAATGTTATCATCATCATAAATAGCTAAACAATGACTAATCAATCAGTGATTAAACTTTTCTTAAATGTTCGTAGTATGCCAAAACCCATGCTTTGGTCTATAGACAAATTCGATATTCCAAATTCAATTAACCATTCATTTTGTTCCCATCAAGCTTAGAGTATATATCTCTCAAGTCAGATGAAGCACTATATTTAATAAAATTAATAGTACACTCCATTTCAAACTCTTACTCAGAGATTTTTAGTAGTAGTAGTAGAAGCAGTGTGTGGTACGCTGAGGCGGCAGCCCTTGCCGATGAAGGAATTCAACGGGTCAATCCGGTACATACAACCGACTGCCACGGGATTGAGAGATTTTTAGTGTGATTACAATGCTATCCATATATCCTAAAACAATTATTGTATATCCTTCATGTTACAGATACCATACAAACATATTGTTCCATTTTATATTAAAAAAAAAACTAATAAAAAACAATAAAATACATACAGGTATATATGTATGTATGTCAATAAGTATAAAAAATAATAAATAATTTTCTGGTAGTTCACTAGAATTTTTTGTCCGTCTTAATACCTGAACTTGACAGATCTTTTTTTCTCCCTAATTAAAAAGGACACAAACTTCATTTGTGCCCCAACTCGTCGTTTTATAATTGGATGGACCGGTAGACATCTATGTATGCTATATAGAATAGAGACATTCTCACTTGTGCTATTTGAGGCATATTCCCTTTTAGTAGTTGTAAGGTCCATACTGTGATCCATGGTAATACGGGCCAGCAAACATTTGAGGCTGAGGATAGTTAGCGTATGGTGGGTAAGGGGCTTGTTTTTGTGAATAAACTGCAAAAAAAAGCATAATAATTAAAACAAGTAAAAGCGTGCTAAGTTCGGCCGTGCCGAATCTTATATACCCTCCACCATACATTCTAGTGCTGGATACCGACAGGAAATTCAGAGACATCATTTAGGTAGCAGCCGCTCGCTAAAGCATAAAACTTTAATGAATTTTTTGAATTTTGCATTTGTCGAGTTCTATGCGGGGTATCTCTTTTTAGGCAAACAAAGAATATTGAATAAGAACTGTTATGCTATTCGGACCATAAATAAATGCTGAACATTGTAGAATTCATTGGGTAATATTTCAGTTCATTCGGATAAGAATTGCGCTATGTAGGGGCTCAAGAAGCAAAATCGGGAGATAGGTTTATATGGGAGTTGCATCAAGCTATTGACCGATACAGATTACAAACGTATGTTGAAGGTCATGAGAGAAGCAGTTGTACAAAATTTCTGCCAAATCGCATGAGAATTGCGCCCTCTAGATGCTCAAGAAGTCAAGATCCCAGATCGGATTATATGGCAGCTATATCAGGTTATGTACCGATTTGCGCCATACTTAGCACAGTTATTGAGAGTCATAACAAAACACCTCATGCAAGATTTCAGCGAAATTGGATGAGAATTGTGCGCTCTATTGGCTCAAGAATTCAAGATCCAAGATCGGTTTATATGACAGCTATACCAGATTATGAACCGATTTGAATTATACCTAACACAGTCGTTGAAAGTGATACCAAAACACTACGTGTAAAATTTCAGTCAATTTGGAAGAGAATAGCGCCCTCTAGAGGCTCAAGAAGTCAAGACCCCAAATCGGTTTATATGACAGCTATATCAGGTCATGGAGCGATTTGAACCATTCTTAGCGCAGTTGTTGGAAGTGATACCAAAACACTACGTATAAAATTTCAGTCAAATAGGACGAGAATTGAGCCCTCTAGAGGCTCAAGAAGTCAAGATCCAAGATCGGTTTATATGGCAACTATATCAAAACATGAACCGATTTGGCCCATTTATAATCCCAACCAACCTACACTAACAAAAAGTATTTGTGCAAAATTTCAAGTGGCTAGCTTTACTCCTTCGAAAGTTAGCGTGCTTTCGACAGACAGACGGACGGACGGACAGACATGGCTAGATCGACTTAAAATGACATGACGATCAAGAATATATATATTTTATGGGGTCTCAGACGCATATATCGAGGTGTTACAAACAGAATGACGAAATTAGTATACCCCCATCCTGTGGTGGAGGGTATAAAAGAATGACAATCAAAATCTCAAAGCAACTTCACCTACCTGGCATAAGGTATTGCAAATTTAATTGTTCTTCTTTTTCTCGTTCGCTTCTTAAACAAACAGCAGCTCCTGACAACAATATGGCTGCCAAAAGGCATGAACCCACTCCAGCCCAGGCAACTATATAAGACCAGTCATAGGTAATTTTGGTGTTGTCTCTCAGTACCTATGAATATAGAAGAGATATTTTTTTAAGGGTATTGCAGTTGCCTACATATCATGCATTGATTTCGTACTGTATTCCATTGTTGAAAATAATCCTCTCCAACGACTTTTTCTTTCTCAAAGAATTCCACAGTATGCCAAAGTCCCATAGCACCGGCAGCTAGCAGGCATGTGGCTAATAATAGTATTGAAGTAGCTGTAATAGCACCCGATGATCTTTTCCAGCATCCGGATAAGCCAGTCCAAAAAGCACAAAACGTTGTAATAAAACTAAAAAACGATAAGGTGGTATAGAAAATTAGTATATTTTAGACGTGATATGATAAAATGAAATATAAATGATGTTATTCTCAATATTAAGTGCGTATGGGACAGGACCTTTTGCCTAATCCCAATGGCTTTGAAAGGAGGGCACAGAAGCTCCACGGTTTCTGAGATCGCGAATTTGCTTGCCGACTTTTTCCAGTCCTCGTATAATCAGGACACTTTTATGTGTTGCAAACGGAATGACAAAATGAATATACCCCCATCCTTCGGGGGTGGGTATAAAAATTAGATATAGGTTAGGTTGAAACAAGTAAAAGCGTGCCAAGTTCAGCCGGGCCAAATCTTGGGAACCCAAAACCATGGATTCTGCTAAAATTTTATACAAAATAAGTTTAGTCGAAGGTCATAATTTGGCTTGTAAGGACTTAAGAAGTCAAATCGGGAGATCCGTTTATATGGGAGCTATGTACAAAATTTCAGCCAAATTGGACAAAAATTGCGGCTTCCAGTGGCTCAAAAAGTCAAATCGAGAGATCGGTTTATATGGGAGTTATATCAGGTTATACACCGATTTGGATCACACTTGGCACAGTTGTTGGAAGTTACAACAAAACACCGCATGCTCAATTTCAGCGAAATTGGACAAAAATTGCTGCTCAAAAAGTCAAATCAGGAGATCGGTTTATATGGAAACTATATCAGGTTATAGACCGATTTGGATCGTGCATGACACAGCTGTTGGAAGTCATTACAGAACACTATGTGCAAAATTTCAGCCAAATCGGACAAAAATTGTGGCTTTCAAGTCCTCAAGAAGTTAAATCGGGCGATCGGTTTATATGAGAGCTATATCTAAATCTGAACTGATATGGCCCATTTGCAATCCCCAACGACCTACATCAAAATTTCAAAGCTCCTAGCTCTACGCGTTCGACCACTATCATGATTTCGACTGACGGGCGGACGGACATGGCTATTTCGAATCAAAACGTCGAGGCGATCAAGAATATATACACTTTATGGGGTCTTAGACGAATATTTTGAGGTGTTAAAAACGGAATGACTAGATTAGTATACCCCCATCCTACAGCGGTGGGTATAAAAAAGAGGGTGCGTCGTATTAGATTTTACAACGATCATGAATATATATACTCTATGGGGTCGAAATGTGTGTTTCGATGTGTTGCATACAGAATGAGAAAATGAATATATCCCCCATCCTTCGTTGGTGTGTATAAAAATTAGATATAGGTTAGGTTGAAAAGAGGGTGCAGATACTAATCCGCATCATGCCACTATGAGCATACACCTATGCCAGTAATCGGCTTCGAAAAAGAAAATCTAAGTCAGGAATTCCTTGCTACTTACAATATCCCCAATTGTTGTCTATACCACGCCCCCAAGTTCGTTAATTTCTGGTATTGTGTCCCCACTTAAATGCCGGTGTCTGCTAGCGAAAATCGGACAATAGCGCAGTGTGAGCTCGTAGTCCTCTGTGTCCCGTTAGGATAGAAAAGCTATACTGACCCTCTTCTTACACACTTTCGGTTATAGCCTCGTCTTCGCGGGATCCGGATTTGCCCATAGGACTTCCGATGTCCTATCGACCGTTTCACTGTTGCACAGTGTTACTTCGCCCACGCCCTTTGCTACCGTCGTACCGTCGCCTCGCTTATACCGCAATGGTATGACCTGCTCCTATCCTTTATCCATTCTTCGATCACCTTAAGTCTCATAGCCGCTATGGGTCAGATATCTAGAATAGTCTCCAGCGCCCTGGTAACGTGGTCCTCATCGCTCCGCCTATGCGAAGAAAACATGTTCTCTGAACTTGGTTTATCATCCTGACGAAGTACTTTTTCTCCATCGCAGTACACCAACCTATTGAGGCATAAGTTAGTATTGGCCTAATCACGCTCAATACCGGTTTATAACCTGGTATAGCTGCCGTATAAACCTATCTTGGATCTTGACTTCTTGAGCCGCTTGAGGGCCCAATCCCATGGCAGCCGGTTGTATGTACCGGATTGACCCGATGAATTCCTTCATCGGCAAGGGCTGCCGCCTCAGGGTACCACACACTGCTACTACAACAACAACATTCTCATCCTATTTGCCTGAAATTTTGCATGAGTTGTTTTTTTATGACTTCCAACAACTGTGCTAGGTATGGCGCAAATCGGTACATAACCTGAAACAGCCGCCATATAAACCGATCTGGGATCTTAATCCGATTTTGCAGAACTTTTGTACAACTGCTTCTCCCATGACCTTAAACATACGTTTCCAATATGGTATGAACCCATCTATAGCTTGATACAGCTTCCATATAAACCGATCTCCCGATTTTGCTTCAATTCTTATCCGAATGTTCAGCATTAAACCCATTTATGGACCGAATCGGACTATAACTTGATATAGCTGCAATAGCATTACAGTTCTTATAATTATTCTTTGTTTGCCAAAAAAGTGATACCGCCCAAAGAAACCGACAGTTGCGATATAAGATTCGGCCCTCCTGAACTTAGCACGCTCTTACTCGTTATTCCAGAATTCGGTCAGAAATTGATACGGCGAGTCAGAAAAAATATTCGATTTCTAATATGTTTTTGTCAGTAATCGATAAGACATGTCACACATCCGTTTTTATTAATATTCAACTTCAGAATTCGGTCAAAAGTTTTTCCGACAACTCGAATTTCCCTTCCGAATTCCCCATAATTTTGGTTTAGAATTCTGTCAAAAACATCAGATTTCCCTCCGACATTTCGTTCATGTCAACCACTCCATATATTTTTCCTTAACAATTCAGACTGACTTCGGATCCGAATTCGGATAAATTTCCTGACTATCGTACAGACTTTTCACCGAAATCTGAACGTTTGGTTCACTGGGTTCTTGTAATACACATCACCAAAACTAATTGACTTTATCTTTAACCTACTCTGTCAAGAGTTATCCCGACTGACAAACTATCTCTTCTAAAGGTTTATTCTCAAGTTTTCAACCCACCTTAGTATGAACATTGCAATGCAGGATCGTGCTAAATGTAGCCTCGAAGTCACATCTTCACGGGACATCTTATCTTCTTCCATTTGCGGGAAATAATCAATGTTCGAGCAATGTGTTTCAATCGGAGATAAATATGTTGGAACTAAAACAACAAAATCTTTAAAATATACATTGATTGCAGCATTTTATGAGGAACATACCTGCACTGGTTGGAGGTTTCTCTTTGGGATAGCATATTCTAAACAGGCCTCTGGTTCTCGTATAATAATAGTATTTGTTATTTAAATTATTTAACAGACTTTCGGAATCTGAATGTTTTGCAGCAAATGCCTAAAATGAAAAGAAACAAATATACATTTTAATATGCATACATGCAAGTTGTGCTGCACAAATTTCTGCTAAATATCAAAATTCAACCCATTGGGATAAAAATAAAACTTTCGGGGGGTTTAAGATTAAAGTTTAGAAGATAAACGATTTTAAAGCATTAAAATCAGAGCATTAAAATCAGGGAACGATGGCGTAAAGCGACTAGCTTACTTACTTTAATTGGCTATGACAGAACATTTGTTCCACTAGCCCAACGTAGAATAGCGTTCCAAGCGCATCAATCTTCTGCGCTCATTCTAAAATCTACGACACCAAATTTCGAGGTGTCTCCCACCACTTGATCTTTCAATCGGGCTTTTGGTCTTCCCGATTTGCATGTACTACCGTGTTTGTCTTCAAAAGACTTCTTTGCTTGAGCTTCTTCATCCATTCTGCCAACATGACCTAGCCAACGTAGCCGTTATATTTTGATGCGTGTAACTATGCTATCGTCGTCACACAGCTCGTGGTTAATACGACGTCTATATATTCTCCATTAACGCAAACTGGTCCATATATTTTACGAAGAATCTTTCTCTCAAATACTCCAAGCACTGCCTCATCTGCATTCACAAGTATCCGTGCCTCAGAACCATATAACAACACGGGTAGTATCAGTGTATTATATAGTGTAATCTTCGTCTGTTGAGAGGTGGCCTTGTTTGTAAACTGCTTACTTAGTCCAAAGTAGCATCTGTTTGCCAGTATTATTTTTCGTCTTATCTCAAAACTGGTGTCATTCGTTTCGGTTACGGCGGTGTCGAGGTAGATAAAGTTACTGACTATCTCAAAGTTGTGGTTCCCAACTTTCTCAATTTTCTTTATTTGCTCGGTTGTTCAAGGCGTTTTGGGAGTTGAAACCATCAATTTCGTCTTATTTCCATATACTGCCAGACCCATTTTCACCGACTCTTTTTCGATTCTTTCATAGGCTGCAGTTACTACTTCCGGTGACCGACCTATGATGTGGATATCGTCGGCATAGGCATAGACGATTAATCACAAGAGAACGAGTGATGTGTTCTCTTGTGATTAGTGTGCCATATCTATTCACATCTGCATCTCGTATAATCTTCTCCAGCAGGATATTATACAGATCACACGATAAGCTGTCTCCTTGTCTGAAACCTCGTTTGGTATTCAATGGTTCGGAGAGATTCTTTCCTATTCTTACTGTTGTACACGCATCAGCAAGTGACATCCTGCATAGCCTTATTAATTTTGCAGGGATACCAAACTCAGATATGCCTTGAAATACCTTTGAACTTAAAGGGGTATCGAAAGCGGCTTTGTAGTCAACAAAGGGATGGTAGGTGTTGATTTGTCCTTCTCGGGTCTTTTCCAGGATTTGGCGCTGTGTGATCCACACTTGTCCAGAGTGGATTTACCAGGCCTAAAGCCGCATTGATAGGGCCCAATTATCTTTTTGACCACACAGTACGCTCGAGAGTATCTTGTACGCATGCGATGGGGAGGAGACTTATTCGTCTGTAGTTGGCACATTCCGTCTTGTGTCCTTTCTTGTGTACGGTACATAGTATGCTGAGCTTCCACTCATCGGGTATGCGTTCTTCTAGCCAGATTGCGCAGATAAGCTGATGCATACGCCTTACCAGCATGTCGCCTCCGGTCTTAAATAGTTCAGCGGGTAACCCGTCGGCTTCTGCTGCCTTTTTGTTCTTCAGTCACTGCCACTTGGACCTCATTCTGACTAGGAGGTAAACATTATATACCGTCGTCATTGATTTGTTCTGCGGTATCCTCATCCCCGCCAACGTCGGACACTAGCAGTTGGGTAAAATGTGCTTTCCATATCCTCAGCATGGTATCTGTGTCAATTACCAGATTTACTTCTTTGTCTCTGCAGGAGGATGTGCCTGCACCAAAGCCATTGGTTTGATGTTTAATTCTTTGGTAGAATTTCTGGATTTCATTCTGACTCCTTTACATCTTAATTCGCTCACACGCACGTCTTTCCATTTCCTTTTTCTTTCTGCGGAATAGACGTTTCTTCTCCTCCCGATACCTCTCCTTCATCTGGCGCTTTGCTACTGATTGCAGGTAATGCCTTGCCGTTAAAATACACGCAAAAAAATAAAACATTTTTACGAGAAACATAATACTTTTATTACGAAGTTTTTATTTTATTGCAACTATGTAACGTTTCGCTTCAACATTTCAAAAGTTAGCCATAAACGTAGCATTATTGAATGTAACTAAATTTGTTTATTTTAAACCCTTTAGTAACTTCGCCTACGGTAAAAGTACCTTTCTTTTGTTGTAAAAAAAACTCTTCAACGGCAAATTGTTTCGAAAGCCGCAAACGATTTTTCGTTTACCGGATCAATAATTATTCCCTTGTGTCCCTCCTACTACAGAGAGAGGGTGAGTATTTAAGTGTGTAGATGGATAAATAGTGCTGAGCGGATAGTGAACTCGGAAATTGAAAATTTTTAAAGATTTCCCCTAAGACCGTCAAATGACAAAAATCATTAGAGCAACATGGAAGGTTTTTAATATAATTGTGTATCATAACATCGAAATAAATTTGAATATTTACTGAAGAGTTTGAAATACCAACTTAGATCTGCTTATAATAGGTAAAAAAATGAGTTGATTTCGTCATTCTGTTTGTAACTTCTCGAAATATTCGTCTAAGACCCCATAAAGTATATATATTCTTGATCGATCTAGCCATGTCCGTCCGTCTGCCTGTCGAAAGCACGCTAACTTTCCAAGTAGTACAGCTATCCGCTTGAAATTTTGCAAAAATACTTCTTATTAGTGTAGGTTGGTTGGGATTGTAAATGGGCAATATGTGTCCATGTTTTGATATAGCTGCCATATAAACCGATCTTGGATCTTGACTTCTTGAGCCACTAGAGAGCGCAATTCTTGGCTGCAATTTGGCATAAGGCGTTTTTATGGCTTCCAACAACTGTACTAAGTATGGTTGAAATCGGTCCATTATCTGATATATCTGTCGTATAAACCGATCTGGGATCTTGATTTCTTGAGCCCCTAGAGGGCGCAATTATTATCTGATTTGGCTGAAATTCGGCATAGGGCGTTTCATTATGACTTCCAACAACTGAGCTAAGTATGGTTAAAAATCGGTCCATAACATGATATAGCTGCCATATAAACCGATCTTAAATCGTGACTTCTTGAGCCACTAGAGGAGGCAATTTTAATCCGATTTGGCTGAACTTTTGCATGAGGTTTTTTGTTATGGCTTTCAATAACATTGCTTAGTATGGTTGAAATCAGTTCATAACCTGATATAGTCGTCACATAAACCGTTCTGAGGTCTTTAATTCTTGAGCCTCTAGAGGGCGCAATTATTATCCGATTTGGCTGAAATTTTGCACGGCGTTTTTCGTTATGACTTCCAACAACTGTGCTAATCATAGTTAAAATCGGTCCATAATCTGATATAGCTGCCATATAAACCGATCTACGATATTGCCTTCTTGTGGCTCTAGAGAGCGGCACAATTTGGCTACAATTTCGTACAACGGCTTCTCCCATGACCACCAAAATACGTGTCAAATATGGTCTAAATCGGTTTATAGCCTGATAGAGCTTCCATTTCATGCATTTTTTTTTTTTTTTTGAAAAACACACTATTGCTTTTAAATGTTTTTACAACCACCACCGAACGATGGGGGTATATTCATTTTGTCATTCCGTTTGCAACACATCGAAATATCCATTTCCGACCCTATAAAGTATATATATTCTTGATCAGCGTAAAAATCTAAGACGATCTAGCCATGTCCCTCCGTCTGCCAGTTGAAACCACGCTACAGTCTTTAAAAATGGAGATATTGAGCTAAAACTTTGCACAGATTCTTTTTTGTCCATAAGCAGGTTAAGTTCGAAGATGGCCTATATCGGACTATATCTTAATATAGCCCCCTTAAAAGCCACATTAGGTCCATAAAAGCCACATTAGACCCATAAAAGCCACATTAGGCCCATAAAAGCCACACTAGGTCCATAAAAGCAACATTCATCATCCGATTGTTCTGAAATTTGGGACAGTGAGTTGTGTTAGGCCCTTCGACATCCTTCGTCAATTCGGCCCAGATTGGTCCAAATTTGGATATAGCTGCCATGTAGACCGATCCATCGATTTAGGATCTTAGGCCCATAAAAGCCACATTTATTATACGTTTGTACTGAAATTTGGGACAGTGAGTTGTATTAGGCCCTTCGTCATTATTCTTCGATTTGGCCCAGATGGTCAAGATTTGAATATAGCTGCCTTATAGACCGATCTCTCGATTAAAGGTTTTGGGGCCATAAAAGGCGCATTTATTTTCCGATTTCTTCGAAATTTGGGACAGTGAGTTGTATTAGGCCCTTCGACAGTCCTCGTCAATTTGGCCCAGATCGGTCCAGATTTGAATATAGCTGCCATATAGACCGATCTCTCGATTTAAAGTTTTGGTGCCATAAAAAGCGCAGTTATTTTCCTATTTCGTCGAAATTTGGGACAGTGAGTTGTATTAGGCTCTTCAACATCCTTCTTAAATTTGCCCCAGATCGGTCCAGTTTTGGATATAGCTGCCACAAAGACCGATCTCTTGATTTAGGGGTTTGAGCCCATAAAAGGCGCATTTATCGTGCGATGTCGACGAAATTTGGGACTATGAGTTAAGTAAATCCCCTCGCCATCTTTCTGCAATTCGGCACAGATCAGTCTAAATTTGGATGTATGTAGCTGCCATATAGACCGATCTCTCGATTTAAGGTTTTGGGGCCATAAAAGGCGCAGTGAGTTGTATTAGGCCCTACGGCATCCTTCTTCTCTTTCTTAGCGATACTAATGCATAAAGTTATGTACCACAGTTATGGTGTTGAGTATATTTAAGCTTCAGTTTTTATTTTTCACCAGACAAAAATCTAAATTTAAATATTTCCTACTCAAGCATCGTTGTTTTGTTGTTGCCGTGATTCACTTGCATTCTTGTCTAATTCTCTCTTTATATGCATGCGAGCGAGCGTACAAGAAGATGTTTATATTGCCCAATGAATTTTAATTATAAATTTTTATGACGCATTTAATAAAATGTTTCAATTCAACATTGGTCTTTTCCATCTCAATATCATTTGTCGCGATACTTAAGAAAATCAGCTTTGAATAAAACAATCAATCAAAGTTATCAATCATGCTGCTTCACAACGCTTATAATCAATAACTTGTTTAATTACCTAATTTTTAAGTGAATTTTCTCTGCGGAGTGAAAGTTTGAGTGTGTAGATGACAAGGTCGTGGAAACCAAATTTAAAATTTGACAGTTTTTAACACACTCATCTAATCAAAGGGCCATTCGAAAAGGTTTGGCTTATAGTATACCAGTGTGTGTGTGTGTGTGTGCATAATCGCTTAATGCATTTATTGAGTGTTTTGTTACACACATTCAATATTAAATACCTATGTGTGTATGCTCGTTGCCTGTGTATACAGGTAATTTTAATTATTTCATGCACAGAAACATATTCCTTTTTAAGAAAACACATATCAAATAGTTTGACCATATTTAAACAAAAGTGAAAATTTACAAAACAAAAAACATTGTTTATGTCAACGAATAATAGTGTATTACCATCACATGTGTATGCATATAGCATTAATATGGCTTACATTACACACATTACATTTAGGAGTACCAGATTGTGCAGGTGACTAAAGATAGTTGCTACACCTTCTAGATACCGGTAAGATTGTTGACTTGTCTTAAATATAAATCCAAATTATACATGTGAAAAAATCATAAAAAAAATAAGAAAAATGTTCAACTTAGTGAAGAAGCCAAGACTGCTGCCATCGGTACAGTCTTGGATTGACGGAACCCTAGTATTGCCATCTGGAAGATCGTGTTACACGGATGAGAACCCAAGGACTGAGATCTGTTTTAGACTGCGTGACCATAATGCGGTCCTGCAGGCGGAGATCTGGGCGATCACGGAATGCGAAATGTGGTGTGGTACTAACGCGAAGAAGTTGAGTGTGAACATCTTGCAAATGCAAATTTTGCCCATGAACATTCCACTTAGGAACAGGGGCAAACTTCTCACACATCAATGAGTGCAGTCCGATTCAAGTTTAAGCTCAATGATAAGGGGCCTCCTTTTTATAGCCGAGTCCGAACGGCGTGCCGCAGTGCGACACCTTTTTGGAGAGAAGTTTTACATGGCATAGTACCTCACAAATGTGAACATCTTTACCGACAGTAAAATTGCCATAAGGGCAATAAGAACCAGAACGGTAAGGTCACGAACAGTCTTACAGTGTAAGAAGGAGATGAACGCCTTCTCTGAGGATGGGAAAATCCGCATCGTTTGGGTGCCGGGCCATAACGGAGTAAGGGGAAATGAAAGGGCAGACGATTTGGCGGTGAAGGCAAGAGGACTGCCATCAATAAACTTAATTCACCCGAAGCCTTTCGGTACGACGCAGTCCGAGTTAAGGGCGTGGGCTACGAATACGCATGCAATATTGTGGAACAGCGAAACGATCGGAAGGACTGCGAAAATCCTATGGGGGGATCCAGATCGTGAGTAGACTAGACTATTACTGAAAGGAAGTAAGAAGGAGGTCGGTATAGCTATTGGTATCATAACGAGACACATGGGACTTCGAGCTCACTTATGTAAAATCGGTGCAGCAAGTGATAGCGTAATAGCATGCGGGAAAGATGATGAGGCGTTAGAGCATTTCCTTTGTCATTGCCCGGCTTTCGCGTCTAATAGATACTGGCACTTAGGTGGAGGCACAATACCAGACGTGAACCAACTTAGGGGAGTGGTATTGAAAATAATTAAGGATTTTGTAAGTAGCACGCGACTTAAAAATTTTCTTTTTAAAGATTACTTTATAGTTTTTAGAGCGCACAACAAGCCGATTACTGGCTTAGGAGTATGTCCATAGTGGCATGGGGCGGATTAAGATCTGCACCCGCTTTTCAACCTAACCTAAACCGATATGTTTCATTTGAAATTCAAAACGAGGAATTCGGAATTCATTTGAGCATTTCGAACAAAAATGTATGATTCCAGGGAAGCAAGAAGTCAAATTAGAGGATCTGTTTATATGGTGGCCTCCTTAGCGCAGAGGTTAGCATGTCCACCTATGACGCTGAACTCACGGGTTCGAATCCTGGCAAGAACATAAACAGATTTTTCAGCAGTGGTTATCCCTCCTAATGCTGGCAACATTTGTGAGGTACTGTACCATTTGGTATGGCAGCCATGTAAAAACTTCTCCCCAAATAGGTGTCGCACTTCGGCACCCAGCTCGGACTCGGCTATAAAAAGGAGGCCCCTTGCCATTGAGCTTAAACTTGAATCGGACCGCACTAATTGATATGTGTGAAGTTTGCCCCTGTTCCTGAATGGAATGTTCATGGGCAAATTTGAATTTGCATTATATGGGGATTATATCTACATAGGAGGCCTCAGTATATCTTTTATTGGAGCCCCATATTTCTATAGTCGGCAATCACGTCCGGTTTGGGAGGTGTTTTGGGGAATGAGCGACCATTCAGTGCCTTGGCCCAGTATCCTGTTCTACTCTGAAAAACTTTTATTTGAGTCCCATATTACAATGGTGAGCAAATACGTCCTATTTGGAAAATGCTAGAATAGAATGGGCCCATAGACACTTTTTCCGATTATTGATATCAGATTCGTGCTCTACTCTCATGGATCCTTCATTTGAGACCCATATTGCTACGGTCCCGGAAGTGGGTGTCAATTTCGTGCTCTACTCCCCAACAGTGTTGCCACTTAAGAAAATTATCTCCTACCAAAATTTAAGAAAAATCCTATCAAAACCTACTAAATGTTCTACAAGCCAAAAATGGGGTATATCCACCACCGAAGAATTGGCCATTTTGCTATTCCATATGAAACACCTCAAATTATACAGTGTTAAAGCTACAAAGTACTAGATCCTCGTTATTCATATAGGATCTAAAAAAACCCATATTGCCATGGAGAGATGGTTATTTACCCGGTAAATTGGGTAAATACCCGGGTATTTACCCATTTATACCCAAAAGCTGGGTATTTATAATTTTGCAGATATCTTCGGTATAAAAACATTTTGAAAAAATTTCTTATGATTTTGTATTCTTTGTATATAAACCTGACCTTCTGATCTCATAAAATCGGATTTTAGTTACATATAGCCGCTATATAGGCCGATCTGCAGACATAAAGTCTTGAGACAAAAATGGTCCGATCTGGACGATATTCAATAAACAGGTTTAGAGGGGTACCAGAGCTCGCTGTGCCAAATTTCATCGAAATCGGATGAAAAATGCTCCTTTTATGGGCTCAATACTCTATATTTGGAGATCGGCCTATATGGCAGATATATCCAAATATGGTTCGATCTGGACCACATTTGAGAGGAGTGGGTAGGGGTCTACCAGAACGCACTGTATCAAATTTCATCGAATTCCGGTAATAAATGGATCTTTTATGGCCTCAATACCCTTTATCGGGAGATCGGGTGGTCGGTCTAAGGGCAGCTATATCCAAATATAGTCCGATCTGAACCGCACTTCACAGAAATGAAACGGGTTCTACCAGAACTCACTGTGCCAAATTTCATAGAAATCAGGTGAAAAATTACCAATTTATTGCCTCAAGACTTTAAGTCTGGAGATCGGTCTATATAGCGGCTATGTTTAACTAAAATTCGGCTTTATGAGATCAGAAGGACAATCATCAAAAATTGTTTGGAAAAATTTTTTATACCCAAGATATCTGCAAAATTATAAATATCCAAATAAAAACCCAAAAAAGGTATTTATTGGTTATTTACCCAATAAATAACAAAGCGTTGGCTATTTACCCGGTAGAAACCCATCCTTAGCCATGGTCGGTAAATATGTCCGATTTCAGGGTGTTTTGGGGGTTGGGGTGGCCCCCCAAACATTTGGTTCCACTATATCACATACGTTTTCTACTCTTAAATACCTTTCATTTGAGTCCCAGCGCAGAGGTTACCATGTCCGCCTATGACGCTGAAAGCCTGGGTTCGAATCCTGACGAGAACATCAGAAAAAAATTGTCTGCGGTGGTTTTTCTCTCCTAATGCTGGCGACATTTGTGAGGTAGGGTACCATTTGCTATAGCCGCCATGTAAAAAATTTTCGCCAAAGAGGTCTCGCATTGCGGCACGCAGTTCAGACTCGGCTATAAAAAGGACTTCCCTTATCTTTGAGCTTTAACTTCAATCGGCCAGTACACATTTATATGTGAGAAGTTTGCCCCTGTTCCTTAGTGGTATGTTCGTGGGCAAATTTTCATTTGCATATCTACATTTAGTAACAAATATCTGTGCAAGTTCGTTTGGACGCTATCGCGTTTTCAACAGATAGACGGACCTATAGAGTCGCTAATCAATATTTTGAGGTGTTACAAGCGGAATTTCCAGATTAGTATATCCCCATATAAAACTGTTACACATTCTCACCTAAGGGTTGGTATTCTGTTCTGCTTCGGGAATAGACGCTAAAATTTTTAATTGTTTCACGAGCGAAAACTGACAGCAATATTTTTTTTATTTTGTTTTATCTGCACTAATTGTTTTATATTTTTACGCAAAAAAAAAATTAAATTGCAATAAGAAAAAAACGTACCATTAAAACAAAAAAAAAATGATCCCAGCATTGGTTGCAAACGTTGCCATTATAATTTTGTTTGCCAATTTCCTCACTATAAGCAGAGTATTTTTTTTCACCTATTTTTCTCCAACATTTATTTATATGATGTTAGACAGCAGAACAGAATACCCTGCTTAACACGAAGGCTATTGTGAGGAGCCTATTAAGGCGCTATAACACCGGCATGTACATGTCTTATGACATGTCACTTTTTGTATTCACATGTAATTGAAAATGTTTGTCAAAATTGTCAATTTACATACGATTCAAAATATTTGCTATCACACCTGTATGTTGTTTTCGTATGACATAACCTAAAAATTTGAGCATAAGCTCATTTTTTATGTGTACTAATTGTTAAAATTCTGATCAAGCTGGTTAAATCTTAAATGTGTAGAAACAATTTAATTATGGGTTACTTTTATTCGACTAATAACAAAAACATCTGATTTCTTTAGGTTTTTTGGTAGAAGGAATAGAGCACGCTCTAATCGAAAAGTGATTTTCATATGTTAGTTTCTTTTGTATCACACGATATGTACAACTCAACATGTGCGAAATTTGCCATAAGACAACTACATGCTGGGTAATAGAGCCTTTAGCTGCTATATATTTGCATATGCATGCAAATGTGTATTGTGGAGGTTCTTGTAGTTGGAAACTATGTTTTAAAATATGCAAAAATATTGTAGTCAACTTTTGTAACACCTACACTATAAGCTATAACTACCGTAATTCAATAAGTTATTCACAGGCATTGCAGTCTTTGCATATACGTGGCGTTTAAGTTGGAATTTTTAAACAGAAATCAAGATTTTTTTTTTCTAAAAGGCATTTTGCTTGACCACTTATAAAAAAAACAAGCAAGAGCGTGCTAAGTTCGTCTGGGCCGAATCTTATATACCCTCCACCATGGATCGCGTTTTTGAGTTCTTTGCACGGTAGGCAAACAAAGATTAATGAATAAGAACTGCTATGCTATTGGAGCTATATCAAGTTATAGTCCGATTTGGACAATAAATGAATTAAATGCTGAACATTGAAGAAGTCATTGTGTAATATTTTACTCCATTTGGATAAGAATTGCTCATTGTAGGGCTTAAGAAGCAAAATCGGGAGATCGTTTTATATGGGAGCTGTATCAAGCTATAGATCGATTCAGACCATATTGAACACGCATGGGAGAAGACATTGTACAAAACTTATGCCAAATCGGATTAGAATATCGCCCTCTGGAGGCTCAAGAAGTCAATATCCCAGATCAAACCGATGGCAGCTGTATTAGGTTATGTACCGATTTGCGCCATACTTAACGCAGTTGTTGAAAGTCATAACAAAACACCTCATGCAAAATTGCAGCCAAATTGGATGAGAATTGCGCCCGCTAGTGGCTCAAGAACTCAAAATCCAAGATCGGCTTAAATAGCAGCAGCATAGATACCAAGACACCACATGCAAAATTACAGCCAAATCGTATAAAAATGGCGCCCTCTAACAGCTAAAGAAGTCAAGACCTCAGATCGCTTTATATGGCAGCTACATCAGGTTATGAACCGATTTGAACCATACTTAGCACAGTTGGAAGTCATACCAAAACATGGGCAAAATCTCAGTCAAAGTACGAGATTTGCGCCCTCTATAGGCTCAAGATCGGTTTATATGGCAGCTATATCAAAACATGGACCGATTTGGTCCATTTATAATCCCAACCGACCTACACTAATAAAAAGTATTTGTGCAAAATTTCAAGCGGCTAGCTTTACTCCTTCGAAAGCAAGCGTGCTTTCGACAAACAGACGGACGGACGGACATGGCTAGATCGACTTAAAATGTCTTGACGATAAAGAATATATATACTTTATAGGGTCTTAGACGCCTATTTCGAGGTATTACAAACAGAATGACGAAATTAGTATACCCCCATCCTATGGTGGAGGGTATAAAAATGTGCAGTTTTGTTATAAAGGGTGGACCACGAAAATGTGGCGTTTTAAAATTGTTAAAGTGTGGCCAAGAAAATGTTGAAATCTTCAATTGATTTTAGAATTATCACCTCCTATTTTCCTTGTTGTGAAAGCCATTGACGATATCAATTATAATTGTTTGTTTTTTTTTTTTTTTTGCCCTCCGACGGTTGATCACCAGCGATTTTTGTTGCCTCAGAAAAAAAATAGAATTTCACTTTCGTTAGTGCATCGGGAATTTCGGGTGTTTTATTTCTTCTTTTATAGAAGAGCGTTATCTTGGTGGAATGCCGATAGAAATTATGAAATCGTTAAATGAGAAAGTTTAGTTTTGAAAGTGAAAACAGGAAGAGCATGCATAGTGGTTTTCATTTGATGCTATAGGTTATAAATTATTGATTCACGAAATGCGATTAACCTATAATTTTATGCACTTTTCCGATTCTGAGAGTTTTTTTCTTGCTTTTCAAAAACCCCCGTTTTTATTTAGCCTGGAGTTTGTGATGTTCTCCCTCACAACTACTACCATTTACATCGTAATTAAGACATTTGCGATAATGCCAAAGCGTGTACGATCTCATACTTCATTAACACATTGTTTTAAGAGTCTGCCGAAGAGAACAACAACTGATGTACGATTTGCTGCTCGTAGCGTTTCTTCTCTTGCCCGATGGTTTTATGGATTTGGGTTTTTTCTTTGTGTACAAGTCAAGTCGCATTCCATCCAAACTCACACGTACTCACAAATTCGTTGAATGGAGCCGCCGTACCCACATTGTTGGAGCTCTGGCGGATTGTTGGTTTGCGTTTATACGAGTTTTTTTTTTGTACATTAAGATGTGAAAAAAGTATCTATTTATGTATGTACATACACATACACATTTGTACTTATGGATATGAAATGAATGTTTAATAAATATTAAATCAAATTAAACGTTAACACCGATGCTATAGAAAGTTTTCAATTGCCACTAACACTTTATTTATGGAATTTCCTCCCATCATCATCATTCCCATTGTGAATCAACAAAACAGGACTGGTTTGAGAGATTCAAATATTTTTAGGTTTCATTCGATGTAGGATCATTCTAGTTTATTAATGGATACACACCTGTATGTTGCTTCTTTTCACCTCATAGTGTAACCAGTTATCTGTAGAAAATGCAATGCAAAGCAAAGCAGTTGCTATAATGGCGGATATTGTGGCTATAGAAAGCGTAACAGCAGAGCAGGGCATTTTTCTTTTTTTTTTTGCTTTGTTTTCTTTGCTTTATAAATTTCAAGATTTCTTTTGTTTTTTCCAATTTTATTTTTATTTCTCGATTAAAACAATGTTGTCGAAGAGGTTTTTAATAATATGCTTATGCTAGTTTCATATTTAACGGACTAAACTGAAATTCCAAGTTTATTAAACAGTTGTGTGCGTTTTTTTTTTTTCATAGAAACCAGTTTTGATTTCTCTTGTTTGTATGTTGTTTTCACAATCAATCTTTATAAACGTATGAACGATTCGTTTCGAATATTTGTTATTACTCCTATGACGATAGTTTTACTACTAACCGCCGTCTTGAGAACAGGTAAGTAGATACCAAGCAAGACAGAAATCTTTGTAAGCCATGTTTATTGTTTGCAGTGGAGAGGCACCACAAATGCTCCTCACTTCAAGAGAGGGAGAGAGAACAAATTTAAGTTTTCTTATTTTTATATATTTTTTATATTTTTATGTGTATGTTGTGTATGTATGTTTTTATATTTTTATATATTTTTATATATTTTTATATTTTTATATATTTTTATATTTTTTTTATAAATTAAATTTTTTCTTAAAGATGTGTAGTTGTATTTTTTTTTTTGTTTTAATTAATTTAAGAATTACAGATAATTAATTAATTAAGTAAGTAATTAATTGACAACATCCCTTTTGTCACGTTGACTAATTTGAGCCAATGGTTATGTATTGGCGTACCAAACGCGATATCTCATGAGCCTCTTCGGTTTGGACCCGTATGACACGTTGCTGCATCAGATTGAGGTCCACCTTCATGTCCAAAAACAATGCACCATCCTCGGAACGGACCTGAAAAAATAGAAAATTACATTTCATAAATTTATACAAAAAATGTAAATACAAAAAAAAAATATTTGTTTGAAAAATAGAGTGGATCATGAAAAGATTCACCAAAAGACCATAAATACTTTAGTTCAACTTTTGGGGTACTTTGGTAACACACGAGTCATTACAGAGAACAATTCCGCAGTTCTTACTAACCCAATACATTGTTAGGTTTTTTTTGTGAGCTACCTTATTTCTTATATAAAATCCTTTTTTTTATTATAATTTTTATTTTACTCAACCCACCTTCCTTGTCGATATGACCTCCATAAATGGCCAATGTTGCATTGACATGTGTATTGGGATCCAAGAATAACACCCCCCTACGATTGAGGGCCAATATCAAATCCCTCCACATGGGACCGTCATCGACATGTGGACCCTCTTCGGCCCATATACGTTTCACCGCAAAGAAACTGCTACCGAATAAAGGCCATGCCGACAACACATTCAAGAATTGTTGGGCTTTCACCTGGCCAGGACTTAGATTGGCAATCTGTGGCCAAGCCGATTGGACTAGACCCACCCATTGGGCTGGCCGTGTTTCTCTAATACTTAAAGCTGGTTTAGGCAATAGAAATTTGATTTCCTTCATTGCTGGTACATGACTTAGGTCAGCCGCTCTATGCAATAAAGCCGCTATGCGAGCCATATCGCGTACGACATCAGGTGGTGGCACTCCATTGCCGGGTAATTCAAGCAGCAGACCTTCCAAATAATCAGGTGCCACTTGATTGAAAATAACCTCCACATATAAGGGCGTGGGGGCAGGATCCCTCTTCAAGGGGAAATGCCAGACCGAGCGACAGAATATCAGATAGAAAGGCTGGCCGGATTTTAGTAGCTCTGTGGTTACATCCAAAATATATTCATCTGCTGCCAAGGGCATAGTAAAGGCATCTCCCTGAACTATGCAATACAAGGAGAATTCTTGCTGCTCGGTTTCCGATTCGATGCCCAGTAAAGCGCATAATTCGGCTATAACATCCGCCACCACAGTGGAACAACGGTGGCTCCTGCTCCTCCAGGTAAACGATAGATTTGTCGACGAGCTGAACGGCCTGCCGACACTGCGGTCACCTCTTCCACACTTGTGACCACCACCACAACGTGCCGTTTTGCGAAGATTAGTTAAGCAAACCGCGGCAGTGCCATGACACGAACGCCGACGTCTTCCAATAGATAAGGCCTCAAGGCATCGGAACAGCCAAAATATGCTGCTAAAATACTGAGTAGGCGCCAGCCACGCTGAGTGGAATCGGGACAGGGCGAACGATTGGCGGTAGTTTGCTTCATTAACTGGCAGTAGACCTCATCACGTAATGCCAAGTATTTGTGACAATGCTGAAAACGGAAGGAAAGTAAAATTCTTCAAGCCATGGTGGTTTAGTTAGACTTACCATTAGCACCGTGTAGACACATTTGACCTGGGTTAGCTCGGGAGCTCGGGATCACCACAATAACATAATATACATTCAAAACATTCTAAAGCTAGGGGAGCCAAGTCATTGGGTAAACGCAGTAAAGGCATGCGTATGGGCAGGCCCTGCCATTTCACCAGTTCAGCATATGAGCGATTGGAAGGACGTTCCGAAGGTTGTCATAGGAGAAATTTTTTATTTTTTTTTTTTATTTTGGGAAATTGGTTTATTTGTTTATTTGCGATACTTGACAGGAGTGTGGAGAACGTAGTCAAATTTCAGTTCAGCAGCCAAACTGGTTGAGAATTTCGCCATCTGCTGCTGCTCCAGATGCTGTTGTTGTTGTTGCGAGTGTTGCACATATGGGTATGATGCCTCATAGGTATCATGGCTCATAGGATCCTGCCATCCTGCCATCATGGGTGACGAAGCATTGCGGCATTTGTTGATGAGCTGGTCATATTGTGGTCTTGTGGTCATTATTCGAACTGGCATGTATGACTTCACGGTGGTGCCACTTCCAAACCAAACGCCGCGCAATGGGCACTTTAAGAGTTTGGCATTGGCACCGATTTCTTGATTTCTTTGCTTTGTTAAATTCATGATGTATGGAATGTATGTTGTATTCTGGAATCTTTCAAAATCTAAAATCTCAACTTGAATGCCTCCAGAGTTTGGCTCACAACATCTAATATTTTCATATTTCATTTCATATTTCTAGAATTGTTGGGCTTTCACCTGGCCAGGACTTAGAATTAGTGTTAGTTGGTTGTTAGTTGTTATTATTTTGTTCTTGGTTGATGTTTGTTTTGTCTGATGACAGTTGGAATGTAATAATGGAATAATGGAATGGAATATGGAATATTGGAAATATTGAATATGGAATTCGGGAATGCGAATCCGCGAAAAAAGGGATAATGGGATAACAGATGAGAATGGGACAGCAACACATGTTGTGTTTCTCTTTTTCTCTTACATTGTTGTTTGTTTAAGAATTATATGAGAATGGAGGATTCGGCGATCGCAACGAAAGTGGGCAAGGAATTCGGCGATCGCAACGAAAGTGGGCAAGGAATTCGGCGATCGCAACGAAAGTGGGTGGGAGAATTGGAGGAGCGGGAGAGCGGACCCGGAGAGAGCGGATTTCGACTTTTCGAGAGAGGGAGAGAGAACAAATTTAAGTTTTCTTAGGTATTGCGAATCAAATTGAGTGTGTGTTTGTGTGCTGCCTATTTATTTATCTTACCTGTTGATTATTCACCCTACACGGCTAACTGTAAACGAAATTATACCTGTATAGAGATCATTTAACGGAAAAAAATTAAGGATAAATTTCCCAAATGGCGATGCCGAATCGTTGTTGTGATATGTAACACTGTGGTTTCAACGGCAAAAGGGAACAAGGTTCCATGATAATGATTGTCTAAACTCAATGTTAAATTAACTGACTCTTAGTTCTATGGCTCACCTATCTAAACTCTAGTTTTAAAATCAATGGAAATAAAGAATTAATCTTTTGTAGCTTTGAACTAACCCTATTGTGAATTATTTGTATTTATGAATTTTATCTAAATATCTGTCATAGATTTCTTGGTGAGCCATAGAACCAAAACTACTTCACTTTTTACTTGTATCCCCAACGGTGAGCATCCAATTATTTCCCATAAAAGACATTTGAACTCCAACGAAATTCCCCACTTTGTTCTTTTCTTTGGCGCCAACTTCTACTTTCTCGTATACTGAGAAATTATAATATCCACATACATTCCATACCTGCAACGTAAGTTGGGTGTTCTGTCATCTATACAAAACAACAAAATACAGTCCACAAATTCCCTCCGGGTATTGGTGACAATTGTGCACTCCACCATCTCTCTTGGACTCCACCAAATCCAGCTAATGTCACCCTTACCCCCAGATCGTTGCACACTATCGCCACCGTTTCATGTCATCGGGACTGATTTTGCCGGCCCTTTCGAACTCAAGAGTTCCACCCTAAGGAGAGCACCCATCATAAAAGGCTATGTATGTGTGTTTGTATGTTTCAGCACAAAGGCCATTCACCTCGAAGCCTGCTCTGATTTATCGGCTGCAGCCTTTGAAGCTGCATTTGCCAGATTTGTAGGGAGGCGAGGGCTCCCATGTAGAGTATATTCAGATAATGGTCGCAACTTCGTTGGGGCTAGCAGAGCTTTGCTAAGAGAGTTCTCACACTTTCTCAATTCGGCTTCCAGTAATATATCCCAAAAGTATGCAATCCATGGGTTTGAGTGGAAGTTTATCCCACCTCATGCTCCTCATATGGGTGGCCTTTGGGAGGCAGCCGTCAAGAGTTTTAAGACCCATTTTAGGAAATTAGCAGGCGCCCATAGATTCACCTTCGAGCAATTTACAACCCTTCTTGCTCGAATCGAAGGAGTTTTAAACTCTCGCCCCATCTCCGCAATAACAGAGGACCCATCGGATCTTACTGCCCTGACACCGGGTCACTTTCTTAAAGGCGCTCCTTTACTCGCATTTCCAGAGCCCACTTCTCCCAAATTATCTCTGGTGAATAAATGGTTGAAATTAAAGGCTCTTCACCATCAATTTGCTCTTAGATGGAAAGAAGATTATTTGAAGACAATGCACAAGCGCTATAAATGGCAAAGACAAAGCCCAAATTTGAATATTAACGATTTAGTTGTTGTAATCGACGATTTGCTTCCACCTCATGAATGGCGTTTAGGAAGAATTGTAAAAACGTATCCTGGACCTGATGCGAATGTCCGTATAGCCGATGTGCGTACAGAGGCTGGAATTATTAATAGACCCATATCCAAATTGTGCTACTTACCCCTTTCGGATACCTCCAACGAACCCCAATAACAAAATCTAACCCTTTGAATCACAGCGACAACATATCATACTAACAAACCCACAACATTCTATCATTAATTTCATATACACCATTTCAGATCATCCCTTACACGTCGGTCACGTTCCCCAAATGTCTACAGGTGCAAACTATGCGATAGATTCCATGCACTTAAAGTTTGCCCTACATTTTTAAGTATGAGCCCAAAACAAAGGAACATTTTCGTCCTACGTGAAACCTACTGTGCGAATTGCTTGGCACGAAGCCATAGATTTCGGGACTGCAGATCCAGAAACATGTGCCGTATTTGTGCCAGGCCCCACAATACTTTACTGCATCCTAACTACATCAATCGCAAACCGAATCAATCTAATGGGAAAACCACCAAGCACAAAACGACTGGCAGTCTTCGCAGAGCAGCCTACAATAACAGCAACACGGGTCAAACGACACCAGACAATAATGTAGCAGCGGCAAACCAGAAGATTCTGTCTGAGGCAATTCGGGCCTTGGCTTCCGTGCTTTGTTGACACCAAAATAACTTTTTGTTGCCCGGCAGCATGTCTAAACTCAATGTTTAGACTTAACTATTTTGAATTTGAATATAACTGACTCTTAGTTCTATGGCTCACCTATCTAAACTCTAGTTTTAAAATCAATGGAAATAAAGAATTAATCTTTTGTAGCTTTGAACTAACCCTATTGTGAATTATTTGTATTTATGAATTTTATCTAAATATCTGTCATAGATTTCTTGGTGAGCCATAGAACCAAAACTACTTCACTTTTTACTTGTATCCCCAACGGTGAGCATCCAATTATTTCCCATAAAAGACATTTGAACTCCAACGAAATTCCCCACTTTGTTCTTTTCTTTGGCGCCAACTTCTACTTTCTCGTATACTGAGAAATTATAATATCCACATACATTCCATACCTGCAACGTAAGTTGGGTGTTCTGTCATCTATACAAAACAACAAAATACAGTCCACAAATTCCCTCCGGGTATTGGTGACAATTGTGCACTCCACCATCTCTCTTGGACTCCACCAAATCCAGCTGCTGTCACCAACGACCCCCAGCCCCCTTGTTACAATGATAATTATAAGGCATATGCATGGGACAGTACTCTGCAAAACTGATATTAAAATATAATATACAGTACAATGGAATAGATGTAAAGTGATAATACGAGGATTTACCTTTTCTTGGGCCAAACTCTTACATCCGTATTCACAAAAAGTTTTGGGGGCTTAAGGCGCTATTACGCGGCATGTAGATGTCTTATGACATGTCACTTTTTGTATGCACATGTAATTGAAAATGTTGGTCAAAATTGTCAATTTACATACGATTCATCATTTTTGCTATCACACCTGTATGTTATTTTCGTATGACATAAGGGTTGGTATTCCATTCTGCTTTCGGAGTAGCATGTTCGCATGAGCTCACCTTATAAGTGCATCCTGGGCCTAAAAACGCTCTTTCCGCTAAATGCTTAGTATTTTAACGTTGGCAACACTGAAAATAAGTTGTAAAACAAATCATATGGTGCAATCCACCATTTCGTCATCAAGGCAACCGCAGAAACTTGCGTCGTGTGTGTACGTGTGTAGATAAATTGATAGAAAGAGAAACACAAAGAGAACGTGCAAAAAATGGGGTGGTTTGCTGCGAAAGTAAACACAGAAAGACATATTAAAAACGTCAAACTGGCCGGCTGTTTTCAGTTGTTCGCGTGAGACCACCTTTTTAAAACCACATTGATGTGATAGCAAAAATGAAGAATCGTATGTATATTGACAAACATTTTTAATCACATGTGAATACAAAAATTAACATGTAATGAAGGAAAATGGACGCCATTTATATATATGCAGAATTCACTAATAGAAAATTAGGTCACTTGTGAAAACATAGGGTGGATAGCCCCCATGAACATCATTAGGGATGTGAAATCTTCCGATTGAAAATGCCATCAAATAGGAGAAAACTTAAACAAAGAATGTATGTAAGAAGAGAACAAATTGACTTATCCAATGCCAAGTACTGCCAAAAATTGAAAAAAAAAATTTATGTCGGCTGCTCGCTTAGCTTAACCTTGTTCAGTGAACCCCGATGTATATGTATTACATTTATTGCAAGATATATTCATTTACAGGTAGGTAGGCAGTTCCCCAACAACAAAATGTTGAGTGCACTATCTGTAAAAATCAGTGATTAGTGCAACTATGATTTTGTGTATGTAACTAGTTCGCGCCATTTTTCGTTGTTTGTGTGTATTATTGTTCTTAACTATTATACACACGCATAACCACTCTGGACTTCGCAAGAAAAAATGGTACTCAGCTGTTTACGGTACACTACCTTGTTGCTATGTCATGATTTATTGTATGTTTACAAGAGCATAACCAATTTTTCCTGGAATGTTACGCGAACACAACTAATGCGACATGAATATGCGATGGCAACTCTAAAATTTGCACCGTGTACACGGTACACGGTAAATCGCCAATTTTGTTTGCAAGAATAGAATATTCGATCTTCCTGTGTCAGGACAAAAAGGTAGTTTTTTTAATAATACTAACTTGCTAACAGGCTTTAAAGCAAACACTAGTGGTTTCTGACAGTTGTTTCCAGTACATTATAGACAAATCGCTACATAGCAGAAGCATGGAGGACGGTTGGGCTAAAAAGGCTGAGGACCAAGTGTCCAAGTTGGTAAGTGACTCAAACATACACATCATTAGTTTCTTATAAAAATGTATAACATTTTAGGTTAGTAATCTGGAAATCGAAAGTAAAGAAGAAACAAAGGAATCTACAGATACGCCTGATGTTGCAAGGTAATGCATGCATTTTTTTATTGATTGCACATATTTTGCGTCAAAATATTTGGTCGCTAATTATTTCAATATGTTTTGGGACATGAAATACGTTTTTTATTGTTTATTATATTTGTGAAATTAAAGTCACTATATTTTTTTGATATAAACAAAGATTTTGTGTGGTGCATTACCCACACATGTGGCTGCCGGCTTCGCACAATTGCATTATCTGATTAACGGTATTTGCTTCTACTTCTAAAAGGTGTCCAAGCAAAACATCTTAATCATGGGCCTACTTGTTACAAGTTGAGATTTATTTAGACATAACTTCAATCCCAATTCTAACTTGCAAAGGCTTTTTATTAGGTTGGTGTATTTATAAAAGCGGATTTGTGTAGTGGGGTTGTCGTCCTTAGTCAGGTGTGTTTCTGTATCGATGTGGGAATTTATTAAATCCACTGAATTTTTTTTACGCAGCAGATTCGCCCAGATACGAATAAACTACATAGAGCTGCTCTTGAAACATATTCCCTGCATACATAAATTTGCCCAACAACATTCCATTAAATGGGGAGACTTATCTCGTATCAATGAGTCACATCCTTTTTTTATAGCCGAGTCAGAACAGTATTCCTCTTTGCGGTATCTCTTTATTACGAGGTTTGGCATGGTTGAAGAACTCGCAAATGTCGCCAACTTATTTGTGAGATGTCGAAAATTTTTTACTATTCGCGGTAGGATTCAAACCCAGGTGTTCAATACAATAGGTGGACATGCTAATCTTTGCTGCAAGTTGAATAGGACGTTCGATTATGTGTCTTCTATATCAGTTTACGCAGAAGTCAAAAGTAGTCATTCCAGACGAAACTAAGTATAGCGCCGTCCATAAGTCTTAAAGATCAATTATATACATACATATTCACCCTTATCCCCGTTTGTTGAAGGCGAAAATCGACAACAGTCGTAGTCGAGGCGAATATCACATTTCGTGTTATTCTGTAACTTATTCGCCTTCGACACTTTAATAATAGAAAAATATTGTGGTAAATAAAAAAAATTATATAAAAGTAGGTTCCATACTCTTTCGACAAACAGGCCCGAAATAATTTAGAATGCAATTAACTTATATATCGATCGTTTTCGTCAAATTTGACATTCGAATTCGACTTACGTGATACCAAATATGTAAACGAATTTTCGTCTTCGACAAACGCAATACCATTTTGTAAAAATTTCAACGTTCGACTACACCATCGCCAACCGGAATAAGGGGGATTGTTTTGGGTCAATATGTTTAGTAGTTACAAGGAAATGAAATTAGTATACCATTTGAGGCTATAGACAGAAAAACTAAAAAAAAAATAAACGAACTTTATTTACAGCCCTGCAGAAACAAGCCTTCTTTTGAAGATCATTCGCAAAGGTTTAGTAGAATCAAAATCTGACTTAGAAGTTCAACGAAAGGATCCCTCATCACCACTATACTCAGTGAAAACTTTTGAGAAATTACACTTGTAAGTATTTCTTTAACTATGTTGGAAGTTCAGTAACATTTTTTTATTTTTTCCCTTAGAAAACCGGAAATACTAAAGGGAATTTATGCAATGGGTTTTAATGCGCCATCCAAAATTCAAGAAAATGCTCTACCAATTTTGTTAGCTGATCCTCCTCAAAATATGATAGCACAAAGTCAATCGGGTACAGGAAAAACTGCTGCATTTGTTCTTGCTATGCTAAGTAGAGTGGATACAAAACTAGATTACCCTCAGGTACTTAGAGTTTTTTCTAATGACCTATAACCAAAGTAATGCATATACAATGATTTTTATTTTTTTTTTTTTCAATTTCAATATTTTTATTTATTTTTTGTCTTTAAATAGGTTCTCTGTTTATCTCCCACATATGAATTAGCCATTCAAACTGGGGAAGCCGCTGCAAGGATGGCACAATTTTGTCCAGATATTAAATTGAAATTTGCAGTTCGAGGAGAAGAAGGCATGTATGCAAAGAATTTGCAAAACAATAACACATTTAACCTTTATTTTCGTAGTTGCTCCGGGAACTAAACTAACTGACCATATAATCATTGGCACACCGGGAAAAGTACTTGATTGGGGCCTCAAATATAGATTTATTGATTTAAAGAAAATTCGTGTGTTTGTTTTGGACGAAGCTGATGTTATGATAGCCACCCAAGGTCACCATGATCAATGTATTCGAATTCATAAGTATGTTGTTTGAGAAGATATTTTAAAACGGTTTTTAAAACAAAACAATTTTTAGGCAACTTTCCCCAAAGTGTCAAATGTTGTTTTTTTCGGCAACTTATGACAAAGAAGTAATGGAATTTGCCGAACATATTGTACCAGAAGCAAATATTATAAGGTTTGATTATGCTAATCTTTTAAGATGTGTCATACTATTAATAGTATTTAAAATTAATTTTTAGATTACAAAGGGAGCAAGAATCTCTAGACAACATCAAACAATATTATGTTCGTTGCAATTCGGAAGAAGAAAAGTATCAAGCCATTCAAAATATTTATGGCAGCATTACAATTGGACAAGCTATTATCTTTTGTCATGTGAGTATACCAAAACAAAGCGTTTTAAATATGAAAATCCATAAAACAGCACAGTCTTTGTTGTCCATGAGTATTGCTATCTTATGGGCCTATTAAAAAAACTAAAAAACTTTCCTTTTTCACAGACTCGAAAAACTGCTAGTTGGCTTGCTGGCAAACTGTCGACTGATGGACATTCCGTGGCCGTTCTCTCTGGTGAGCTCACAGTGGAGCAACGTTTAGCTGTTCTCGACCGATTTAGAATTGGCTTGGAAAAAGTATTAATAACTACAAATGTTTTGTCTCGAGGTTTGTTATTTTTTAATACAAGTATGCCTCCGTTTTTAATCATAATTGACATTTACTAAATTTTAAAGGTATCGATGTTGAGCAAGTGACTATTGTGGTAAATTTCGATTTACCCATGGATGCCAAGGGTAGGGCTGATTGTGAAACCTACCTTCATCGTATTGGTAGAACAGGACGCTTCGGTTCGTATCTAAGTTTGAATTGTTATTTTTGTGCTTACTAACTGATTGCTTTGTTAAGGTAAAAATGGCATAGCCATAAATCTTGTGGATAGCGAAAAATCAATGGAGATTTGTCGAGCAATTGAAAATCATTTCAAGAAGACAATTAAAGAATTGAATGCTGACAATACGGAAGAGATTGAAAAAATTGGATCCTAAATACCATTCATGTGAAATAAACTCTTTACAGGCTATTTGTAAAACTTGCTATTTTATTTTCGTTATTCTATAAAAGAATGCTTTTTTACATTCCTCTTGACTTCAAAATAAAGTAAATCAAATCGTTTCAAAAACGAAAGCACAAAAAATATTATTAAACACATTATGTGATGTTGGGAATTCGGTAAATGCGTTTGTTTCTTCACATACGGCAGCTCATTGAGAGTCAATGAATGTCTTTGAGGTACCCATCTGGGTAACCCAACTCCCCGGGTGCTTGGGCGAAGACAGCGAGTCTATGTACTCGGATGATAGCTAGTTTTATCAAAATTTTAACTAAATATATTTTACACAATTTTCTCATCTGGTAATTAATTATTCTCGTTTTTTATAAAGAAAAAACATTCTTAAGGAGTTTGCATATATAAATATTTGTTATAATGTCTATTTGCGCTTTCTTTTTCGGTCTTAAAATCGTATTAAGATTCCATTACTGGATACTGTGGGGCTTTAGACCATTGTTTTATGCATTCTATCCATAGAATAGCATAGCAAAAACCTTTAAATGTCAGCAAAAGTGTGTTGTTATAATATATTCACCTGGGTTTGAAAGGGCTATATCGCTCAGATACAACACAGTGGCCAAATACTTTTTATGAATCGCAGCACGGGACAACTATGAACGCAACACAGGCTGTAGCTTCGAGCCCCGATTTTTGTGGTGGTCACAGTTATTACGAGTAGTTCAGCTGAGTAGCTGCAACTGCAGTCGCAGACAATCAGCGGCATCGAATGGAGAGTCTCCGTGAGGGGCCGGCAACGGTTCTTGCTTATATACTGAGTGCCGACAATGCTCGCTATGACAAGGCGAGATTTTGGCGCTAAGACAAGTCGACCAATGGCTATCGCGTTCACGCAGCGAACGGTCCTGTGAACCGAAACAAGCTTACTCATCTTAAGTAGTTTTACAAGGATCGCTACCACATGCAATGTGGCTACAGCAACAAAAACTTTGCATGCACGGTTAATTCGGTCGGTAAACTCTTTTGAACCATACAAAACAACGGGACCGGAGCATATTTGCTGCTATGCTATGACATACGACAACTGAAGGTAATTTTTAGGAGCTATGTGTTGCTGGACTATGTACCTGCCGATTAGATGGCGGTAGTGTGATTTTCATATCGCAAGCAGAGAAACCAAGACGCCCACTGCCCAAGAAGTATACGTCAATAAATCTGTCATCTTAAAGACACTGAAGGGATTATTAAAAACCTATTAGACCCTTTATTAACATATGAACAACATCATACTTACACTAAGGGATGATCGCTTACCAGTGGGGCATAGAAGACACTTTAATAGAAGTGAGGTTGTAGTCTATAAATTACATATCAACCCAATTTCTTACCTCTCGTGGCGAATTGGGTTGATACGACGCTGAAAGGCATGATTATAAGCGCACCACTTGTGGAGCACTTGATTAGGATGACTGTAACTAAAGTAATCAAACAGTGTGAGTTTTATACCCACCACCATAGGATGGGGGTATACTAATTTCGTCATTCTGTGTGTAACACCTCGAAATATTCCTCAGAGACCCCATAAAGTATATATATTCTTGATCGTCATGTCATTTTAAGTCGATCTAGTCATGTCCGTCCGTCTGTCTGTCGAAAGCACGAAGGAGTAAAGCTAGCCGCTTGAAACTTTGCACGGATATTTCTTATTAGTGTAGGTCAGTTGGGATTGTAAATGGGTCATATCGGTCCATGTTTTGATATAGCTGCCCTATAAACCGATCTTGGATCTTGACTTGAGTCGCTAAAGGGCGCAATTCTGGCTGAAATTTTGCATAAGGTATTTTGTTACGATTTCCAAATCGGTCCATAACCTGATATAGCTGTCATATAAACCGATCTGGGGTATTGACTTCTTCAGCCTCTGTAGAGAGGAATTCTTATCCGATTTCTGAAATTTTTGCATGAGGTGTTTTGTTATGACTTCCAACAACTAAGCTAAGTATGGTTCAAATTGGTCCATAACCTGATATACATAGCTGCCATATAAGCCAATCTGGGTCCTTTACTTCTTGAGCATCTAAAGTTCGCAATTATTATTCGATTTAGCTGAAATTTTGTACAACGAGCATCTTGAGTTCGTAATTATTATTCGATTTAGCTGAAATTTTGTACAACGACCTCTCTCATTAACTTTAACATACGTGTCAATTATGGTCTGAATCGGTCTATAGCGTGATACAGCTCCCATATAAACCGAATTCCCTATTTTACTTCTTGAGCCCCTTAAAGGCGCAATTTGTATTCGAATTGGCTGAAATTTTACACATCGTCTTCTACCATGGTCTCTAACATTCAAATTAATTATGGTCCGAATCGGACGATAACTTGATGTTATAGCTCCAATATTATAGTAATTGTTTCCTTTTATCAAATGTTTGCCTAAAAAGAGATACCGGGAAAAGAACTCGACAAATACGATCCATGGTGGAGGGTATATAAGATTAGGCCCGACCAAACTTAGCACGCTTTTACTCTCTTTTGCGGCTCTCGATTATTAAAGGGATTCTCAAGGTTTTCGAGGAGGAAAGAGTGTAGGTCGTTGCCTCCGCAGAGGACATCATCATGTTGTTGGTGTTGTTGTAGCAGTGTGTTAAACACTGAGGATGCAGCCCTTGCCGATGAAGAAATCCATCGGGTCAATCCGGTACGTACAACCGGCTGCCATGGGATTTGAGGACATCATCATGGTGGGTGACAGCATCCTCTACTATTATGGGGAGGACTTGAGGAAGCTGTCTGGATGGGGGAAGGAAGCAAAATACCTGTGAGTTGTTGTTGCCACATTTGCAATTGAAGGTAGCGGTCCTCGCCAAGCTCTAAAAAGGTGGGCAAGTTCGTTCCGGTCTATAGGGCCGATCGCCGCGGGAACATGAATAGCCATTGGTTGTTCTATCCTCTCTGCTCGATACTGCTGATTGTCCGCGACTGAAGTTGCAGCTACTCTGTATGGAGCATTCCACTCTCCGCAACATGTGGATGCACCCGGTAACTTCTAACTAAGCTTCTCGCGATCACGATGAACACCACACAGATTGGAGCTCCAATTTCCAGCCTGTGTGGCGCTCATAGTTATAACATACATGCTTATCACACAAATTTTAGAATTGCTAAAAATGTAATCCAACTAGTTTCTATGCATTAATATTTTTATGATTTTTTTGTACGAAATTTAATAAAAAAAATTAATCGCAAGAACTTACTGCGCATTTAGACTCAGTATTCTCGTTATTATTTATTAATATATATGCATAAAAAATAGTATTCTAAGAAATTATTATACAGAATTTGGCAGTTGACATGCTCGTACTGCGACGAGTTGAAGCAATACAAAGATGGGTGAGAATACCTCACTGTATTCCAACTTAGTCTGACCGCTCAATTTCAAACATAGTAAGTATTTGAAAATAGCCACCAAGAAAAGAAAATAAGTGCTCCACATAAAACGATGTAATGCTTTGCGTTTGTTGTCAGAATCCAGATACATACGCAATAGTACTATTATACAAAAGTAGGCATTGCATATATCGACACAAAACAGCGGACTAAATATTGTAAACCAATCGACGGTATTTTTTCCAATAGTTCCAGATATTCGAAATGCAAGTGTTATGGTGAAAACGAGCAGACCACACAAATTAACCATAATCTCAAATTCGGTCAATCCGAGCCAACGAACAAGTTCCGATAATTTAAACATATTCTTATTTTATATGGTAATAAACAAAGTGCGAAGTCAGACCCAGTCTCTTCACAGAGTACAGGCAATGTCGATGTCGTAGGCTGAATTTCGTGCTATTTTTATGTGAACTGCAGAATTATTCCTTTTTTGTATTGAAACATCCTCATCATCACATAGGGGATGAAATTCATCTGCAAATAATTATATATAAAAAAAAATTATAGTTATAATTAATTTGATAAAACCATATATCAAAGGGGACATTTTTTGTTAAAAAGCTTATACAAGTATCCCAATTAGGCAGTCAAGAATTTTAGTCATAGGAAAAATTAACATCGTTGTTGGATGTTTGGTACAAAAAAACTACGTTTACTGACCAAACGGATAAAAATTAAGGCTGTATATGGAAGCTATACAAAAATATGAAAAATATTTGTAGTGCCCTACGACTTTTATAAATAAGTTGTTGCTGTTGTAGCGATCCGGTGCATAGTCCCGATCGCAGTTGGAAAGTTCAATAAGTAGTATCTGTTAAAGTTTCTAGACGAACAGCTTTATTCGTTCGAACGCTATCCTTGTTTGGAAAGGCGAAGATTGATAATGTTATTGTTGTAGCCACATATTTGCATGTGAATGTGGCAAGCTCCTACAAATGAGCAAGCACATTAGGTCCATAGGAACGATCGGTGCGGAAACGTGATGGCTATTTGTTATTTAAAGACGTCAATAGCTCGCCTTGTCATATCGAGCATCAAAGGAACTCAGTATTTAAACAAGAGCCGAGCCGCCATGCCTCTCACTGGGGGTTTTTGCTATCCGCAATCTGTAACGACGAACACCACAAATATCGGAGCTCAAATTTCCAGCCTACGTGGTGATTATAGTTATCCCGTGCCGGTTCGAAGATTGATCGTATAAGATGATGGGCATACAAACAAATGTTTCTATGCACCCGTAAACCTTGCCTTACCTGTAAGATGTATCGTTGATGTATTTAAAGCGTATGTTAATGTGTCGTTGGAATTGTTCACCAAATCTAATGCTAAATTTAGTCCTCTGTTTATGGCATTGCCCAAGCAATGCAGATATATTTCCTTTAATCCGGAATCCAAAAGATCTTTGCAGTATTTTTGTTGAGCCTTAAAACAAAAAACCACATTGTATCAACTAGTGAATATATTTTTATGCCTTTCTTACCTTGTAATTCGACTTTGTTGTGATGTATATGTCGTTTTGCCTCTTCCTTGGTTTATTTGGTGGTTTCTTTTTTTGTTGATGTGTCTTTTTATTGAATAGGGATCTTTTTTGTGGCTTCGGATTGGGATTGGTATTGTCCATAATTTGGATGCAGAAAATCGAAGTCGGAGCTATTGAATAGAAGACGTTGAAAACGAAGCCAAAGCTTTTGCATAGAAGCGGCGTGACTATTGACAGCTAACAAATCAGCTGACTTAAAGTCTAAACCCAATCAAAGAGTCAAGAGTCAGCGACAACATGTTACAATCATTTCATGTGGTAGACAAAAAACCACTGACACTAGCTTCAGAGTCCAGCCGCATTAAAGTTCCTTATGAAATTATTGTAAAACAAATTGACGCAGACTCTTGACTCTTTCGCTGGGTTTAGACTCTTGCACATGGTGACACAAACTTAAGAAATATATAAAAAAAAAACTTTAGGCTTGTTTTCTTATTTATGGCATATAGAAGGTACCACATAACCAGCCAATATTTGGTGTCTTAATAAGCGGAGGCCACCGTAGCGTAGAGGTTAGCATTCCCTCCTATGACGCTGAACGACTGGGTTCGAATCCTGGCGAGAACATCAGAAATAATTTACAGCGGCGACAATGCTAGCGACAATCGTGGGGAACTATGTAATATGAAAAAATGGTACGGCACCCATGTAAACTCTTCTCATTAAAGAGAAGAGTACGCCCTTCGGACACGGATTATACAAATTTTCACAAATCATTCCCATTATGCACAAATTTTTACACAATTGGCATGTATTAATTTTTCAATCCAAAAAACAATCCCATGACAGCCGGTTGTACGTACCGGATCGACCCGATGGAGTTCTTCATCGGTAAGGGCTGCCGCCTCAGTGTATAACACACTGCTACAACAACAACAACAACTTATTTTATAATCATGTTCTTTAAATAACTATTTCAGAATGTCCACTTTCTTTTAAGAGTAAATATCTACTTGTACTGTATAGATCATTCAAAGTAACTGCTTGTACTGTATGGTAAAAGCTCTTTAGCTATTGTATATTTTGGTTTCGCCGCCAGCATATTTCTTTGCAGACGCCCTTTGAAATATCTCCCCTGACGGCGGTCAAAGAAATTGCCGGACTTCATAGTCTGCGTGTTGGCAATATCTAATCGGAGTCTTGAAAGAGAAATTTTGTTTTGAGAAAATAAAATTCTTAAAATGAGTACATTAAATAGACCTAAATCTCCGCATTCCAGTAGTACTATAAAATCTGGTGAAAAGGAGGAAAGTTTCTGGGATAAATTTAGTACCTTGGGAAGAAAAAAAGGAACTAAAGAAGGTAAGCAATCGAAGCAAATGTTCCTGACTCACAAAAACATCAACCCACAAACTATGGCGTAAACATATAGATCACTCCATTACGTCATTGTTAAAAACATCATGCAAATAAACTTGCTTATACATATGTACAACAGATTTGATCTTTGGTGTGGAAATCCAATGTATGCAGCAGAGTAGCAAGGTTAAAACTAATCACAAATACAAAAAATTCATTCAAAAATTAACATGCCTCTCGGGAAATATACCTGTTCTAAAAATCAATATGAGCAGCAAATTAAAAAACAACAAAGTGAACATAGAGCGCATTTTCCCCTGGGATTATATCAATGCATTGGACTAAGATCTCTGCTCATACCCGATATATAAAGAGCGCATTTCGGCTGAATTGTATTTTACGGGGTAGTTCTCAAAAAAAATCTAATATTTTGAACACCCCCTAATTTTGACCCAAGGAACCCAAATATGAAGTCCGTTTTTGGGGCTCGGGCCGTGGACCCCATTAGGAGCGAAACCCCCCCCCACTCCTAGTGGGAAATAGTCCAACCTAGGCAATGCGCGTATCAAACGAAAGGTATTGAATAGTAAATTACGAATATGTAAACAAGGGTCCAAAATTTTGACCCGGGAAGGACCTGCGGGGTCTTGAGAATTTGGAAACCTACGCAATATGGACATTAAATTAAAGGTATGAACGAGTAGATTACGAATATGCAAGACATTAATAAAAGGACTTTAAATTAAAACAAACACATATCCACAAAAAAATTAAATTTTTTTCAAAAAAAATCGCTTTTTTTACAAAAAACTTTGGAAGGCAAATAGTTTTATTTAAAATACTTTTTCTGTTTCACACTGTTCGACACGAGGAGGAAGAGAAAATCTGAAAACCGTCCGAAGGCCAGAAAATTTGTCCAACTTTGGTAGGCAAATAGAGTTATAATTTAAATACTTTTGTCTATCTCCCACTGATCGACATATGGAGGAGAAGAAAATCTCAAACTCGGCAAATGTTTCCATCTTTGGAAGGCAAATAGAGTTTTATTTAAAATAACAATATCGTAAATTTTCCAAATAGGGGTCAAAATCCTCAAGACCTCATAGATCCTTCCTGGGTCAAAATTTTGGACATTTGATTGCATATTCGTAATCGACTAATCACTACATTTAGTGGTCTGGCCCCTTGAGAGGGTCCACGGCCGCGAGCCCCAAAAACGGACTCCCTATTCGGGTTCTTGGTGTCAAAATTAGAGGGTATGCAAAAAATTAGATTTTTTTCGAACTCCCCGTAAAATGCAGTTTTGTCGCATTTTCAATGTCTGTTAAATTTAGAGCTGCTTGCATTTGTAGTTAAATGATGAAAAATTATTCTCATGACCCTTTTGGGGAGATATCAGAAAGTCGCAAAACTTATACCCCGACCTGCAATATCCTTGGCCAAAGTTTGAATCGAAACAAAAGAAGATGTCCTGTATGACATTTTCCCAACTAGAAAGATTTATGATCTCCAATTGTATTCGGCATATCTACTTTATAATTTTAAGGGAAATTTATTATAGTTTAAACATACACATAATATTCTTTATTTTCTTCTGTTATTCCAGTACAAAAAGTTCAAGAGGAAGGCAAACATGCTATTGATTCTCCAGGATCCCCAAGTCAAATTGATATTCCCCCAGAGGATTATGCTCTTCGTAAGTATAACACCATAAGCATTGAAGCATTAAAGCATATAATATTAATTTTTTATTATTTATTTTAAGGGGACCATGAACAACGTACTGTTATTGATCCCCAGTCAATGAGTGATCCCGAAGTAATTAAACTGCAGAGAATTCTTATTGATTGGATAAACGATGAATTGGCTGAACAACGTATTATTGTGCAACGCATTGATGAGGATATGTATGATGGGCAGGTACGAAAAAAAATGCCTATATTATTTTTGGTTTATATTAATTAATATAAATAATTGCTTGGAAAGGTCTTGCACAAGCTCTGGGAGAAATTGACTGGCAAAAAACTGGATGTTCTTGAAGTAACACAATCCGAGGAAGGTCAACGTCAAAAATTGAATATTGTTTTAAATGCTGTAAATCATGTAAGTTTTTATCCAAACAATACTATAAACTAACACTAAACATTGACCACCATAACGCAGAGGTGAGAATATCCGCATATTACGCGGAAAGCCTGGATTTGGATCCTGGGGTGAACATAAGAAAAAAATGTCAGCGGAGGGTTATGGTACTATGCCATGTAAAAAACTTCTCCCCAATGAGGTGTCGCACTGCGGCATCCCGTTCGGATTCGGCTATAAAAAATGGGGCCCCTTATGATTGAACTAAGATTAGAATTACTCATTGATATGTGAGAAGTTTGTTCCTGTTCCTTAATAGAATGTTTATGGTAAAATTTGCTTTTGCAAACCTTGACCCCATTTATAAACCGCGAAAGTTTTATTTATTCTATGCCTATCCCGATCTTATAGGGTTAATTTCCTGTACAATTTTTAGTTTGTTAATTCGTGATCACTTTTACAAAAAAACAATTTTAATTTAAATGGGCCAAGGATGAATTTTTCAGTCCAAAAACTTTAAATTTCTAAGGGCATAACGCTATTGATAATTAAAAACATTAATTGTATTTTCTTAAATTTTCCAGACACTTGGTTTTCATCAAAAGATTCCCAAATGGTCTGTGGAGAGCGTTCATACCAAAAATATTGTCGCTATACTACACTTGTTGGTTGCATTGGTCCGACATTTCAGAGCCCCTGTTCGTCTACCAGAAAATGTATTTGTAAAAGTTATAATTGCACAAAAGAATGGAGTACTTTTAAATGCTCAGTAAGAAAACCTTTTACTATTTAGACCTATTTATTACCTGTATTCTATTCTACTTTTCTTTTAATTTTTTTTAGAAAATTCCAAGAGCAAATAACCTCTGAGTATGATGATGTCGGTATGCGCTGCGAAAAGGACGCGTTCGACACATTATTCGATTGCGCTCCCGACAAATTGGCCGTTGTTAAAAAATCTCTTATTACTTTTGTTAATAAGCATTTGTCCAAGCTGAATTTTGAGATAAACGATTTGAATAGCGATTTCAAAGATGGTGTTTATCTGTGTCTATTAATGGGATTGCTTGGCGGTTTCTTTGTCCCTCTACACGAATTCCATTTGACACCGCAAGATACAGAACAAATGGTTGCCAATGTAGGATTTTCTTTTGATCTTATGCAAGATGCTGGTTTGCCGAAACCAAAAGCTCGCCCCGAAGGTAAGAAAGTGAGAAAAAATATATAAACAATAAAATAATAGTGGATCAAAGAATTTATTGTAAGTGGCACATGATTTCCAAAACAAGGTTGACATGTGAATGACAAAGTTCGTGCCTGAAGATTCATCACATATAGACTGGTTAACAAATTGAGAAAGTGCAATTTTTTAGAGAGAATAGTCGAATCATTATTTTTGAATTTGTAAAGAGAATATATCAAAGCAATTTTTAGGAAATTTAGAGCATAAAGCTTGTGGCATAGAAGTTCATTCCTCAACTGCCGATTTTTTGTTTAATATTAAATAATTTTGACTAATGACAAATCATTGTTGTTGTAGCCAAATTCCTATTTGTGGAGGTGGCGATCCTCGTCAAGCCTTACGTGTGAGCAAGCTCATTTCGGTTCGCAGGAACGATATGTTCATTGGTTAGTTAAAGGCGTCAATAACTCGCCTTGTCATATCGGTTATCATAGGCACTCTGTATGTGAGCGAGACCGATGCCGTACGGCCACTCATTCAGATTCACCACTCGATATCCGATAACATTTGTTGAGAAAAATCAAATTCACTTCTTGCTAATGTACTAGTCCTTGTTATAATCCGTTCGTTTCTTGGTCTCATCAACCAATTTACTCGATAAAATTTTTTTTTTCCATCAACCAACACGCAGGGGATGTTCCCCATGAATGCAGTGCATTGCTTTGGCGAAAGGAAATTAGGAATTGGAGGGGGGAAAAGGGTGTAGTGTTTATTGATATTTGTCTTAAATCTCTGGATGTCATAGTGGGTGGGAAAATATTAGGCGAAAGTCGATTCCACATACGAACGGTTCGGGCGAAATTAGAATTCTCTATAATGCATTGTGCAGTCCGCTGGCCAATTACAAACGGGTGTGAGTTCCCGGAATGTCTAGTATCCCTGACAAACACCCTTACATCAGGAATAAGAAGACGAATAACACACAACATGAAAGTACCGATAGAACAGCGCCAAACAACCCACATTGCGACGATGTTCAAGGGGGTCAATAGAGTTGGCTACCCTACTGTCTCCAATCAACGCCATTGCTCTCCTCTGTACACGGTCCAGTAGCTCCAGGGAGGATTTTGAAGCTCCAGCCCATACATGTGAGTTGTACTCCATTTTCGGCCTTATGAAAGTGGTGTAGATGTTAAGAAGATCAGACGGAGTGAAGTAATTCTTACACCGCTTAAAGAAACCAAAACACTTGAAAGCCTCTTTCGACACTTCAAATACATGTTTAGCCCAACGGACATCACTTCGTATTTTGATACCCAGAACACCAAGAGCTTCTGATTGCTCAACATCTATATCGTAAATAGACAAAGATGATCGTAATAGGTCAGCGAATAGTTTGTGTGACAACACTAAAATTTACTCGATTCGTTCGACCCCACTCAGACATGGCCAGCAAATCCTGGTAGAGTGTATCATCCATAACCCGCCTCTTGTCTTCAAACTCTCGAAAACTCGGCCTATGGTCGAATGAGTACGAATGACAGAGATTACTGCCATTCGCAAATGAGTAGATCGGATTCGATGTCTGACTCAACAGATCGTTGATGAAAATAAGAAAAAGAGAAGGAGAAAGAGAAAGAACTGAGCCCTGGGGTACGCATGCGGTCAATTTATGCTCATTGGATGAGGACCCAGTTATAACGACTCGTATAGAGCGAGCTCTGAGAGAGCTTGAAATAAATCGAACTAAGCCATTATCGACACCAGATGCGACAAGCTTTGACAGTAGTGCACCGTGCCAGACCCTATCAAATGCCTTGGAGATTTCCAGAGCCACAACCTTACTCTCACAAAAGTTGATAAAATCTTGAATGTAGATCAGTTCTTCGGGTTTTAGTTAAAATCATTCAGGACTATGGTGAGATTTCAAGAAGGATTAACTTATTACTTCAGTTTTATTGGCAATTTCAATTATTTGATTTGTTATATTAAAATCATGGCAACATTTAATTTTTGTTTTTTATTTATTTGCAGATATTGTGAACATGGATCTAAAATCGACCTTGCGTGTTTTATACAGTTTATTTACCACTTTCAGAAATTATGCATAATAATGCATATTTATTTATTTTACAATATAATGTCAAGTTCTATGTGCCTTAAAAAAGCTATGTGTGTAGAAAATTAACCACGATTTTATTTATTAACCAATAACTATTTTTCAATGTTTTGTAACTACTAATTTTTTAATAAAACTTTATGTAACAAATATTGAAAATTCTTTTCGTTTGCAAATCGTGAAACTTACGAAATCTTCAGCTATCTTGTTGCCCCCATCAGGACACAAAGATCTGCCAAAAACGGAAACATATTAATAAGTTACGTAGCACATACTAAGCTATTTTCTCAACAGTTATTCCAATCATCAACTAATTAATATGCAAGCATCCCTCACAGACATCAGATTGACATTGTTGATAGCAAGTACCTCAACATTACAAAAAAAATCACTACAGCCGCCTACATCGTCCGAAGAGGCGAGAAGTTTCCACGACAAACCTAAGTAGTTTTTGCTCAACTACCATCCAGCAAATACCACCGGCTCAATTCCTATTTGTCTGTCTTTGACATGAATGTGGTAAAATTATGTTGTATAGGTTGGTTTCATTTTAAGGGCCGATGTTGATTTTGAATAACTTTAACGCGTTGCTCGATTGCCTTCGTCTGAGATTGAGAAAATTCAAATGAAATGCAGAAAAGAACTCAACGTGTAGGTGTGGTTCAAATTCAACATCGGCCGTTAGAATTTATTTATTTAATACCAATACAAAGAAAGCCCACAAATTCAACTACCCTTAACCTGTAATCAGATATCCCACGACAAGTTACCTGTTTGTCAGTTTACCCAATCCTACTCAACTTGCAGAGTCCTCTAAGATAAAAAACACTGACATAAGCAAAAACTGAAGCTTTGTTGTTGTTTTAGCAGTGAGGCGGCAGCCCTTGCGGATACGTACAACCGGCTGCCATGGGATTTCCAGGGCCCAAGTGTGTTTTTGACCGCTGTAATTATTCAGACAGACGGAAGAAAATGTATACATCGGCAATCATGAGATTTTTATTGATATTTTGAGGTGTTACAAACGGAACAACGGATTAATTGGGTATAGGTTAGGTATGATTGAATGGGTGGCTGAATATTTTTAAGATTACCTCTGCAAGAACCCAAGATGGAAAAAAATTAGGCTTTCCAAGAGGGAGAGCTTGTGTCACTATAGAAACTGATATTAGCAAAATATAACATCTTCTACAATGATATTGTAGGATTCCCCTATGCGCTGCCATATCGCTCAATGGCCGGTTATGACAATCGCCATACTTGTGAATGAAATTCATCAGTCCTCTGGTTGACTGTAAGCCATAGTTCTGGCAATCCGACACCATTTAAAGAATATTGTATTGGATTAGAAAACATTATTATTCGACTTACGTTCTCTAGTTTGTTTTGCTGATCAATGATATTCTCTAGGTTTCTTTTCCATTCAGTTAGCCCAACCATGCTTAAAAACAAAGCATTTTTAAGTTTTTGGACATTTGCCTGATAGAAAAATGATATAATTGTTATATGTTATTTATTAATCGGTATATACACCTATATAAGCGCTTAATTTTTCTCCTTGGATTTTGCCATTTGCATGCCCTGATAGACCCCTGTATAATATCCACTCATATACCATGACATTAACATTGCCGAAAGATGTTCCGAATCTTCTGCATTTTGCGATGCGGTCAGCATTGGTGGAATGGGTGGTGGAGGAGGCATAGAAGACTTGCTAATTTTCGACTTGTTTTTCTTTGCTGCCTTGTTACTTGTGCTTGGGTACTCATTATTTGAGTTTTCTGCTTGGAGTTTGGCATTAGCAAATTGCAAACGGCGTACCTTTTTGCCCCAAGAAGCTACAAGTTCGGTTAACGGTACCTGCTGCACGTTTTCGTAGCCGATGTATTTTAATAGGCAAGTTCCAGCGCTTTGGTCAATTGATATTATTTTCCCCTCATAATCAATGCCATCTTCGAAGGTAGCGCGTACATAATCGCCAACTTTATATACATTTTCATTAGTTTTACTATCGGTCTTATTGTCACCACTTTTATCCTTATCCGCCGCCGCCTTGCTCGTAGACAGCGAAATACGACGTGCCAATTCTTCTCTGGCCAGCTTAACCGAATCATCATAGGCCTTAATCAAAAGCGTATCATCCCAAGGATCCTCAGCAGTATTCTTCGTTTCTCCTTGCTGCAATGACAAATAGACATTGGGGTTTAGATGTACGTAAATACTTAAGATGCTTTTTTTTACCGGGTTGGACATCTTTTGATATAAACAAATCACTTTCCAGCCAAACAAATCAATCAATGAAGTTAACGACGTCGCTAACTTTCGAAACAAAATTTTTCTAATTTCACAGGGTGAAACAAAGCAAAAAAAAAATCAAAAAATTACGAAAATTATCAACCATTTCCTGTCACTAGCAACGGCCGAAAATTGTGGGTCCAGCAATTATGCAATATGGGTTTTTTATTTACCCATTAAGCGGATTTTCTCGCTTAGTTTGTATGGAGAAAAATGCTATCCCCATTCGGCGAAGCGTTTAATAAGTGGATAGCATTTTTCTTCATACAAACTGAAGGCGGATTTAAAAAGGTGGTCTCACGCAAACAGCTATTAACAACCGGCCAGGTTTGACGGTATTAAGATTTCAAATTTTTGTTTGCACTCTCTTTGTTACTATCTTCTTTCTCGCATATTCCCTGTTCATGTATGCACACAAAATTCTTTGTGCGTGTTGGCAAAACGTCGATCAGTTTGATTGCAAGATGGCCGATTACACCGTATGATCCGTGGTTGTTGTACAAATGAGACCATCTTTAATTGTTTCGCCATGACACAAACTAATGGTTGGTATTCTATTCTGCTTTCGAAAAAGTCGCTGAAATGTTTAATTGCTTCGCGAGCGTAATTTGACAGTAATCATTTGTTTTTATTTTCATACCAAAATACGTTTTTTATCTGAACTTATTTTTTTCGCAAATAAATAAAATAACAAAAAGAAAAAACGAACCATTTAAACCAATAAAACAAACAAAAATGGTGCCGACAATGGTTTCAAGCGTTGTCACTAAAATTTCTTTTTACGATTTCCGCTTCAAAGCTGAACAGAATACTCAGCTTAAGCGAGAAAATACGCTTAATGAGTAAATAAAACACCCCTATTATACAATTGCTGGATTTATAATTTTCTGCCGTTGCTAGTGACAAAATGGTTGATAATTTCTGTATTTTTAATTTTTTATCACTTTGTGTCACCCTGTGAAGCCAGAAAAATTGTTGTTATCGAATTTAGCGAAGTCGTTAAGGTGATTGATTTCTTTGGTTAATAAGAGGGAATTTGTTTATTTGAAAATATTTCAAAACGGGAAAGAAGTTGGGTTTAAAGTTAAAAAAAAAAACACTAATAAATCGGAAAAATACTTAATTAAATTCAAGTCAATCGAATGATATTTCTAAGCTCTAATAAGATGATACTCTCGGTACTCCGTAAATAATTCATTAGAAAGATTCAAATTTGAATATTCTTCCACAGTAAGTAACTTCTAGATAATTGGTACTCATTGCATCTTATTTACTTCCAAATTTTTATGCGACTAGAAGGCTACTGGGGTAAAGTGTGCACGACCTAAATTATCACAAGAATATGAAGAACCTTTTTGGGACTCGAATGTTTCATAAAACTGGGTATATGCCAAATAATTTTTTTGTTATTTCCCCATAAACTGTAATACCGTTTCATATAAGCCGATTTTACGTAGTTCTTTCTGCTCATTTATGACTTCCAACACGGTACGGTGCTAAGTATGGTCCTCACCTCCACATGAAATGTGGCTACAACAACAACAAATATGGTCCTAATAGACCTATAGCTTGAAATAGTGTGCAACACAATGCTACAACAACAACCATATATTACCTGAGAATTGTTTGCGTTCCGTTGGACAATTTTTTTTCAGATTTTGCATTATTTTTGATTGATTTGATTTTTAAGTATGAGTTCTTGCGTACCTATTGAGTTCTCATATAAATCTCTGTTGTTACGTCCAACATGCATACCAAGTTTATGAAAATGGGTTAATATAGAGAGTGATATGAATGTCATACATGATGACTTGGCCAAACCATATGGTTGTTTTTATCAAATGGTTTTATATTCTATAAATAAAAAGTATTAAAAACAACATCAATAAATACGTTTTGCAACATCTTATTTAATATAAGATCAGCAATTGTTTCACTGAAAAAGAGTAACACAAATGTTATTGGATTTCTAAATAGTCTATTAAACTTACACTTACCAAATACAATGAACGATCCTTTGCATTTTCTTTTTTGTTTGCGATTTTGGAACCAAACTGAATAGCTCTTTTCTTAAGAAATGTTGGAGTTGTTAGTCCAGCTTTATATCCATACAATCTTAAAAACAATTTGTCTCCCACCCCATCATCATACAGGAAACAACATCTCTGTCTAGGCTTTAAACTTCGGGCGAATTTGACAACGTTTTCTTCTACAAAAGGAGATCTCGGAGTTCTTCCACTGTCGGCAATGACACGGTCATCCCTTGCTAAGTTACGGGTTGGTATTCTCTGCCAATCCATCTCCAATTCTTCATAGAGACATTTCTCCTTGTCTTCATGTGTCCCATTGCAGCGTTTATAAGCATTTTTGTGTCGAATATAACCTCCGAACAGTTCATCGGCACCGCTACCAACAATGACTACCTTTAAAGTGTTATTTTCAACAATGTAATCATAGAATATATGCCAATCTCTGTAAATTGGACAAAAGGTATTTTAAAGACCTATAGTTCTACTCACTTTTGCATTTGACTCAAAGGGGCTTCCATCTAGTAAACCATATCCTTGTGAAGCGAACCAAAAGGCACAACCAATTGATTCATCCAATACCGTGTTCAACGGGTATATAAGATGTTTTATGTTCTCTTTTAAGTTTGTGTATAATGTTTTTCTAGTAACATTTACTTCGATAAAATTCCATGTTCTATTGTGAAAAAAAAAAGAATATTAGAGATATGAATCAATGCCAAAAATGTGTCTTGAATTACCTGTTGGGGCATAGGGCTTTAAGGTCGGCCAGAGACTGTCGCGCCGACTCTCTGTCAGGCACATTCCAATTTTCTAATTCAGAGTTGGCTTGTTGAAATGATACATTAATTAGGTCTATGGAATCCGCTTTATCAACAAACTTGTCGGCCAATAATGCAAGTATAGTACAGTCTATTCCTCCAGAAAAAAGTATAGCAACTTTTGAGTGATTGCAAGGCAATATTGAACATTTTGCACAAACTTTCGTTGTTAGCTGAACTCTCTGTTTTACGGAATTTTCTAGAAGACTGGAGAACTCTCTCAAAGCTTCTAGTATTTCCTTATCTTTTAATAAATGATCATATAGCTGCACAGCAGACAACTCTTGGGCATCAAAGCTATAAAAGTTAAAAGTGTACTAAAAAATTATGTGTTTAAAGTTTAAAATATTATGTTTAAATATTTTAAGTTACCTTTTCCAAAGAACTTTGTTGACTAAACCAATATGGTTCTACAGCTTGTTCAACAAACAGCTTAATTCCACAAACACTTTCTAATATATTTGCCTGAGATTTCCAATAGTCATCTATATGATGCCATGGGAAAACAGTGGATTTATCAAAATTTTTTATATTTATTTTAAAAATTCCTAGTGGTGGAAGCTCTACAGTCGTATTTTTATTCTCATCGTCTAGAATGAAATAATTAAAAAAATAGAAGGGGCTAAAATACCAAAAAAAAATCTGATACTTTAATACATACTAGATCTGGATGTGCTCAAAATACGCAAATGATCTTTGGTGTTTTCGATCAACAATGAGTTTCGGCCAAGGCTATCGCGTGCAAAATATATATTCCCTTCTAGCTTATCATAAAATATTAAACAGTATGGACCTTCAATAAGACGAAAGCAATTAAGAATTTCACCATCAGTGCTGCACTTCGACAATTTGTGGAAAAGCCATTCAGTGTCAGAAATTCCGCTGGCATCTGTCAGTGCCTCTAAATTAAAAATATCTCCATTAAATAGAAGAACATATTCGCTAGATTCCATAGGTTGCTTGCACAAATAAACTCCTTGGTGCCACAATACAAAACCCGCAAAGGTAGCGCTGGCAGTATTTAAATTTAGTACAGATTGTGCATCAGGTCCCCTTTTCTGCAATGATCTTAGGAGATCCTAAAACATTAATATTAGTATTTTATCAGTACTACTGAAATACTTTGATTAGTACTTACATTTTCTAAGCAGCTGTGTGGCTCTGACGATTTTGAAAAACAACAAAATATTCCACACATTTTAAAAGCTATTTAGTAAAAAAAAATGGTAGAAATTATATCCCAACCCAAGATATCCAATCTATTTTATTTAAATAAATTAAATTTTTGGTTTTCGAAAGCTGACATGTGTAAATTTTTTTGTTTACATTCACAATAGCAGACCCAACCATATGTAAGCAATGATGCCATATCTTTCCCTAAAAAATTGTAAAATGGAGAAAAGGCCAAAAATCTCAATGAAGAAATAATCGTTATATAAATGTTTTTGAAATTGTTTGCTTGTTGCATTACAGTAGTAGTGGCACTCTTAACAAATGTGCACAATTTTCCCAAGCACTTGGACTTATAAGTATTTGTTTTCTTCCGTATGTACATGGTTGTTGTTGTAGCGATCCTCGTCAAGCTCCGATAGGTGATCAAGCTCATGCCGGTTCATGGGACCGATTGCCCCAGGAACATTATTGTTATTGGTTATTTTAAGGCGCCAATAACTCGCCTTGCAATATGGAGTTTCATAAGCAGCCAATATTTAATCAAGAGCCGGTGCCGCCTGGCCTCTCACAGGGACTCTTCACTCAATACAGCTGATAGTCTGCGACTACAGTTGCAGCCACTCCGTAGGCAGCATTTCACTATACGCAACCTGTGGCGTTCACCTAAGCTTCTCTTAATAAAGGTCAACACCACACAGATCGGACAGGAGCTAAAATTTCCAGTATATGTGGTGCTAATAGTTATCCCATACCGGGTGCCCACTACTGCATTATATTTATCAGCGTTTTGGTCAGGTTAGGTTCACTTGGATACCTTAGGTCCATTGTGTTTGCCCTATAACATTTTTGTTGTTGTAACGGTGTATTGTATACTGAGGCGGCCGCCCTTGCCCATGAAGGGTCAATCCAGTGCGTACAACCGACTGTTTGCCCTATAATATAGTAATGTGCCCATGTTGTTGTTGTAGCCACATATTCATGTGGAGGTGGCGATTCTCGTCAAGCTCCTGTAGGTGAGCAACCCCGTTCCGGTCCAAAGAAACGATCGCCGCGGGAAAAGGGTGGCCATTGGTTATTTAAAGGCGCCAATAACTGTGCACATGTGAATCAAATGGAGAGACCAAGTCGCAAGAACGAAAGCTACCGAGCTCGTCCACAGGTTCCAACGCTAGTTATTGGCAACATTAAATTACCAATCAAATCAAAACGAACAACTTTAAGAGCTTAATTAGGACTGCTACCTACATATTTAAAACCTGTAGGGAATACATGCGTGAAAAGAGGGGTTCACCCATATATAAATGTGGCATGTGCATATATAAATGTGGCTACAACAACCACTTGTAGGGAATCGCTGCACGAATAGATGGGTTCACCCATAATCCTATTTTTCCACAATTCGAGTCTATGAGCAAAAAGGTGTTCGACCGCGTCCAACTTTTCCTTGTTATCACAGACCCTGCAGAAATCCGACCCCCCTTTGTCCAGCACGACCTGACGTTGGAATGACCTATCAGAACCCCTAACAGCAGTCCGAGGTCATGCTTTCACAGCCCCATGATAAGTGATGCCCTGCTATGCGAAATACTTGCGAACTCGCAACTAACGACGTCCGCGCACGCATGGTTTTTGTAGAAAGTGTCTACCTTGAAAGCATGATCGATACTCTTCTGCTTTTTATTTCTGAAAGCTAATCAGCGATTTATTCCTGGCAAGTTCGTTCGCGCAACAGTTGCCCAGAGCCTGATGCCATAGCAGACATCCACAATTGAAAATCGTGCCAAACACCGCCATAAATATCCAATCTACAGTCTCCGTCCAACTTCCTCCTATGGAGTTGCTAGAAGGATAGAGCGCATTCGGGTTCCTGAACATGCCCCCTGCCCCCTCTAGTTCAATTTATAGTTAAGCATCACTTCTAGATACTTGGACTCCGAAGAGAGCGGCAACTCCTTCCTATTCTGGACAGGCCCCTGAAAATGCTCAAAGTACCAGCGCCGGCTTTCTGAGTTTTACGCTAAACTCATAGGACTTCGCACACTCAGGCAGCTTATTTAAAGCCTTTGAAGTTCTGTAATAGCAGAAAGCGGTAGCTCCTATTAAAACGATATACCTATTTGAAATTTTGAGCTTGTTTCTGGCGCATTTGCTATCCGATTTGGTGAAATTTTGAATGTTGTTCTGTTGATTTTCAATATCTATATTGAGTATGGCTTAAATAAATCCATAAGCCGATGAAGTCGTCAAATAAATCGGTTTTTTATTCATGCCAGGTATGGTCCAAATTAATCCACAAATTAATCCAGCTCCGATATCCCGACGGCGAAACTGTAAATTTCACTTCTATTACCACTGGCCAGCAGCCTTCAACTTCCAATGAAGTCGATTTTTCGATTGAAATTCTGGTGCATATTTTCTTGAAATCCAATTATGACCTTTTAGGAAGATAGAAATGGTCCAGATAACTTGAAAAAAGCGATCCATGTTGGAGGGCATATGAAACTTAACCAGGGTTTTCTCCACTAGGAACATTGTTTATTGTACCCATTGAAATAGAAATTGCTACATTTTGTAAATGAACTTTTGTAGTGAAGCTTGTAGTTAATGGGCAATTCAATTTCAGTTTTTGTCCAAAATTTCTTATCAATAACACGACGTGTTCGAAATAGCTCATAAAAAAGGAGTATTTCCTTCCAAAGTTTTCTTAAAGGTTGCGCTCAACTTATCAAATCACAAGCTTTTTATCTTAGTCGGTTTGATATTTACTTTTCGGAGTAATGCTTCATGTTCCATGTCTTAAAAAAGTTATTTACAATTTAATATACGGAATATAGTTTCTTATATGTACTTTGTTTCAGCATCGCCTTGATCATTGGTTTTAATAACCAATTTGTAGTTGAACACCAATCCATATTTCCTTCACGTTCATTCAATAAACAAAACATATACGAAAGAGATTTTTTTTGTTTTATTGGTGTTTATTAGCGTTGTATTATACACACGTTCAACAAATCAAATCAAATTATGCTTTAACGGCATACTTCCTTTGTGGGTAAATAGACCGCTTGCGGATTTCTTTAAGGGTCTTTCTGTTTGCGTCTCTGGGCGACAAAGCCTTGCGGATGGCACGAGTCCTCTTTTTTCTCAAATCCAAAGGCTTGTATTTCTTGTTCTTGTAAACCTTGCGCAAATTCTCCTTTTGCTTTTGGTGCATAACAATGTAAACACGGGCAATGGCTTTACGTACTACACGGCTGTAAAACAAAAAAAAAAAAGTTTAGTTCACATCACTTATAGAAACGTATTTATTACTCACATTTTGGAGAGCTTTGAGGGAGCACCTCCGGTAACTTTAGCAACACGTAGAACCAGGAGCTCATTTTTCAGCTCATCGAGCTGTTTTGTGAGCTCTTTCTTGTCCTTGGTTCTTAAATCGGAGCACTTGACTTTCACCTACAATTATTAAAGGATCACACTTTAGTATGCATGAAAATATGGTAAACACTAAAATCTTTGGCATGTTAGCATGCTGTTAGTGTCTAAAAATTATTCTTTACATTTGCGATTACAAGGAAATTTTTCGAATTTAAATTAACTAATAAATACACCAACCATTTTGTCTGCCACTCACGCTAAAAAGAATCTTTACAGGCTTAAATGTCAAAATCTGACAGTTGCCGTTTTATAGCACGCAGCTTTTGTTTAGGTCGTTTAAAAAACTTGGCAGCACTTTGCAATAACTTTCAAGATGTATGTGGTAAATTGTGTCTGTCAAAATGCACTTAATAAGGCGCACCCCGATGTTTTTAGTTTTTCCTAGAGTTTAATTCAATTTTTCGCATCTTCTGAGCAATTCGAAATTCACCTGTTTTGGTAGCCGGGCCAGAGAGATATCCCTAGGAACTGTCTAACAGAAGAGCGGGACACATATCTTAACCCTGTAGGAATTGAAACGGGTATACCCCTGCCGGAACGCAATTGAGCCAAAACTCGGCCCGGCACGGGCAAAATGTGTGCACCACACAAACTGAAACTTTGAGGTCCGATCTGTGTGGTGTTCTTTGTCACGAGAAGCTTATTTGTAAGCAAATATCGTCTATAGGTTGCGAATGCAAATATCTTCAAATTTCTAACAGCGAAATACCGCAAAATCGGTAGTAGTTTAACCTCACACAGATACCATCAACGAGAGGGACAAAGTAATGATCGTATAAGCGTCCGCATATAAGACGATCTCTATGCCGTCTGGAGGGTGTGGAATAGGTAAGTAGAATTTAAACAGTGCCGAAGATAGCAGGAGGGACGTGCTAGAGAGGTTCTCAAAAATGTTCTCGAAGGTCTTCAGAGGTACACGGTCACACATGACCTGACTTGATTTGGACCACGGTTGAAGTTAATTGATGGTGTGCAAAACAGTCGTTATCCTTGCAGGATTTCGTAATCTTTAGCAAATGGAAATTCTCTAACTACGCTAAAAAGCGTCAATTCAAAATTATATCAATATTAACTACAGCGGAAATGAATTGAATTATTAAATGCGGGATGCAAAACATCGGTATCATCCAATGAAAGGACGAAGAGTTGGATAAATAAACTTTGGAGAAAAAATCATTGAATTTAAGGCCTCGAGCAGATATTTGGAAGTGAAGGCCAGAGAACTGCCGTCGATAAACTTGGTTAACCCGAAGCCTTTCGGGTCGACGCCCACTGTCGGTAGGGCGAATCGTGTGGACGAGGCTTTTACTGAAAGGAATTAAGAAGGAGGTCAGTATAGCTTTTGGTGTCATAACGGGACACAGGACTACGAGCTCACACATGCAAAATCGGTGCGGCATGTGATGTGTAGGACATGTGGGGAAGATGAGATGAGATGTTGGAGCATTTCCGACACCGGTACTTAGGTGGGGACACGGTATGGAAAACAATTAAGGATTTTGTAAGTAGCACAGAATTCCAACCTAATTTTTTTTCGAGATTACTTTTTAGTTTTTAAAGCGTACAAGAAGCTTATTACTGCCTCTGTTTTACCTAACTTAAGGCCTCGACCTTGAGTTTTAGTCAATACACAATGAGTTAGATATACATTTTTTTATAATGTATTTGTTTAATATCAAACTAAAAAACAATATATAAAAGATATATACAATAAAAATGCATATGTATTTTAGTTCTTAATATTTTGTGCCATTTTTAAAGCATTCGAAAGATCAGCGATCAAATCATCCACATCTTCAATGCCAACTGATAAGCGAACCAAAGAATCGGAGATGCCCAATTTTTTCCGATCTTCTGCAGGCACAGATGCATGTGTCATGACGGAACTGCAAAAAATAAAATAATTTTTAATATTTAAAAAGCAATGAAATAGAAATCTAATGTTTTATGCCCTTTCAAAATGAAAGATTATTTATTTGGACCAATATTGGTAAACGGACCAATTTGTTATATCGGACACAAGCATAAATGCACTCTTAGAAAATTTAATTTTTTTACTCACGGCAATTCAGCTAAGCTTTCATATCCTCCAAGACTTTCGGCCAAGGCAAACATTTTAAGGTTTTTCAAAAATGCTTTTGAGTGTTCCAGATTTCCTTTGATGTAAAATGAGAACACACCACTGTAACCATAGGTCTGTTTCAAGGCAATTTGGTGATGGGGATGTGATGGTAGGGCTGGATGCAAAACCTTCTCGACAAAAGGATGAGCTTCCAAGAATTTAGCTACAGCCACAGAATTCTTAAAATGTTGTTCCATACGTAAGGCGAGAGTTTTGAGTGATCGATTAACCTGATAACAATCAAATGGTGATGGGACAATTCCAACAGCTGTAATATAAAGGAAAATAAAATAAGAATTCAAGAATTCAAAGTCGGCAGATAGGTCTACATGAAAGTAATATCCAAATATAGTCTGATGTGAACCATACTCTGTGCGGTTATCAGGATGCCTTGTCCAACTCACTGTTCCAAATTTCAGCGAAATCGGATAATAAATGCGCCTTTTACGCGCTTAATATATAAAGTCCGGAGATAGGTCTACATGACAGCTATATCCAAATATGGTCTGATGTGAACCATACTCTGTGCGGATATCAGGTTGCCTTGTCCTACTCACTGTCCCAAAAGACTCAGAGAAATCGAGTGATAAACACGGTTTTTGGCTTGGCTTAAGCCCGTGAATCTGCAGATCGGGTTTTATGGCAGCTATGTCCAAATATGGTCCGTTCTGAACCATACTACAATCAAGTAAAGGGTGTCCTCCTGCAACTTACTGTTCCAAATTTCATCGAAATTTGGCAATAAATGCGGCTTTTATGGGCTTAAGACCCACATATGTAAATATGGCCCGATATAGACCATTTTCGGTTCTGATATTGGGGCCCTAGTACAACTCACTGTTCAAAACGTCAGCAAAATTAGATAATAAATGCGCCTTTCATGAGCTTAAGACCCTAAATCAGAACCGGTCTATAAGGCAGACATATCCAAATATGATCCGATGTGGCCCGTTCAAAAACTTAACCTGCGTATTAAATATTAAATACGGATCTGTGCAAAATTTCAGCTCAATATCTCAACTCTTAAAGGCTGTAGAGTGATTACAATCTGTTGTAATCACTCTCGGTCTGGAGGTAAATACTTCAGAAATTGATATTTCGATGTGTTACAAGCGAAAATGTTAATGGAGGCCACCGTAGAGCAGAGGTTAGCATGTCATTAAACGCCTGGGTTGTTGTTGTTCTACAGTGTGTTGTACACTGAGGCGGCAGCCCTTGCCATTGGGTCAATCCGGTACGTACAACCGGCTGCTATGGGATTGATAAAATATGTGTACCAATCTGCGGTTAATATCGAAGTCATTATATGAGATTTTAATAACATAAGCGTTGTAAAAAAAAGCAATATCTATGTCAGCAAGGTCATATTGGGGGAATGGAGGAAGAAGCTACAGTCGAAAAGATAACCTCAACTTTTAGGCAAATAGGGAAAATCAAAATGAGGAAAACATCTCAAAACTTGGTTTTAGAAATTTGAGATAAATGCATAATACCTTAAGGCAAGAAGAAGTGTACTTCGTTCTGCCATAGATTCTGTTCTGGCCACCTATGTAGGGAACTAAATAATTGGAAGAAAAGTATAAATTTCGTTCAAAAATCATCGTAAAGAATAAAAAGCAAGTTCAACCTCTTGCCAGCACATCCCCTTAATGCCAATTAGCCTAGGAACATTTCATTAAGGAACGCAAGTTCTCTCATATTAATGAGAGTTGTCCGATAAAAGTTTAAGCTCATCGATAAGTTACCTCCTTTTTTCATTTTGAATCCGAACGGCTTGCCGCAGAGCGATACCATTTTAGTAGAGAAGTTTACACGGCTGAGGTAAATACTTCACTTGGAGGGCATAACGGTTGTTGACAATTTTATTCAATGTTCTCGCCGAGATTTAAACCCTGGCGGACTTGCCAACTTCTGATCTACGGTGGGCGGAAAACCTCCGGTAAAAATGTTCATTTTTATATGTTTGCCATAAAATGGTTTATCGGACATGCTAACCTTATAATATGAGGATTTATTTTACCCTACACCACAACTGTGGTGCAGGGTATTATAATTTAGTAAATTTGTTTGTAACACCCAAAAGGAAGAGAGATAGACCCATTGATAAATATGTAGATCGACTCAGAATCACTTTTTGATTCTATTTCCGTCCGTCTGTCCATGTTAATTTGTGTACAAAGTACAGGTCGCAGTTTTCAGCCGATCGTCTTAAAATTTGGTACGGGTATGTTTTTCGGCCTAGAAACAAAACCGATTGAAATTGGAAAAAATCAGTTCAGATTTAGATATAGCTCGTTATCCTCGACGACTTTTACAGTATGTGAGAAGTTTGCTCGAAATCAGTTCATTATAAAGATATAGCTCCCATATATATGGTTCGTCCGATTTGCAGTAATATTGCAATTAAATGGTCTTTTGTAAACCGATTCTCTCAAAATTTGGCATAAGGGATTTTCTCTTGACTCTCGACATTACTGGTGAATTTCATGGAAATCGGTTCAGATTTATATATAGCTCTCATATATATATCGCCCAATTTCAACCCGATTTTAACATCTTGCCAAAATTTTGCAAAACGCTTTCCTCGACGAAAAGTTTCTCCAGTATCTGAGAAGTTTGCTCGAAATAGGTTCAGATTTAGGCATAGCTCCCATATATATGTTCGTCCGATTAAGAGAAATATTGCAAGAAAGTGCACTGTTTTAGACGGATTCTTTCGAAAATTTAGAGGAAAGGCTCTCCATATTACTGGTGAATTTCATAGAAATCGTCCCGGTTTTACATATAGCTGTCATATATGTATTGGGTTGCCCAAAAAGTAATTGCGGATTTTTCATATAGTCGGCGTTGACAAATTTTTTCAACGGCTTGTGACTCTGTAATTGCATTCTTTCTTCTGTCAGTTATCAGCTGTTACTTTTAGCTTGCTTTAGAAAAAAAGTGTAAAAAAAGTTTATTTGATTAAAGTTCATTCTAAGATTTATTAAAAATGCATTTACTTTCTTTTAAAAAATCCGCAATTACTTTTTGAGCAACCCAATAGATTGCCAGATTTTCACCACAAGAGCTACTGCAAGCGTATTGTTTGACCAATCTTGCCAAAATTTTGAACAACGCTTTCCTCGAGGACTACCACATTATCTGAGAAGTTTGCTCGAAATCGGTTCAGAATTAGATATAGCTCCTATATATATGTTCGTCAGATTTTGGGCAATTTGCAATAATATTGTCATTTGTCAACCGTAGTTAGTACAGTTTGAACATATTTGCTCGTTTTTCTTTTAAACTGTGAATATCAAATTTTCTAGTCTAATAATATAACGAAATTTAATGAACATATATACTTTACCATTTTGCAAGAATTTCAAACGATCGTATAAATCTTCGGAATTCATTGTAACGCCACCCATAACAACATCAGTGTGGCCATTCATATACTTTGTTAAGGAATAACATACTAAATCAGCTCCCAATTCCAAGGGTCTTTGGAAATACGAGGTCAAGAAGGTGTTGTCAACAGCAAAAATGATATCACCACTTTTGTGTATAATATCACTCAAAGCTTGAATATCAGCGACTTTGATCATGGGGTTTGTGGGAGTCTCAACCCAAACTAGCTGAAAATTGAAATACTTTAGTAATGTTTGTTGTACAATTTTGTATGTAATACCTTGGTATTAGGCTTAATAGCTGCCTTGAACTCATCCAAATTGGTGGGATCGGCAAATGTTGATTCTATGCCAAATCGAGTAATAATTTGTCTAAAAACGAGGAACAAAATATGACATTAATAAATTTCATAGCAATAATGAAGTGTGGCTTGCTTGCCTTATTAAACGATTGGTTCCACCATAGATATCATCACCAAGAACGACATGATCGCCAGCTGAGAGCATGCTTAAAACAGCCGTGGATGCTCCTAATCCAGAAGAAAAGGTAAGCCCATATTTACCATTATCAAGGGAAGCCAGACATTTCTCCAATACCTGGCGGGTTGGATTTCCACTTCTTGAGTACTCGAAACCCTTATAAATAAAATGTGTAGAAAAACTTTTTATAATACAAGATATAGGTGCTCTTATTGAAAATGATGGGTGAAATGTAAAACATATTTTTGTTTTTCAAATAAATAGATAAAAACAAATATTTATATAATGACACCATCAATTTTATAACCAACATCTTATCTATTGTGTTCTATACATTAATTAGCTGTTAACATACACAATCATATCCACATATAAGATAGTTACTTGCAAAGTGCTCCCTTTCATGGAGTATGTGGCCCACCATGACTCTGTGGTTAGCTTGCAAGTCTATGACGCTAAACGCCAGTATTAGAAACCAGGTGAGAACATCTGAAAACATTTTACCGATGGTTATCCACTGACTTATTATGGCAACATTTGCGAGGTCGTCAACCTTGTAAAACTTGTTAAACATGAACCTTTATTATTCAGCAAAAGCTTAAATCGGAAAGTACTCATTGATATGAAATAATTATATTCGCTGTTGAGGAATGTTTTAGGACAACATTTCTCTTTAAGATCCAACGGAGACATTTACGCACACGTATACACACACGCACACAAATTTCTTTGTGTGTGTTGGCAAAACGTCGATCAGCTTGATAACAAGATGACGGATTGCACCCCTATGAATTGTGGTTGTTGTACAACTGAGACCACCTTTAATGGTTTCGCCAAGAGCTTTTATGGAGATGTTTTTATATGGGAGCTATATCTGCGTATGAACCAAATCCATACTCTCCAAAAGGGATACGATTTAAACTCTCCAGATTTTGAAGAAGTTTTCAGAGTTGGGTTTTTATGGAAGGTATATCTAAATATGGACAAATTTGGTACTCAACAAGTCATATCTAAAGATTACTTCATTCGGCAGCTATGTCACGTTATAAACCTCCTTAGGCCAAACGTCAAACAGCAATAGATAATAATAAGAACAAGGTTGTATGCAAGTGCGAATTTGAACATAAACATGCCACTTAAGAACAGCGAAAAAAATTTCTCTCCAATCCAAGTTAAAGTTGGTTGGTAAAAAAGCTATATCAATATTTTTGCCACTTGACGTTAATGTAGTGTAAAACAAGTAGAAAGGCATGAAGTTCGGCCGGGCCGTACTTTGGATACCCACCACCTTAAGTATATATGTAAACCATCTTTCGTCAAAACCCGGTGAAAAATGCATACCTTGTGCCCCATAGCAGCTATATCGAAATATGGTCCGATTTGGATCAAATACTAATAAGTACAAGTCATTGTTCAATTGTATACAACAAAATTTTATTGTTGTTTTTGGTAGACACATCCAAATATAAACCGATCTGAACCATATACGACACGGATGTCGAAAAGCCTAACATAAGTCACGGTGTTAAATTTCAGTGAAATCGGATTATAAATGCGCCTTTCATGGGGCCAAGACCGAATTGGGCCAAGTTGCAGAAAAATGTCGAAGAACCTAACGAAATCGGACAATAAATGCGCCTTTTATGGGACCAAAACCTTAAATCGAGAGATCGGTCTATATGGCAGCTTTATCCAAATCTGCACCAATCTGAGCCCAATTCAAGAAGTATGTCGAAGGGCCTAACGCAACTCACTGTCCCAAATAGATGCGCATTTTATGGGCCCAAAACTTTAAAACGAGAAATCGGTCTATATGGCAGGTATATGCAAATCTTGATGGATCTAGACCAAATTGAAGAAGGATGTCGAAGGGTCTAACATAACTTAACTTGGCAGCTATATATACAGCTCACTGTCCCAAATTTCGGCGACATCGGACAATAAATGCGCATTTTATGGGCCCAAAACTTTAAAACGAGAAATCGGTCTATATGGCAGGCAGACCCTAAATCGAGAGATCGGTCTATATGACAGCTACAACCATATCTGGACCAATCTGGGCCAAATTGAAGAAAGATGTCGAAGGGCCTAACACAACTCACTGTCCCAAATTGCAGCAAAAACGGATAATAAATGTGGCTTTTATGGGTCTAAAACCCTAAATCTGCGGATCGGTCTACATGGCAGCTATATCCGAACTTCTATGTAGCTATATCCAAATCTGGACCGATCTGTGCCAAATTGAAGAAAGATGTCGAAGGGCCTAATACAACTCACTGTCCCAAATTTAAGCAAAACCGGATAATAAATGCGGCTTTTATGGGCCCAAGACCCTAAATCTGCGGATCGGTTTATATGGGGTCTATATCTAGATAAAGTCCGATAAAGCCTTATGGACAAAAAAAAAGAATCTGTGCAAAGTTTCAGCTCAATATCTCTATTTTTTTAAGACTGTAGCGTGATTTCAACAGACAGAGGGATGGCCATGGCTAAGTCGTCTTAGATTTTTAGGACGATCAAGAATATATATACTTTATAGGGTCGGAAATATTGGGTTGCCCAAAAAGTAATTGCGGATTTTTAAAAAAAAGTAAATGCATTTTTAATAAAACTTAGAATAAACTTTAATCAAATATACTTTTTTTACACTTTTTTCTAAAGCAAGCTAAAAGTAACAGCTGATAACTGACAGAAAAAAGAATGCAATTACAGAGTCACAAGCTGTGAAAAAATTTGTCAACGCCGACTATATGAAAAATCCGCAATTACTTTTTGGGCAACCCAATAGATATTCCGATGTGTTGCAAACGGAATGACAAAATGAATATACCCCCATCCTTCGGTGGTGGGTATAAAAATATCTATAAAATTATCAATATGATTATGGGTTGCCGGTAGAAGTCTCGTTCTAAAGACCCTGTATTTTGTTGTCAATATATTTTTGCTATTACGATAAATCAATCAAGACCCTTTAGCTGAATAAACATTAAGAGATTTATGGTATGATACTTATTGACAATATTAACCAATATCATACAATTGTATTAGTTATTTATTTCTTTACTAATGTGTGATTGATTACTAAAAAGTGCAAATGCTCATTATACTGTTCCACGTAATAAAGGAGATTTTTTTTAGCAAATAGGGAAACACATACCCCCAATAAGGAAAATACGAAATATTATAGCTATCGGTTAACAATACCCAGTGTCGATACCACGTCCAAAGTTGGACGTACTACTTTCTAAGGGATCCGGTAGAGGCTTTTAAGTCCTAGCATGGAATTCGTAAATAAACTACACATTTGAATGGCATTTATAGTAGAAAAATGAATTGTGCCCTGCGGCAATACTTTGGCTGTAATAAAATGTACGGTTCGACTCATGAAATTTTCCTAGTTCGGCTTCGCCCTGTCCGTCTTTCCGCGTTTTTTTTTTGTACCGTTTGTCCGTACGGTTGATCTGTACGACCATTAGAAAAAAATTTTTCAGCGGTGGTTTTCCCCTTCTAATTCTGGCAACATTTATAAGGTACTTTGCCATGTAAATACTTCTCCCCAAAGAGGTGTCGCGCTCTGCGGCACGCCGTTCGGACTCGGCTATAAAAAGGAGGTCCCTTATCATTGAGCTTAAATTTGAATCGGACAGCACTCATTGTTATGTGAGAAGTTTGCCCTAGTTCCTTGATGGAATATTCATGGGCAAATTTGCATTTGCATAATTACCAAATCGTCGCGAAATATCACTTTTTAATCCAAATATGAACGCTATGAATATTGCTATATATTATATATCGACCGATTTACACTTATAAGGACGTAGCTATGACCACCACACAGGCCGAAACTTTAAGCTCCGATCTGTGTGGCCTCCATCTTTATTACATGAAGCTCAGCGGACAGCTACCGGGCGCGTCCACAGGTTACGGATAGTGGAATGCTCCATAAGGAGTAGCTGCAACAGCAGTCGCAGACAATTACCGGTATCGAGTGAAGAGTCTTAGTGAGACCGGGTATACAACACACTGCTACAACAACAACAACAACGTGGACAAGGCGAGTTTTTTTTTTAACCAATGGCTATCCAATTCTCATGGCGATCGGTCCTGTAGACCGGAACGAGCGCATATGAGGAGCGCCACCTTCACATGAAAATATTTGGCTACTACAATGATTTGCCTGAAAGTCTCTACAAAATTTTATTTTTTTTTTAATTGGGATCACTGTGCACCATTTAATGACGCAAATTGTTTGCTTTAATGAAACCAAGCCCACACTTTAAATAATCCAATAAATAAAATCTGGTCTATTGTAAAGAAATTACTGATATACATCAACATAACTAAAATAAGAACTCATAATATACACATATAGCTACATGTGAAAGTATATATGTATTTGAGCTTTGATCTTGAGGTTATCAAGTAAACGACAAAAATTAATAAAGTTTTTATTCAATTTCTACATACCTACATTTGTATATATGAACTCAAGCTATAGGATTATAAAAAATAATACTTTTCTGTTTGGCGATTGAAATGTCGTTGTTGCATTTTTTATTTATTTACTACAATTTATGGAATACAAGATCCGGTTCCGGTCTATACTTTTTTTTCTCAACTTTTAAAATGAAAAAAATGTTTAAAGTATGAAACAAAAATGTGAAGGAAATTATTATGTATTACGAATGTCATCCGTGGCGCCAAATCATCTAAGGCGTTGGGCCCCGACGGAATCTCTCCATTGATATTGAAGAATCTGGATTCACCTGGAGTTGAGTACCTTACTACTATCCTCAACCTGTCTTTGAACACTCTTATAGTTCCCGATGTCTGGAAAATGGGCAGAGTGATACCGCTACTGAAGCCTGGAAAAGACCCGGGTTTGGGGGAGTCGTACAGACCGATCTCCCTTCTCTCACCAGTAGCAAAGACGCTTGAGGCATTACTCCTCCCGAGCCTCGTAGGAGAACTTCCATTCGCCGATCATCAACATTGATTTCAAAGACTGTATAACACAACAACTGCTTTGCATGACAACACCGCACACATTTGCCGTGGCTTCAATCAGCCCAGGCCATGTGATAGGACGGTCCTCGTGGCACTGGACCTATCGAAGGAATTCGACACGGTCATCCATGCCAAACTATTTAAGGACATCACTAACACGTCCCTCCAGCCAGGCCTTAAACGCTGGGTCGCTAATTATCTGTGTGGTCGCTAGTCATTTGTGGAATTTAGGGATACGAAGTCGAAGCACAGTAGAGTGAAACGGGGAGTTCCTCAAGGTGGGGTGATATCTCCGGCACTGTTTAACCTCTACCTATCCTCCATTCCACCCCCTCCAGACGGCATAGAGATTGTATCATATGCGGACGATTATGCGATCAGGCCCCCACCCATTGTTGACATCTGCGATAGATTGAACGTCTACCTCAACGAACTTGCCTCATATTTCGTTGCAAGAAATCCAAAGATATCTGCCACCAAATCTTCAGCCAAATTGTTCACTACAAGTACGCGTGAGGTGAATACTGAGCTGATTGTGATGGTCGATGGAGAAATTATTTTGACCATCAAGTGTCCCAAAATACTTCGCGTCACATTTGACAGATCTTACACATTCTCCTCACATGCCATAGCAATTAGCGATAAAGTAAAAAATAGAAACAAGGTCCTCAAGTCACAAAGTCACATAAAAAGCAATTGGCGGGTCTGTGGAAAGTATGTAGCGTCAGTGTGATCTCGTCAACTTTGTGACACGCTGTGGAATAATATTCAGATCTGTCAGAATGCCGTCCTCCGAACTGCGACGGGCTGTCTCCTCAGTTCTCATGTGAGTCACCTCCATCAGGAGACAAAGATCCTACCAGTGCGAAGACATAACAACATGCTGTCCAAATAATACCTTTTGGGCTGTTATCGCAGAAACCATCCAAATCATCATCTTGTGGATAGATATCCACCGCCCAGAAGCCTTAAGGTAGATCTACATGATCTAGAGCGTGAGGTTCAGCGCTAAAAGAGAGAACCTCTAGATCAAGCGGCATATCAAGCAGGTCTAGACAACATTCATGCAGACATGGTAGCAGATGTGTTAAATGTAGTCCTTGGAGAACGACCGCCTCCCATTGCACCTGAAGAAATTGACCTCCCCCGGCAAACCTGAGTAGTTCTGGCTCAATTACGTTCCGGCAGATGCAGCCGCCTTAACTCCTATAGTGCAAAGATTGATGCCGACGTGCAAGATGTATGTCCCGATTGTAACCAGATACCGCACGATACACGTCACCTGTTTTATCTGTCCGGCCAGACCCACTCGACTCAGACCCAGATCCCTGTGGACGCACCCCATCTTAGTCGCAGAGTTCCTGGGTCTTGACACTCAACAGAATCAAGCAGAAGAAAGATAGAACACAATTAACTGCTACAACAACAACAACAATATATTCAATAGAGAGATTGTTTCCAAAGAATTAAGTATTAATATACTTATAAAGAAAATAGCAATAAAAATAATCAAAGTGTTTTGAATAACAACACACACTTGCTCAATTTTTATAAGTTCTTTGCTATGCTATTCTTTGAATAGAAAGCATTGAATATGATCTCGAGCTAGAAGATGTTCGAAAAATCATATCGGTTCGATCTGCCGATTTGATTTTCTGAGCAACTATAGTTTTGTAGTTAGTACCTAATGCCTGTAGGAGGCCACCGTAGGTTAGCATGTCCCGCCTATGACGTTGAATGCCTGGGTTCGAATACAGGCAAGACCATTAGAAAAAAATTTCAGCGTTGGTTTACCCCGATGCTGGCAACATTTGTGAGGTACTATGCCATGTAGAAACTTATGTGCAAAGAGGTGTCGCACTGCGGCATGCCGTTCGGACACGACTATAAAAAGGAGGCCCCTTATCATTGAGGTAAAAACTTGAATCAGACTGCACTCATTGGTATATGAGAAGTTTGACCCTGTTACTTAGTGGAATATTCATAGGCAAAATTTGCATTTGCTTTTACCTGATATAACTTAAATTTGTCATTTAATGTTCGTTTATGGTTTCCAACATCTATGGCTGTATCCTAATATTATGTAGGTACCAGATAAGCCGATCCTCCGATTTTATATCTTAGATATCTGGGATCCTCAATTATAAACTGGTTTGTCCGGAATAAGGAACATTGAGTTCTGTTGACTTGCAAAATCCCAAAAGTTCCAATTATAGTTCTTAACAAAAAAGAGCGTGCTAAGTTCCGACTCTTATATACCCTCCACCATGAATCGCATTTTTCGAGTTCTTTGCCCGGCATCTTCTTTTAGGCAAACAAAGAATAACGGATAAGAATTGTAATGCTATGAGCGATATCAAGTTATAGTCCGATTCGGACCATAATTGAATTGAGTGTTAAAGACCATAGTGGAAGTCATTGTGAAAAATTTCAGCCAAATAGGATAAGAATTGTGCCCTATAGGGGCTCAAGAAGTAATATCGGGAGATCGGTTTATATGGGAGCTGTATCAGGCAATAGATCGATTCGGACTTTATTCGACACGAGTGGTGAAGGTCATGTTGTACAACATTTCAGCCAAATCGGATAAGAATTGCGCACTCTAGAGGCTTAGGAAGTCAAGATCCAAGGTCATATCAGGTTATATACCGATTTAAACCATATATAGCACAGGTGTTAAAAGCCAAAATTTCAACCAAATCGGATAAGAATTGCGCCCTCTAGAGCTCAAGAAGTCAAGACCCAAGATCCGTTTATATGGCAGCTATATCAAAACAGACCGATTTAGCCCATTTTCTATCACAAACGACATACAATAATAAAAAGTATTTGTGCAAAATTTCTAGCGCCTAGCATTACTCCTTCGAAAGTAAGCGTGATTTCGATAGACAAACGGACGGACGGACATGGCTAGATCATCTTAAAATGTCATGACGATCAGGAATATATATACTTTATGGGGTCATAGATTTCGAGGTGTTACAAACAGAATGACGAAATTAGTATACCCCCATTAAATATGGTGTAGGGTATAAAAACTTACGGAAATATTTTCTTGTCGAAAAACAAAAATGACACATAAGATTCGCCCCAGCTTAACTCAATGTATTTTTGATTGTTTATGCCGAATTCTCAACGCTTGATAAGATACAACGATAACAAAAGTTTAACAAAGCAATACAAATTTGAAATTGCCTATATTCGTACATATACTAGGTATCAAAAAAGTATAATTGTTGTTGTTGTAGCAGTGTGTTTTACACTGAGGCAGCAGCCCTTGCCGATGAAGAACTCCATCGGGTCAATCCGGTACGTACACCCGGCTGCCATGGGATTGTAATATAAGCAGTGTGTTGTGCACTGAGGCGGCAGCCCTTGCCGATGAAAAACTCCATCGGGTCAATCCGGTACGTACACCCGGCTGCCATGGGATTGTAATATAATATAATTGTATATATTTAACCGAAAAAAGGTGGCTGTGGGGATTAATTATACTAACTGTATCATACCTTTTGTAACATATCGATTGTCGTTAGCTGATTTGGAAATGTCTGTTCCTCCATATGTCTATACCTTGTTTTGACTTGAAACATTTATGCCAACTATAACTTTTGCGTAGGTTTCCGTTTTTCAGTCGTTTTTGCAGTGATTTTTTCATTTCTTTCGCCTTAATGGGGTGTATCTCTATCTGAGTCTTTCCATTTTCTCTTCTACCTTCTAAAACAAACACAATGCGAGTCTGCGAGTGAAGCGGCTAGCAACCGTGGTTGCTTGTTCGCGTGTTCTTAGATTCTCTCTTTGTCTCGTTGGCACTTAATTGATTGAGAGTCAAAAAAATGTTGTACCCGTACAAATCACAGATATAGATTTGATAGATAGATTTGAATGGTTTAGACTATAGAAGGCCGATATATAGGCGAAAAATATATATATAAAGTATTGATCTGCTACTCTTGGGTATTTTTAAGGGACAAATAAAAATAAGGTTAATTTATAAGGTCTAAATCCATGACAATAGGGTTCAATTATCTCCTTGACTTGATCCAATACAAATGTCTCATACTATGAGATGGATTGATAAGGAGACGTATGCTTTTGTAGTTGAATAATACTATTTTGTCTTCTTTCTTGTGTTATAATCTGAAATATGTTTATCTACAGAGATATATTTGTTGTATTGGTAAAAAAACTATTAGATTTGAAAAAAGTGCATCAAAACAGGTACAGCTTAACTAATTATTTAATTTGACGGAATTTTTTATACTGCTTCACTGCCTCACATAGTTAAAGACTTAACGCGTTGTATTTACTACTTCACTTTAATTGGCTACGAAAGCACATTTGCCCCATTAGCCGAATGTAGATTATCGTTCCAAGCACCGCGATCTTCTGCGTTCCGATACCTCCTTGAATTTAATCACTTAATGGAAATTTCAGTTTCTACCCTAGAGACTGTCAATCATAATTAAAATCAGTTAAACGTCCCTCTAATTATTTCTAACGTCTCCCTCCCGATTCTAAAACAAAAAAATTCATATCTATTTATATATTCATAACACTCGATAACCTCCCATCCGTTTCGTTTTGTATTTTTGTTTTGGAATGCGAACACATTGCTCAGATCAACACGTAATATAAACACTTACTCTATGCTCGCCTGGACCATCTTGTTTATATGTTGTACTCAAGCATATGGGAGGAATCACACACATACTCTTCCATTGCTCTGGATCCTGACCAACATGAATGGCTTTTGTAGCAAACCCTGCAGGCTGTTTTCTGAATCCACTGCTCATTTCGAAGCGTAAGTAACTGGAACTTCCGACCGACCCTAAAAGTGAAACCTATCAATTGACACTGCCAACTGCCACCATGTGAGATTTCTTATCAGAAATCTGTTATTCTATTGCCATACCATCAGTTTGCGAATTAAAATGTTGCCAATTTTAGCACAGCATTTAGCATGTTGCTTAGTGGTGTGTGCGTGACTAAAAATTGTCGTGATTCATGAGTGAAATCTTACCCCAATGGCATGAATACAAATGCCTAAAAATAAAAGCTATTTGTGGGATAGAACCATTAAGTACAAAAATCACAAGAACATAACATAAAATAGCTTTCTTAGAAATTAAATCTTTAATTTATTGTCAACTAATGTTTATCCCTGGTAAAAGTCACTCACCCACACATCTCTAATGGTGTTGTTAAACAAAAATTGATCGAGTTGCCATATAAACAGTACATAAAGCTGTTAATAGTTTAGTTCGAGTATTTTTAAATAAAAAGCTTTTAGAAAAGCGTTGGCTTTTAGTATTGGACACTGAAGACCGAAGGTTGCAGGCAACGAATTTTGCAGAAGCTGTAGGGACATCGAAGAAGAAGAGACTATAGAGCATCTACTGTGTGTGTGTCCCGTACTAGCAGTTAGAAGGAGTTCCACTTTATGTTCTCATTTCTTTGAGAATTTGTCTGATTTAGCGGATGTGAACATTCGCAATTTATTCTGCTTTTTAAAGCGATCTGGATATTCAACGGTAGGAACTAGAAGGTATCTTCCTTCTTCTGTTCCTGTGGTATCACAATGGACGAAAACGTCAAAGTGAGTCTGATGGCAGACAGCTTAAGTAGCTGTCTGCCCTACCTAACCTAACCTAACCTAGTACTGGACACAAGTTAGTAGTTTATGATGGGTACCAGAATGTTTGAATACCTAATATATAAATTCCTATAAATTTGGAAACTTTGAAACTATACCAATTTCCGATTTCAATGAATTACAGCATATAAAATGGATGGTATTATGCAGTAGCTTAATAATATCCAAGAAAAGTTTCAAAATTGGACCCTGTTAGGGCCAAAGGAAAGGATTTGGCGAGAAAATTTTAAATAGAGGAATGGAAAAGGTGGTTTCTAGAAGAAGCTTTAAAGTAGCAAATCTCGAAACATAAAAAAGAAACATTTCGTAGATCTATTTAGAACATACTTAACATAGGCTCACTTCCAAAATGTATCAATGCAAAGTTTGGATACTGTTCTACTGCGGTTTTTAAATTTCGTACGCTTGCAATACATAGTTTATTTTTATACCCACCACCATGTTACACCTTGAAATATTGATCTAGGACCCCATAAAGTATATATATATTTTTGATCATCTCGAAGTTCTGATTCGAACTAGCCATGTCCGTCTGTCAAAATAACGAATGCGGTCGAACGCGTGGAACTAACCGCTTGAAATTTTGCACAGATACCTTATATTGATGTAAGTCGTTGGGGATTGCAAATGGGCTATATCGGTTCAGATTTGGATATAGCTCCCATATAAACCGATCTTCCGATTTGAATTCTTGGGCTCATGGAAGCCCCAATTTTTGTCCGATTTGGCTGAAATTTTGCACATAGTGTTCTGTTACGACTTCCAACAACTGTGCCTACTACTACTACTACTACTACTATTTGATGACATTTTCAATCGGCAGATTTGACATCGTTAATGATGTTCATGGGGCCTAACCACTTTGTTTTCGCAAGTGGCCTAGCCTTCTTTTAGTGAATCCTGGGTAGCATGCTCCAGTTTTTTAAGCTTAAAGGTGCTTTACAATGTTCTGCGTCGCATTTGTTAGTTTTTTTTTTCTATCCGATTTATACCAACTTTTTCTGACTAAAACACAAATCATATTTTATGTTCAATGCATGTCTATTTTTTAATATTACTATAAAATAATAAAAATATAAACAAAAAATATGAAATTAACAACGTTAGATTTAGTATTAATGCTATAAAAATTACAATAATAATAAATACTTTCTTTTTTATAAAGCATGTATTAATCGAAAAACGTCACCGTAATAAATCATTTTTATTTTCATTTCCTGCCACATAGTATTTTGACGTTGGATTAAACAGTCCAACGGATACCACTGTTATGTACTAAGGCGGATTTGGACATTAGGACATTTTTTTTTGTTATTGCGAATACGATTATCAATTATTTTGTGCTTCAATCTTAATATGTGTACCACAGGATCACGTTATACAGCAACTGTTTCTTCCGCTACCACTAATTGGAGTCTTACATCGGTTTTTGCTCTTGGAACTGTTATTTAGGGTATTAAAGCATTGAGATGTTGTTAATGCATATGATTTCAATGTAGACTTTACAGATGGGGGTAACGGTAATGATTCAATGGCATAAACGCTGGTACGTCTTACTATGGTTCGGCAGCATAATTCCTGTAGTGATAGAACTGAAATCAAGAATAAGTTAAGTTATGTTGATAAATTCTAGGGACATATACAAACTGAAAATTACCTTTATTGTTTCGCCAAATTCTTTCCATACCATTTCTATGAAGAGCCATACGCGCCAATTCGCAGAATGATTCTCTGATGTTAAAATCACATAGAGGAGATATTTCAAAACATGACATATTATTACGGGAAGCGTACAACTCTGCTTGCTTAGCTGCTACTTGTCTTTTAAAGGCCAAGTGGAGTCTGTTTCCAACAAGAACTTTTGGTATTCCTGGAGCATGCTATATTTTATTGCAAAGACAAAACAAAAAATTGGTACATAAATAAAAATCCTAAAATATTTGATATGATACAGTTTGGATGGCAGAAGCCTCTCTATCAAGGTACCCATGGTCCAGAGAGCATGTAGGGAAACGCTGCAAACAGTAGGCAAACATAGGCAATAGAAAGATATTAGGAGACCGAGTGCAAGATCGAGGCACTAAGGAGCCGAAATGAAAATCGAAAATTTTACCGTAAAATAAAACATCAGAACAATGACTTTGGTAGAAATGAAGATGGTTGTACAGAGAATATTCTGGGGATTGTAGTAGTGGCGAGAATATCACCGATGCCATCATCATGGTGGTGGCTTGGCCAGGCCTCTTTATATCTGCGTGTTACTGACCTCATTCAGGTTGCATTGAGGATGGTGTCTGAATGTGCGAAGGCCAGGGTGTGGCATAAGTCCAAGATGACGCAAGCTTGGTGTTTTTAGAAGACCTGTGCTGGATGGAAATGAAGTCAGGACTATCTCCGTAAGTCAAATATCTGAGCGCGATAATTGGCCATACATAAACTAGAGGGGGAACGTTGAGGAGAGGTTCAAAGCAAGATTGTTGCCTGCGTGGATGATGGATGTCGTCATGGTTGGTGTCCGCTTTCTCTGTACTATTACTGACCTCGTTCTGGTTGCCTTAAGAAAGTGGCTGAATGGTCGAAGACGGGAGTTTAGCATTTTTAAGAGACCTGTCCTTGATGGAGATGGGGCTGCCGCTGTCTTTGGATACCAATTACCAAGGAATGTCGAAGAGGGTTCCAAAGGACACTAAAAGCGCTTTACTACCGCCGCAACTCTGTCGGCAGGAGTTTTAAGCTTAGGCCAGGAATGGTGTACGGGATGTTTACAGATATTTTTTGATCGATTCTTCGCTATGGTGCGGCTTCAGGCTCTTGGTAGTTCAAAGCGCCGCAGATTGATCAAGAAATTTAGTTTACCAAGGCGGTTAACATCTTGTGAACAAGGAAGAAACATGACCGAGGGAGCAAAACTCGATTTAATGCACCAATGTGTTTGGTTGGCGATAGGGAAGATCGCCCTAGGATAGGCGGAATCTGGAACCTGGATTGATCTAGAAATGCAGCTTCCCAAGGCGTTTAACATCTTGTGGACAAGGAAGCAGCATGACCGTGGGAGCAAAACTCGATCAAATTTGGTTGGCGTCAAGGAAGATCGCTCTAGGATAGACGGAATCTGAAACCTGGGTATACTTATATTTTAAATTCTGTTGGAAGCTGGTAATGCGGCCTGTGTGTGTAGCGTACTTCGTTTTCGCTAAGAGTGTTTTGGGCAGAAGTTATTCAGACTTTCCCTGGAACTTCTGCATAGAGGGATAGACCGAGATAAGAACTCACTTTGTAATTTAGGGTAGGTGTAGGGTATCATACAGCCGGCACCGTCCGACTTTCCCCTTTCGTTACTGCTCTTAACCTAACCATTTCCTGGACGAGCTCCTAGGTTGAATAGCCGATGAGGGGTTTATGCTATGAGTTGTAGGTTGGCCAAAGACCTGTGGACTGCCCTAAGGTGTTTTGATATATCGCTGTATACAGCGAAGACTATTTGGACAAGGATTGAGGCTATTAAGTACGGCAAGTGCTTCAGGCACACATCCATTTCATTGTTCTATACCGCTATAGGGGCCTGAATTGTCCGACTGGAGACTGACAATTAAAAAAACAACATGTAGCCGAAAAAAACACTCGACCGACAACCTTGGCAGGTTTATGCAAACAGAGAAGGCCGAAACTTTCTAATAAAGACAGTTGGGAGAAGACATTTCAAAAGCTGACGTTAAAAATGTGAGAAAAAAGCATAAGATTGAAGGATTGAAGATATTAACTTCTTACGTATGATCATGGGGTAATAAAGTCTGCTCTGGCCAACTAAGTACACCTCATATAGACAACAATTGACTACACTGACTACAATTGAAAGTCGCAAGCTGAAGTTCCTACGCGTGCTTAACGAACTTTTTTGAGACATCAAATACCCCCAAATTGACCTAAGATACGGAATATTTTGGTTTCGTCTAACAGCAGCAATCTCAAAGATAATAGTTTTCTAAACCACGGTCCTAAATACTATTTAACATAAAGCTCAATTTTACCTCTTCAACTTCTTTGAGCCATCGATCAATTCCATCGAAACTCCATTTGTTTGTAATGTCATAGACCAATATAATTCCTTGGGCTCCCCGTGAATATGATCTTATAATTGTGCAGAACCGTCCTTGACCAGAAGTATCCCATAGTTGAAGTCTGACCCTTTTGCCTTCCAGCAGTATTGTGGTCGTCTTATAAGCTTGAAATAAACAGAACGCATTAAATATTATATTTTTGTACTAAACACAATTGCTTCATATATATTACCATTGCCACTACAAAAGGGACTTTCAGATGACGCGTCTTCCAAGCCGGACAGAATTTCATGTTTTCCAACATCGCTATCTCCTACTAATAATACTTTTAACAAGTAATCATAGTCTTTCGTCATGTTACTTATAGACTAGAAATAATAAAAAAAGACAGACACTTAGACACTTGACGAAATGTACCCATTTATAAGCAAGTCAACACATTGAGACCAATACATATATATATTTAAACTTTATAGTCATTTGTTCGTAGGAATGCTTTAAAAGGGCTTTGCAAGCCATTAAAACTGCAGTTTTGCAAGACGTCCGCCCTAAAAAGCAAGAAACCTTATTTATAACTAAAAATTGAAGTCACTGTCAGAAATACTCTTCTTGGCGACATGTACTTATATATATACAAAGAAGTTTATTTATAGGTCAGCCATAAATTTGCACGTTATTTGGCAATTTACTACATGCATTCCACTAACCATTACACCAATTGAAGTTAACGTTTGTTTATATTCGCGTATGCACCACTTATTTTCAAGAAATTTGTTCGCATTATTTTAACTTTTAGTTTTATACTAAGCTTCATAAAATAACAAAAAACACGTATAAATAAGAATTATTTTTAAAGTAACCGATTATTTATGTGGGGCCAGACACCAACGGTATTTGGTACATGATACGAGGATCAACATATTGCACCAACACCAATATGTTGATAAAATACTTCAGATATATCCATCGCTGTATATGACTTATCGTTCAATATTTTCCGAAAATTTCGTTTGCAGGTACGCAGCTCAAATAAAATGTTCTTTGCGTAATGGCAGGAGGCCAAGTGAGGCCATGCGAACAGCTGAGTACAATTTTTTATTATTGTTTTGATTATGCAGTAAATCTAAATGTCAAAGGCTTGATTGTAGGCCACACCTAAGCAACAAAACAGTGTTATAATGATGAAAATACAAATATAAAACACATTTGTAGAAGATTAGTTGTAAAACAAAGTTTAATTCTAAAACCAATTTGACATTTCAATTTACAGCCTTTGCCACTCAAGGTTGTTTCGTTGGGGATAGAGCCGGCCAGGTTTGACGGTATTAATATGCCAGATTTTTTTTGCATGTTTTTTGGATTCACTGAATAAGAATACGCCAAGCGATGAGCCAACATAAATTTTTTTTTAATTTTTTGCAGCACTTGGCATTGAGAATGTAAACTTGTTTTCTTTTTTACATTCACTCTTTGTTTACATTTTCTCGCATTTTATGACATTTTTAATCTTCAATTTGACATCCTTAATGATATTTATGGGGCCTATCCACTTTACGTTTGCGCAGCCCTGCCGAAAAAAATCAAATTTACAAATTCATGAGAAAGGAAATAATGCATATTCAGAAAATGCAAAAAACGCTAACTGCATGACTTTGATATCAGAGCAGCATTCTGCTTGCGTCTTGTTCTTAGATAATTAGTTCTTTATCTATATACAATATAATATTGGGTTGCCCAAAAAGTAATTGCGGATTTTTTAAAAGAAAGTAAATGCATTTTTAATAGATCTTTAGTCAAATATACTTTTTTTACACTTTTTTTCTAAAGCAAGCTAAAAGTAACAGTCGATAACTGACAGAAGGAAGAATGCAATTACAGAGTCACAAGCTGTGAAAAAATTTGTCAACGCCGACTATATGAAAAATCCGCAATTACTTTTTGGGCAACCCAATATATCTATGGCGAATGCCCCGGGGACACCCATTACAAGTGAATGAATCCAGTGACGCCGCTTGATTTGAATTTTTTGAATCGCCGCGCCGTTGCACCTTCCGGCTCCGAATTAATGTTGTTTCTAATTATCATTAGAATCTTGATTCGCATAGCCGGCGTGTTCTTTAATTTTCATTTTTTTGCACAATGGAAGGTAAGTAATTTTTATAATTTAGCAATGATTTAGATAACTAACAATGGTCTATATACCATGCAGGTATTCCAGATGATATGTGGTCGCCCTTTAAGCAGCTCTACCGGGTTATAGAACAGACAATTCTTAATCCAAACGAAGCTGATATCTCGAATTTGGAGGTGTCGCTCAAGCGGCACAAACAAATATTTGTAAATTTGCTTCGCAATCCGGTTAGTAAATAAAAAACAATCAACATTATGGGGTTTTATTCAAAATTGTCATTTAACATTTTTAGCCTAAAAATGAAGCCAATCGATCTCAATTGCGGGCGTATGTTACACAGGGTGTACCTGTTGCTGGAAATGTCCGAGTGCCATTGTCCAAGGATCTCATCGATGAGAGCATAATCATATCGGATATGTTTGATTTAGATGAATTTTTGGCTTTAGAATTGCTGTGTACTGCCCAACATCAAATAATTCATTATCCAGGCCTTCCAAGAGGTTTAGTAGCCGTTCTTTTGTACTACGACGGACGAAAAGCCATTGCAAACTCCATTAGAGATTTGTTTCAAATAACCAGCGGTGTATCATGGATACCTGATTCACCAAAACAATTGGTCTCATTGGTGTCATCGTTTTCGCAAGCGCTAGTGGATGATTCAAATATATTGGAAAGAATTGTGGATCTCTTGGACGAATTGGATATTGTTAAGGAGGTAAGATAAATATGATACGGCTTACAGATTGCCAAAAATTCAAAGATTTACTTTGGCATAAGCTAAACTGCTATGGGGCTGCTGGTTAACTTTGTTGACATCCCAACAAAGTTTAGAATTATTTCCATAACTACCTGAATTGAGTTTGTAAGTTAGTTGGTTGAAATAACCTAACCGACTTAGTCGATTGAGAACGGAGTGCGCCCTGGTAGCCGAGTTGGTCGTGGGTTCGATTTCCACCAGAAGCCTTGTTCTGTCGCTACTGTGATATCACAATGGACTTAAAATTGTCTAAGTGAGTCTAAAGGACTGCCACTCCTCCTGACCTAGTCGATATGAGACTGAAATAGCTTAACCTATAGTTAGTTAAATTTCATATTAAATTCTCTTCGAAAATATCCGATGTGACTTAGTTCTGAAAAATAGCAGAGCATACTCTTACAAATCATAAAGTTCATATATTTTTGAAGAAAAAAAAATTCTACATCAAGTTTTTATTAATTTTTATATTGTTGCATTTTTGCAGACGGTTATGTTGACCAAAAACAGAGCTCTGGGAGATAACAAACACCAAAACCAAGTAATGGAACTGTTCGAAGATATACGAATGTCATTAGCAACTGCTTTATTTAATTGGTCCGCTCAAAGAGGTTTGCCGAAATTCAACGCAATAAAACTACTTAGAAGTTTATCCCAAAATAAAGCAAAAGAAGCCAATGGAGAAGTTGAAAATACCACACTTACTATGCTCTTGGCCCTTCTGTACTCATATGATACTAGTATTTTGCAAAAACAAGATGACAATACCTTAATACAAAATTTAAGCATCATTAGGGACCATGAATATGTGCAGCACATGTATAATGCATTGATGGGAGAAACAAGTTCCGACTGCAATAGTGGAATTGTAAACTTGGTAAAGTTTTCATTTGGATTAGCTATATCAGGCTTACGCCATGCTTCCCAATATGTACATAATCATATGTCGGTTACCGATTATGATGAGCAGCTTGTGGATGATGCCATTTGTTCAAGTGTTTTCAAATTTTTATACTGCTGCATTCTAGAGAAGGACTTAATTTACCAGTAAGTTTTCTAAAATTGTTGCTTGTGCTAGAGATAATTAAATTTTTGAAAAAATTATAGGAATCAATTTTTCTATCGGAGAATTCATATGATATTTGCTGATTTCATTGATTTTATGCACTCCAAAGTGACGGAACTAAGAGGCAGAGCCGATGAAACATCTAAAACTGTTATTGGTTTTACCAAGGAGGGTTTGGAGCCTCCACAAAATTTGGATTATAACTTTGAAATGCTTTTATTATGCATAGGCAAATTTTATGCTGATGATAAGGCAGGTCTTTCGTTATGCTCCGAGTATTGGGGCCCACTGGAACCTTCATCTAACTACGCCACAACAACACGTTCAGTTTCCCTTTTTAAGTTTATACGCTTGGCTGGTGAACTCTTGCCCACTACTCTATTTGTTCCCTATTTGAAAATGATTGCTGGTCTATCAAGTTGTGAGCGTTCAGCAAGAAGTACATTTAATCTCTTGAAGCAATCCACGGGGCTGACTGGCAGTGCAGCATTATCTTGGGAGCATTTTTTCTCATCTTTGTCCCGATATTACACGTAAGTTTAAAAAGATATGTATTTGATTTCATAATTTTAATTTCACACTAATTTCCATACCCAACAGCTGGCATATTACTCAAAAACGTTGTTGTCATAGGCCTTTTTTACAATTTTTGTTTAATATGCTCCTTTTTTGTATAATTGCAGAAATTTAAAACAGGACTTTCATACCTCTAGTGACTCTATATACAGGAGCCGCATGATCAATCGTAACATAAGCCCCCAAGAAATTGAAGGCCTACGAGCTGTTCTGGAGGTCTTACGAGCAGTCGCCTTACATGATGAAGTTGCTCGCATAGCCATATGCGAGCATCCAAATTGGAATCCATTGTTTACGTTAATAGGCAAGTTGAAATCCTCAGCTAACATTTGGACTGCCTTAGTTTAAATAAAATCTGAAGAGATCGGAATGTCTTTTGGCAAATTGTTTTTAACAAATACTTGATTTTATATTTTCCACAGGTCTGCTAGGCTGTTCAGTACCCATTTATTTAAAGTCTGATATTTTGATGACACTCTCGGCTTTGGGGCGTTCAAAAGAAACAGCTATACCCTTGTGGAATAATTTAGAGGCCTCTCAGATAATTAAAACGCTTCCCACGAATATGACTTATGGTAAGTATGTGCTTCAAATATTCAATAAATAAATAAAAAGATAAAATGATGATACGCTTATACATTTAAGCGGTATCAAGAGTTTAGCACGTAGCACGGAATTCCTGACTTAGATTTTCTTTTTCGAGGTTATTTTTTTGTATTTAGGGCGGATTAATATCTGCACCCTCTTTTCAACCAAACCTAAATAGCTTCTGACAAAAATTATACTCATAAGTAAGAATTTCTCCGCAGTTTCTTCATAAATGATCATGGAAAAATTTATAAAAATTGTCCATATTTGTCATATATTAAACTTAAACCTTTTTTTAATTATTATTATTTTTCAGATACATGCAACTTAGAAATGGAAATTGAACAGAACGAATGTCGACTGGAACAGTATCCGCTTACCAATAGCATACTGGATTTGTTGTATTCGCTGGTCACTACGGTTATTCCCAAAAACCTTGGTGGGGGTCCAAGAAAACCTGGGTTAGACCCATATTTAAAATTCGTTATAAATGGAATATTTTTGAAATTTTATAACAGGTAAAAACCAAAACTTAAAGATTTAGAATATATCAAATTTTTTCAGGAATTTTTGGTTTTTAGAAAAAGAAATTTTTTCAAGCAATTTGGCTGCAGAGAAAATTTTCAGGAAGTTTTGATTTAAGAGAACATTTTTACTGAAAATTTCATCGATATTGTCTTATGAGAAAATTTCTTTGAAATTTGGTCTTTAGAGAAATTTTCTCCTAAATTTTGTATTTAGAGAAACTTTAATGGATAATTTGTCTTAAAAGAAAATTTCTCCAAAATTTGGTATTTAGAAACATTTTTTCTGGAAATTTTGACGTAATAGAAAATTTCCTCAAAATTTTATCTTTAGAGAAAATGTTTTGGAAATTTTGTCTTTTGAGAAAATTAGAAAAAATTTCACCGAAATTTTGTCTTAAGAGAAAATTTCACCAAAATTTAGTCTTAAGAAAAAATTTCACCGAAATTTAGTTTTGAGAGAAAATTTCACCCGACATTTTGTCTTTAGAGAAATTTTTGCCGAAATTTTGTCTTTAGAGAAGATTTCACCGAAATTTTGTCTTAGAGAAAATTTTTTCGAATTTTTCTCTTTAGAGAAAATTTCACCGAAAATTTTGTCTTTAGAGAACATTTCACCGAAATTTTGTCTTTAGATAAAATTTCTCCGAAATTTTGTCTTAGAGAAAATTTTTTCGAATTTTTCTCTTTAGAGAAAATTTCACCGAAAATTTTGTCTTTAGAGAACATTTCACCGAAATTTTGTCTTTAGATAAAATTTCACCGAAATTTTGTCTTTAAATAAAATTTCACCGAAATTTTGTCTTTAGAGAAAATTTCATTGAAATTTTGTCTTTAAATAAAATTTCACCGAAATTTTGTCTTTAAAAAAAATTTCACCGAAATTTTGTCTTAGAAAATTTCACCGAAATTTCGTCTGTAGAGAAAATTTTACCGAAATTTTGTTTTAAGAGAAAATTTCACCGAAATATATTTTTCAGAGAATATTTTAGAATACTTTGCAAAAAATTTCACCGAAATTTTGTCTTTAGAGAAAATTTCACCGAAATTTTGTCTTTAGACGAAATTTTACCGAAATTTTGTCTTAAGAGAAAATTTCACAGAAATTTGTCTGTAGAGAAAATTTCACCGAAATTTTGTTTTAAGAGAAAATTTCACCGAAATATATTCTTCAGAGAATATTTTAGAATACTTTACAGAAAATTTCACCAAAAATTTGTCTTTAGTGAAAATTTTTCCGAAATTTTGCCTTTAGAGAAAATTTGTCTTGAGAAATTTTGTCTTTGTCAAAATTTTATTTTTAGAGAAAATTTCTCCAAAATTTTATCTTAATTTCCCCGAAATTTTGTCTTTAGAGAAAATTTCCCCAAAATTTTGTCTTTAGAGGAAATTTCTCCCAAATTTTGTCTTTAGTGTAATTTCACCGAAATTTTGACTTCTGTGAGAATTTCACCGAAATTTTGTCTTTAGAGAAAATTTCACCGAAATTTTGTCTTTAGGGGAATTTTCTCCGAAATTTTGTTTTTAGAGAAAATTTCTCCGAAATTTTGTCTTTAGAGAAAATTTCTCCGAAATTTTGTCTTTAGAGAAAATTTTTCCGAAATTTTGTCTTTAGAGAAAATTTCTCCGAAATTTTGTCTTTAGAGAAAATTTCTCCGAAATTTTGTCTTTAGAGAAAATTTCTCCGAAATTTTGTCTTTAGAGAAAATTTCTCCGAAATTTTGTCTTTAGAGAAAATTTCTCCGAAATTTTGTCTTTAGAGAAAATTTTTCCGAAATTTTGCCTTTAGAGAAAATTTCTCCGAAATTTTGTCTTTAGAGAAAATTTCTCCGAAATTTTGTCTTTAGAGAAAATTTCTCCGAAATTTTGTCTTTAGAGAAAATTTCTCCGAAATTTTGTCTTTAGAGAAAATTTCACCGAAATTTTGTCTTTAGAGAAAATTTCACCGAAATTTTGACTTTGCAGAAAATTGTTTGCAGAAATTGTCTTGGGAGATAATTTTACCGAAATTTGTCTTTAAAGAAATTTTCACCGAAAATTTCCTAGAAAATGTGTCTTTTAAGATATTTGTTTTTTAAATAAATGTTTTCTTTATAAATTATTCACCTGACAGTTATTGATACTACTGTTTGTTTATTTTTCTTATTTCCAGAACTTACAAAGATCCTTCCGAAAAATGGAGAGTTGGTGCTAAATGTTTAAAATTTTTACACTATCTTTTGGACATCTATGAAGTGAATCCCATGGATTTTGAGGATAATCTCGATACCAACCCCCATCCAGGATATCACATTATGTTGAATTTACAAACAAAATCCGATACATTGCGTTTAATTTTGCAAATCATAGATGATGCTCGCATGGAATTGGACGATTTAAAGAAGTTCCATGGAAAGGTTGCTTTGGAGGAGTGCGCTCTGCATTGTTTAAGAATTATAAAGCTGGGTTTGAAGAATCAGGACATATTCTTCGAGGCACATTCCATTTCCAATAGTGCAGTGTTGCTTTCGGGTCTAAACAAAATCATGCTAGATATCAATCCAAGAAGCCGAAAGCCAGATCATGTTTTAAATTCTACATATTTCTTGACATATTTCAATTGGTTACCATTTCATGCTCTTGAAGCTGTTAAAATCCTCCATATGGTGTCCAATCAACCCGGTGTTAATTCCCAAATAGTTGGTATTTTTACACAAAACGAGAATACTAAGACAGTGTTGCGCCATGGCTTTGTCGAATGTTTGGAAACGGATTTTGTGCAAAGACAAACCAAGCCTGAGAATAACGAGGATGCTATAGGCACTGAGGGACTCGAATCCCCAAAAGTACATTTACAAATCAAGGAAGCTATTATCATGCTTATACAAGACTGCCTGTGTCAGCCAACGCCGAATCTGGGACAATTTCTATTGGGTTTCGATCATTTGAAGGATGTGCAGTCCACCAACAAGAACAGATTGGGATTATTTGATTTGGGAATCAATTGCACAAAATCTTTGGTGTTCCTATTAGAAAAGCATTTGCAGGTAAATTTTTGAATTTTTCTGATTGATTTGGTAAAAAAAAAAAGAATTTCTTGTTATAATGGCAGATGAAGAAGAACTCGAATAACTTACAAGTTGATGTAGAAAACATTGCGGAGCGTTGCTTCAGTTTGCTATTTTCTCTATGTGAAAATCCCAAAACTTCCGATCAAATTCTACGCTATCTGCGCACCAGACATGATTTTCTGTGTCGTTATTTGAATGAGTTCCCAGTGTTGTCTGTAGAGAATTCTCATGTTATCAACCAGATCAGTTATCTGCTGAGGAGTATAGCAATTGAATTGAAATTGACTGCCTCCAATTGCCAATTGAGCAGATTTCAGCATATATCGGATTTCTTTTTGGGCATGCCATCCAAAAGTGGCCAAGATAGCACTGCAATGGAGCTGAATCATTTCTATGCCACCAATTCGAATGCTATTATTGATACAACCACAAATACCTCGGCCACAAGAAATAATTTGCTATGTGAACTTATCAACTCGATTGATCTGGAAGTTGGACAAATTCCTGTACCATCATGGAATTATTTCGATAAGACTCTGCTCGAACAGATATTCAAAGAATGCGAATATAAGGCAAATGAAGGCCACAAGTTGATTGATTTGCGAAAAATTCATGCAACCTTGCATGGGGAGCTGAAAATAGTGCAGAGTACAATAGCAAGTGGTCAGCGAAGATTGATTCTACAAGAAATTGAATCGGTGATGATGCACGCTTTAAATGTCAATGAGCAGCGTTGCAAACGTTTTGCCATAGTCAAATTTGTGGAAGCTTGGAGTCAGGTATGTGGATTATTGGCCCATGTTAATTTTTATATTTTTATTAAATTTTTTTGGTAATCGCCAATAGGTTTCGGAAATATTGTTTAGTTGCGTGCCCAGTTCCTGTTTGGCAATGTCTAAGAAACAGGAGCTTATTATTGAAATATTGCAAAAGATCTTATTGAAAATAAGTCCCAATCAAACCATCCTGGAGATATCGGCTATTATATCTGAAACCATTTTGATACTACTTGTTAATCTAAGAAATTGTTTCTCCAGTTCACTGGAACAAGGTAAGCTTTATAAACTTTTAAAAATAAAATTTCATAAAAATTTTATGGAAATTGGTTACTCTCCATGAACTTGTTTTTTGTTTTGTTTTCCAGAACACGAACGTGGCGAACAAACCACTGCAGAAATGAACAAATATCATCCTTCGAAATCCAATACATTGAATATAAAATTCATTTTGAAGTATTTATTGGAGTGGATTATTGTTAGTGGAGTGGTTTCCCAAAAACTAAGAATTAACCTGTATGCCTCCTTATTAAATTGCCTCAGTATAGTAAAAGAGCAAAGTTCTAGAAAACCCATTGCTCTTTCAAATGAAAAGTAAGTAGATACTCTAATATAGAAATTTGGTAAAATAGTTTTTAAACCCATAAAAGACAAATTTCTACGAAATTCGATGAAAATTAGTGCACTTCTCTTTTATCGTCCTAGTCACCAAATTTACTGGTATGCTTGGCAATAGGGAGATAACATCAAATGAAACGAACATCTCCGTACTGTCGATAGTTTGATCGTTGACCCCGTTTCTAAACTGGATTCCATCCTTAATGTTGTACTATGAATCCTTTGTCAAGTTGTTTAATATGTTAGTCAAATATTTAGATAGTCCACATGTGGGAGAATTCATGGATGAGCAGATAGGTCTTAGGGGCATTCCTGCTTTGTGGATTTTCGGTAAATATATCCTAGGTGCCGTAGCCACTCGGCTTGTGAGTCTGTTTTTTCAACCATGGTCAAACTATTAAGGTTGAATAATTTTTCCACGAATTTATTATTTTTGGCCTAAAGCCCTGAAGTTGGGTCCCTTTTCAGTGGCCAATTGGTGCATATATCACCTAAAATCAATCTTATCGATGTTCAATTGTCGTATAAAACTATTAGTCAAATTTTTATTTATCTAAAATAATGGATTTTCATTAAAAAACATCATTAAATTTGATTTTATAGAAAACTTTGTTAAAAATGAATTTTAAAAATCCATTAGCTAGACCGGGCCCCTCATATGCGCTTCTTTTACAATGTAAGTAGTATTTTATTAGAAAATAAATTATCAGATTCGTGGCATACTCACAAATATCTTTAATTTGGGCCCATATTTTTTTTACACCCTCCACTATAGGATGGGGTATACTAATCTCGTCATTCTGTTTGTAACACCTCGAAATATGCGTCTAAGACCCCATAAAGTATATATATTCTTGATCGTCATGACATTTTAAGTCGATCTAGTTATGTCCGTCCATCTGTCCGCCCGTCTGTCTGTCGAAAGCACTCTAACTTTCGACGGAGTAAAGCTAGGCGCTTAAATTTTGCACAAATACTTTTCATTAGTGTAGGTTAGCTGGGATTGTAAATGGGCCAAATCGTTCTATGTTTTGATATAGCTGCCATATAAACCGATCTTGGGTCTTGACTTCTTAAGCCTCTAGAGGGCGCAATTCTCCTCCGATTTGACGGACATTTTTCTCGTGGTGTTTTGGTATCATTTCCAGCAAGAGAGCTTAGTATGGCTTAAATCGGTTCATAACTTGGTATAGCTGTCATATAAACCGCCCTGGGGTCTTGACTTCTTGAGCTTCTAGAGAGCACAATTTCTATCCAATTTGGCTGAAATGTTGCACGACGGCTTCCGCCACGATTTTAAACAACAGTGCTACGTATGGTTTAAATCGGTCCATAACCTGATATAGCGGCCATATAAACCGGACTTGCATCTTGACTTCTTGAGCCACTAGAGGACGCAATTCTTATCGGATTTGACTGAAATTTTGCATGACGTGTTCTGTTATGTATTCAAACTACTATGCCTAGTATGGTTCAAATCGGTCCATAACCTGATATAGCTGTGATATAAGCCGATCTGGGGCCTTGACTTCTTGAGCCTCTAGAGGGCTCAATTTTTTATCGGATTTGGCTGAAATTTTGAATGACTTGTTCTGTTATGACTTCCAACAACTATGCCAAGTATGGTCCAAATCGGTCCATAACCTGATATAGCTCCCATATAATCCGATCTCGGATCTTGACTTCTTAAGCCTCTAGAGGTCGCAATGATTATCCGATTTGCTTGAAATTTTGCATGAGGTGTTTCGGTTTAAATGTGCTTAGTGTGGTTCAAATCGGTTTATTAGCTGATATAACTGTCATATACACCGATCTGGGATCTTGACTTCTTGAGCCACTAGAGGGCGCAATTCTTATCCGATTTGGCTGAAATTTAGCATGACGTGTTTTGTCATGCAAAATTTCAGCCAAATCGGATAACTATGATAAATATGGTTCAAATAGGTACATAACCTGATGTAGCTGACTTCTTGAGCCTCTAGAGGTCGCAATTATTATTCGATTTGGCTGAAATTTTGTACAACGTTTTATCTCATGACCTTCAACGTACGTGTCAATTGTGGTCTGAATCAGCCTGGATTCTGAGTCCCCAAAGAGCGTAATTCTAGTTCGAATTGCTTGAAATTTTACATAATGACTTCTACTATGGTCTCCAACATTCAGTTCAGTTATGGTCCGAATTCGACCATAACTTGTTGTTATGTATTGGGGTGCCCAAAAAGTAATTGCGGATTTTTCATATAGTCGGCGTTGACAATTTTTTTCACAGCTTGTGACTCTGTAATTGCATTCTTTCTTCTGTCAGTTATCTGCTGTTACTTTTAGCTTGATTTAGAAAAAAAGTGTAAAAAAGTATATTTGATTAAAGTTCATTCTAAGCTTTATTAAAAATGCATTTACTTTCTTTTAAAAAATTCGCAATTACTTTTTGGGCAACCCAATAGTTTTATCTATTTTTAATATTGTTTTATTTTTTGAATTTATTTATCTTTTAATAACTTTTTATTTTGTTGTTTTTATATTGTTTGTTTTTTATTTTACCGTTTTCATATTTTTTTTTATTAATATTTAAAATTCTTTTTGTATTTATCTTTACTTTATTTATTTTTGTTTTGTTTTTTAATTCTTATTGATGTACTTGTCTTTCTTTCAGCCTTGTTACTCGTTTAGACAAGTCCAAGGGCAACGATTCCATGTATGCAGATACCACGCACATTAGAATGTCCATTGAAGTGTTATTGTCATTTGGAGAAAAGCTTATGGAAACCATATGCCACGATTGCATTGCTGGACATGACATTTGTAAAATGTCCGCTTTAGCATGCATTGATGTCTTACTGGATATTGACTCGATGGCCCATTTAATGAACTTCATAGCTCACCATGGTTATTTGTCTCACATTATAGAGAGTATTGCTAAAAGTGACAATCAGCTATGTGCTACACTGTCCAATGCTCCAGAGAATATGAAATATCTGTATGTGTATGAGTCGAAAATGTCAATGTTGCTGCGTTTCGCGAATACCCATCTTGGAGCAGAACTGTTGCTCTCGAATAAAGTTTTAGATGTCCTCTCCAGCATGAAAGTTTTGGATATGCATCCCGATTTGAAACGCAAAGAAGTTTGGCAACGCAACGAAATGAGAGATTTCATACCAGGCTTTGATTATCGCTTTAGGCAAATTCTATTTCCAGCTTTGAATTTATGCGATTGTCTAGTTTCGACATTGGGAACTGAAAATTACTCTGTGATATCACAAGTAATGCATTTCTTATTTTCTCATTGGGATATGATTGAAATAATTCTCAGATCCGGTTCACCATTTTCGGATCTGGGGCTGTTGGAGGAGTTGTCATTGATAACAGGAGTTATTGCACGAACATTTAATCAGGTGAGAGATGCATAACCCTAATAAATAATTCGTTTAAATGATCATTGTGTTTTTTTTAAGGAAACCCTATCTCTTATCAATATTGATACAACTGGAGACATTGGCGTCAATCTGTATAGAATTCAAAAGCTCATGCTTTCCATATATTTGCGTTTCATCATAAGTGATGTTAATTTTAAGGAAATGTTAAAGCCCGATAATGCCCTATACGAGCAAACCGATGAAAACACCTCACTTCATATTAAATATTTTCTAGAAATTGCAGCAAATTTAACATTGTTTTGCAGAAACATAGTGACAAACAATTCGGCTGATCACAGAACTAATGGACTTTTGTTCTCACCACACATACATGAGGCCGTTCATAGGTAAGTGCTTTATGAAATTATCTTGTAATCAATCACAAATGTGTTACGGTGGAAATGTGGATGGTGAAAGTTAAACTTTTTTTATAGCTTCCACCATTGATGTCATTTATCTATTATGGACCTATTTTTACTTTTGCTAATCAATGGAGATTTTATTTGTTTGTTTGTTTTTTTCCAGGAGTGAAGATCATATTAACAACATATATAACCACTATAATCTGGGAATCGTAGTGGACCAGCTTAAAGGTTCCGTAGAATACTATCATGCACAAAAGGCCATCTTCGAAGGAATGCTACGTCAAAGATCCGTTCTAGACAATATCAGTTTCGATTCAATGGGTAAGGAAAACCATATTTCTATAGAAAATAAGCTTCTTGAACGATTTATACATGGCGTATTATAAACCAAAGAAAAATTTCAATGAAATTTTCTGTAAAGATAAAATTAATATAAAATTTTCTCTAAAGACAAAATTAATATCAAATTTTCTTAAGACTTAAAAACTTTCAAAGAATATTTCTCTAAAAACTAACTTGAAGTAAAAAAGTTCTTTAGGACCAAATTTTCGTAAAATTTTCTGATAAATCTAAATTGCAATGAAATTTTCTGTTAGCGCTTTCTTTTTTTGGTCTTAAAATCTCATTTAGATTCCATTGCAGGATATTAACCGCCTATAGACTATTTTGTTTAATGTATTCTATTCAAAGAATAGCACAGCAAAGTGATGTAGCTTAAAAGCATTCCATTAAAATTTCACCAGTTTAAGTGTTTAAATTCTAAATATTTTATATATTTTTTTTATTTTGTGTAAAATTTCCATCTATCAATGTGTATCCCACTTTTGTTTGGATTTTGATTGACTAATTATAAATAAATAAAAATAAATCCACATTTCAATAAAATTTTGTATTAAGTCAAAATTTCAATGAAATTTTCTCCGACCAAATTCTAATGAAATTTTCTCTGACAAAATTTTAATAAAATTTTTCTAAGGACTAAATTTCAAAAAAAAATATATTCTTTATAGACAAAATTTAAATACAAGTTTTTAATAAAAAAAAATCTAAATAGGACTTAAGTTTCTAAAACATATTTTTTTATCTTCGCAGCAAAAGATAAATACACTCAAATCAATAAACAACTAGTCGATAAACAAAATGTGCTCTATTTATGTGTCTTCATCGCCGAGCAATGTTTATATCTACTCTGGAGTCATTTGGATTATTACATGAGGTACTCATCGTCAGCAAAACATGATGTACACTCTTATGATGATAATGGTAAGTCCGAATTCAATTAAATAAAATTTGTATTCAAGCCCTACGAACCCAAACTTGAAACGGACAGCACCCATTGATAGGTAAGAGGTTTGTCCCCTGTTCCTTAATATAATGTTCTTGGTCAAGTTTGCATTTGGGTAATATAGGGGATGTTGCATATCAACAGTTGGAATTGGCTTCAACTGTTCCTTTATCTTAATTGTGGAACTGTGCTGCTACCTGAACAAAATACTCTGAATGAAAAACGAAAGAAGTGAGAAACGGATCTCCCAAACCTTGATATTTCTCACATAATCTGCACTTGGAATGTCTATACAGAAAAAGTGTAGTATTCACACAGGCGATAGTATTAAACAAGTTAAAGCGTGCCAAGTTCGGCCGGGTCGAATCTAATATACCCTCCACCATGGATCGCGTTTGTTGAGTTCTTTTTCAGGTATCTCTGTTTAGGCAAACAAAAGATAAAAGAAAATAATTGCTATGGTATTGGAGCTATATCAAGTTATGGTCCGAATCGGACAGAATTGAATGTTGGAGACAATAGTAGAAATCATTGTGTAAAATTACAGCCAAATCGAATTAGAATTGCGCCCGCTAGGGGCTCAAGAAGATCCCAGATCGGTTTATAGGGGAGCTGTAAAAGGCTATAGAGTGATTCAGACCAAATTTGACACCTATGTCCAAGGTCATGGGAGAAGCCGCTGCACAAAATTTCAGCCATATCGGATAGTAATTGCGCCCTATAGGGGCTCAAGAAGTCAAGATCCCAGATCGGTTTATTTGGCAGCTATATCAGGTTATGTACCAATTTGAACCATACTTAATTGTTGGAAGTCATAACGAAACACATCATGCAAAATTTCAGCCAAATCGGATAGGAATTACGCCCTCTAGGAGCTCAAGAAGTCAAGATCCCAGATCGGTTTATATGGCAGCTATATCAGGTTATGTACCGATTTGAACCATACTTAGCACAACTGTTGGAAGTTATAACGGAACACATTATGCAAAATTTCAGCCAAATCGGATAGGAACTGCACCCTCTAGAGGGTCAAGAAGTCAAGATTCAACACCGGTTTATATGACAGCTATATCAAAACATCGACCGATTTAAACCATACTTAGCACAGTTCTTGGAAGTCGAGAAACGAAACGCGTCATGCAAAAATTCCAGGCAAATTGGATAAGAATTGCAACCTCTAATTGCTCAAGAAGTCAAGATTCAACACCGGTTGATTTGGCGGCTATATCGGGTTATGTACCGATTTAAGCCATACTTAGTACAGTTGTTGGAAGTCATAACGAAACACATCATGCAATGTCTTAGCCAAATCGGGTAGGAATTGAGCCCTCTAGAAGCTTAAGAAGTCAAGACCTTAGATCGGTTTATATGACATCTATATCAGCTAAACATTGAGGTTCGATCTGTGTGGTGTTCATTGTTGTCACGAGAATCTTAGCTGCGAGCTACCGGGCGCGTCCACAGGTTGCGGATAGTGGAATGCTCCATATGGAGTAGCTGCTACGGCAGTCGCGGACAATCAGCGGTATCGAGCGGAGAGTCTCAGTGAGAGGCCGAGCGGCACCGGCTCTTGCACAAATACTGAGTGCCTATGATGCTCGATATGACAAGGCGAGTTATTTGCGTCTTTAAATAACCAATGGTCACCCTGTTCATGCGGCGATCGGTCATTTTGACCGGAACTAGCTTGGTCGAGGAGCTTGACGAGGATCGCCCCCTTTACATAAAAATGTAGCTACAACAACATGAACTGATTTCAACCTTAGCACAGTTGTTGGAAAACATAATGAAATATCTCATGCAAAATTTCAGCCAAATCGGATAAGAATTAAAGGAGGCCACCGTAGCGCAGAGGTTAGCATGTCCGTCTGTGACGCTGAACGCCTGGGTTCGAATCCTGGCGAGACCGTCAGAAAAAAATTTTCAGCGATGGTTTTCCCCACCTAATGCTGGCAACATTGGTCAGGTACTATGCCATGTAAAAACTTTTCTCCAAAGCGGTGTCGTACTGCGGCACGCCGTTCGGACTCGGCTTTAAAAAGGAGGCCCCTTATCATTGAGCTTATACTTGAATCGGACTGCACTCATTGATATGTGAGAAGTTTGCATCTGTTCCATAGCGGAACGTTCATGGGCAAAAATTGGAAAATTTTATGGCAGCTATATCAAAACATAGACCGATATGGCCCATTTATAATCCCAACCGACCTACACTAATAACAAGTATTTGTGCAAAATTTCAAGCGGCTAGCTTTACTCCTTCGAAAGTTAGCGTGCTTTCGACAGACGGACGGACGGACATGGCTAGAACGACTTAAAATATCATGACGATCAAGAATATATATATTTATGGGGTCTTGGACGAATACCCCCATCCTATGGTGGAGGGTATAAAAACTACAAGGCCGACATAATTTAAAAAGTGTTTTGGATTGTTGTACGGTTGCTATCATGACATGAGTTCTGTGGAGGCCCTGTTGTTGGCATGTCCTCCTATGGCGTTGAACGCCTGGGTTCGAATCCTGGTGAGACCATCAGAAAACAAAATTTCAGCGGTGGTTTGCCTCTCCTGGCCACATTTGTAAGGCACTATGGCATGTAAAAACTTCTTTCCAAAGAGGTGTTGCACTGCGGCACCCCGTTAGGACTTGGCTATAAAAAGTATGCCCCTTATCATTGAGGTTAAATTTGAATCGGACTGCACTCATTGATATGTGAGAATTTTGAACCTGTTCCTTAGTAGAATGTTCATGGGCAAAATTAGCATTAGAATGTCAAATTCTTTTAAATCAAATTATCTGTGTCCATGCCCTGATAGAGACAAGGACGAAGAAATAAAGAATTTATTTTACATGTGCCTACAGAGGACCTATAAACGCTGCCCCGCACTATGGGATTTAAATATCCAAATCTCAAATACATTTTAATTGAGTCCCATATTGTCGTGGGCAGTAAATAAATCCTTTCAAGGCGGAGTTTTTGGGGGTAAACGGACCTCCAAACACTTGATTTCAAAAAAGGGTACCAATTCAGTGCTCTACTCCCAAATACCTTTTCCTTTGAGTCCCATATTGTCATGGTCGGTAAATATTGGGTTGCCCAAAAAGTAATTGCGGATTTTTTAAAACAAAGTAAATGAATTTTTAATAAAACTTAGAATGAACTTTTATCAAATATCCTTTTTTTACACTTTTTGTCTAAAGCAAACTTAAAGTAACAGCTGATAACTGACAGAAGAAATAATGCAATTACAGAGTCACAAGCTGTGCAAAAATTTGTCAACGCCGACTATATGAAAAATCCGCAATTACTTTTTGGGCAACCCAATATGTCCCGTTTGGGGGTGGAATGTCCCTCAAAACATTGGAGTGGCCCTCAAACACAAAAGTGAATATCAAATTCGTTTCGCCTCTTAATTACCTTTCGTTTGAGCCTATATTATTCTATATATTTCTCTGATGCGCCAAAATTGGATAACAAATTTAAGGTTACTATAATAAAAAGAACGCAAACAAAATTTCTCTTGAAACGGTTATACCCATATCCCAGATCTGGATTGTTTGAAAACAAGTCAAGGGGGATGTTTCACCCCCTCCGATATCAAAAAATGATTAACCCTATTTTCACCACGGGTGTACACTGCAACATCTGTGAAATTTTCAAAAAAATCGGTTCTGCCGTTTTTGAGTCTATACGGAACAAACTCAAATTGATTTTTATAAATAATACTTATTTATCCCACTAAGACTTTTTATTTGAGCCTTTTATTGTCATGGTCGGTAAATAAGTCCAGTTGTGGGGTGTGGACATTTTTACTTCCACATTCCTTTCTATGAGTCCTATATTGCCATGGTTGGTAACTAAGTGGGGTCGGGGGATATTTCTACTTTAAAATACTTTTCTCAAATATTTTTTATATGGGTTGTTGTGTAGTAACTACATTTTCATGTGGAGGTGGCGATCCTCATCAAACTCCTGTAGGTGAGCAAGCTCGTTCCGGTCCAAAGGACCGATCTCTGCGGGAACAGGTTGGCCATTGGTTATTTAAAGGCTCCAATAACTCGCCTTGTCACATCGAGTATTTGTGCAAGAGCCGGTGCCTCCCGACTTCTCACTCATACTCTCCGCTCGATACCGCTGATTGTCCGCGACTTCAGTCACAGCTACTCCGGATGAAGCATTTCACTATCCGCAATCTGTGGGCCCGGTAGCTCGCAGCTAAACTTCTCGTGACAGTAATGAACACCGCACAGATCGGACCTCAATGTTCCAGATTGTGTGGTGCTCACAGCTATCCCGTGCCGGTCATGATCTCGACCGACCACAAACGAATTAGGTACCTTGATTTGCTAATCTGCACGTGGCATATCTATACAAAAAAAGTTTAATATTCACATTGGCGATTGTATTAAAAATGTACCAGGCCGATATAATCGCCATACAAGAGGTGCGTTGGATTGTTGTACTGTTGTTATAATGACTTGAGTTTGGCTGTGGATTTGTGGTTAGGTGAAGACTTAGGCACCTTTTTAACAGATTTACTCCATTGTATGTCAAATTCTTTTGCATCAGAAGATCTGTGTCCTTGCACTGATGGAGACATGGACGAATAAACCAAGAATTTATTTTACGTCTGCTTATGGAGGAGCTATAAACGCTGTCCCACACATGAACTTAAAGTCGTGCTAGGATATTTTTATGCTTAATCCAGTTAGGGGGAGTTTTGGGGGTGGGGCTGGCCCCAAACACTTGATTCTAAAGCAGGATATCAATTCCGTGTTCTACTCCCAAATACCTTTTCCTTTAAGCCCCATATTGTTTTGGGGTTGGGGAGTAATTTTTAATGTAAAAACAAGTAAAAGCGTGCTAAGTTCGGCCGGGCCGAATCTTATATACCCTCCACCATGGATCGCATTTGTCGAGTTCTTTTCACGGCATCTCTTCTTAGGCAAAAAAGGATAAAAGAAAAGATTTGCTTTGCTATTAGAGCGATATCAAGATATGGTCCGGTTTGGACCACAATTAAATTATATGTTGGAGACCTGTGTAAAATGTCAGTCAATTCGAATAAGAATTGCGCCCTTTGGGGGCTCAAGAAGTAAAATAGAGAGATCGATTTATATGGGAGCTGTATCGGGCTATAGACCGATTCAGACCATAATAAACACGTATGTTGACGGTCATGAGAGAATCCGTCGTACAATTTTTCAGGCAAATCGTATAATAATTGCGACCTCTATAGGTCAAGATCCCAGATCGGTTTATATGACAGCTATATCAGGTTATGAACCGATTTAAACCATACTTGGCACAGTTGTTGGATATCATAAGAAAACACGTCGGGCCAAAATTCATTCAAATCGGATAAGAATTGCGCCCTCTAGAGGCTCAAGAAGTCAAGACCCAAGATCGGTTTATATGGCAGCTATATCAGGTTATGAACCGATTTGAACCATTCTTGGCACAGATGTTGGATATCATGGCAAAATACGTCGTGCGAAATTTCATTCAAATCGGATAAGAATTGCGCACTCTAGAGGCTCAAGAAGTCAAGACCCAAGATCGGTTATATGGCAGCTATATCAGGTTATGAACCGATTTGAACCATTCTTGGCACAGATGTTGGATATCATGACAAAACACGTCGTGCGAAATTTCATTCAAATCGTATAAGAATTGCGCACTCTAGAGGCTCAAGAAGTCAAGACCCAAGATCGGTTTATATGACAGCTATATAAGGTTATTTACCGATTTGAACCATACTTGGTACAGTTGTTGGATATCATAACAAAACACGTCGGGCCAAAATTCATTCAAATCGGATAAGAATTGCGCCCTCCAGAGGCTCAAGAAGTCAAGACCCAAGATCGGTTTATATGGCAGCTATATCAGGTTATGAACCGATTTAAACCATACTTGGCACAGTTGTTGGATTACAACAAAACACGTCGTGCCAAAATTCATTCAAATCGGATAAGAATTGCGCCCTCTAGAGGCTCAAGAAGTCAAGACCCAAGATCGGTTTATATGACAGCTATATCAAAACATGGACCGATTTGGCCCATTTACAATACCAACCGACCTACACTAATAAGAAGTATTTGTGCAAAATTTCAAGCGGCTAGCTTTACTCCTTCGGAAGTTAGCGTGCTTTCGACAGACAGACGGACGGACGGACGGACAGACGGACAGACGGACGGACATGGCTAGATCGACATAAAATGTCACGACGATCAAGAATATATATACTTTATGGGGTCTCGGACGAATATTTCGAGTAGTTACAAACAGAATGACGAAATTAGTATACCCCCCATCTTATGGTGGAGGGTATAAAAATGCAGGAAATTTCCAAGGCCGATTTGATAAGCCAAGGTCAGCGTGGTAGCCAGGATTTAATTTCGAAACCGTGTACCTCTTTTTGCACGCTTTCGATGGGTGGTTTATGAGACTGATGGTCCCTTCAGTATATACTCTCCAATTCACCATCCACTTAATTATTGAGTTGCCCAAAAATTAATTGCGAATTTTTCATATAGTCGGCGTTGACAAATTTTTTCACAGCTTGTGACTCTGTAATTGCATTCTTTCTTCTGTCAGTTATCAGCTGTTACTTTTAGCTTGCTTTAGAAAAAAAGTGTAAAAAAAATATATTTGATTAAAGTTCATTCTAAGTTTTACTAAAAATGCATTTACTTTCTTTTAAAAAATCCGCAATTACTTTTTGGGCAACCCAATATGTCTTCCGGTATATAAAGCTTCAAAAGATATTCATAACATCTGACAATAGATTGGACCAAGTTTCAATTCAAGTTTCTGCCATCCTTGCCACTATTGCAATTTACTTCTGCATGGTGATAAGAACGACATATTTTCAATAAATTATATTATTATTACTATTTTATTTATTTTCAGAACTAACAAATGTCTACAAATGTAGCAACGATGAATTGGAGAAATTAAAGAAAAAATTGGTTTTAGTGTTTAATGAAACATTTTCAAAGCAGTTGTGTACCACATCGGATGCGCCCGAGAGCAAAGAAGCTGCATTTAACATAGCTCTTTTGCGCAGAATTAAGTCATTAATACAATATTTTCCAGCTAAATAGATAGATAAGGATTTTTAATAGTAAGCCAAAACAATAAAGAAAAACAAAAATGTTTATGATTTTCTCAAAACTAACTACAAGATAATATTTCCAATGGACCCAAAATTAAATGAGTTTAAAACGTTGAACTACAATCAAGAATTACACTCCTTCGAGCAGTTGACAATTTGTCTTTAGCGTAAGTACAATAAATATTATTTATTTATGTTATTTTGTAGACAACTTTAAAAAACGCACAAAACGTATATCCCCACACCACCCCATCATAATACACAGAAAAAAAATCGCGAAAAATTTTTCATAAAAATACATATTTGGAAAAATAATTTTTAATAAAAACTTAATTAGTTCAATCATTTTTTTAATTGAATAATAATTAACTTTCATTACAGTCGTGATTAAAATTTTTGCCACTTTCAATTTAAAAATGTATTCAATTAATTTTTTAATCGAATCTGAAACGCTTTTCAATCACAATTGTAATTTAATTTTTTAAATTTTCAATTAAAAATTTATTGAAATAGTTTTCAATAGAAGATGAATCTAAAAATGTTTGAATATCGAATTAGTCATAGACCTTAAACGCCTTGTTGTGTTTTATTTTAGTACCATATAGCACAAATTAAGTTATTTTTATCGACAACTATCCGGGACAATTTTGCACTGAAATTCTATTCAGAACATCTGATTTTCGCTGGAAAGAAATACAATGAAATTCAGCACATATCTGCAATATATCGTTTAATTGATTTTACTTAAACACACGTAATATGGTGCTTAAGAAAAAATAATTGGATCAATTAAAAAAATTAATTGAAAATTTTATTAATTTTTTTAAATTTATTTCAATCATTTTTTTAATTGAATATGTAGTTTTTTAATTGAAAATGTTTTCAATTAATTTTTCAAAAACGGCGATTGACATTATCTTTTTCGTGATTGAAGCAGTTTCAATTAAAATATTAATTAAATCAACTAATTTTGTTTTTGAAAATGATTTTTATTTTTTTCTGTGTAGCCAATGCTCGAATCTGGTGCTGACTCCATACAAATCGTATGAAGACATGTAAGTATAGACTAATGTTGGGCAAAGCAGACCTTTTGACACCCTATAGCATATAAATATATAAGAACATGTAAAATCGTGCAAATTTCGGTCAGGCGGAATCTTATATACCCTCCACCATGGATCGCATTTATCTAGTTCTTTGCCCGGTATCTCTTTTTAAACAAACAAAGGATAATGGATAAGAATTGCTGTGCTCTTGAAGCTAATATCAAGTTATGATCCGATTCGGACCATAAATGAATTGAATGTAGAAGATGTAGATTTCAGCCAATTCGGATAAGAATTGTGCCCTTTAGGGGCTCAAGAAGTAACATCGGGAGATCGGTTTATATGGGAACTGTATCATGCTATAGATCGATTCAGACCATATTGGACACGCATGTCGAAGGTCATAGGAGAAATTGCTGTACAAAATTTCAGCCAAATCGGTTAAGAATTGCGTCATCTAAGAGCTTAGGAAGTATAATCGGGAGATCGGTTTATATGGAAGTTATATCAGGTAATGAACAAATTTAACACGTACTTGGCATAGTTGGTACGAGACAAAGCAAAATACTTCACGCAAAGTTTCAGCCACATCGGATAATAATTGCGCTTTCTATAGGCTGAAAAAGTCAAGATCCCAGATCGGTTTATATGGCAGCTAAATCAGGTTATGGACCGATTTGAACCACACTTAACACAGTTGTTTGAACACGAAGCACCTCATGCAAACTTTTAGCCCAATCGTATAAGAATTGCGCCCTCTAGGGGCTTAACAAGTCAAGACCCTAGGTCGGTTTATATGGCAGCTATATCAAAACTTGGAACGATATGGCTCATTTCCAATGTAATCTACTAGTGCAAATCGGTTCTACTAGTGCAGATCGGTTGGGATATTTGTGACAATTTCAAGCGCCTAGCTTTACTTATTGGATAAGAATTGTGCCCTCTAGAAGCTCAAGATGTTTATTCGGGAAATAGGTTTATATGGCAGCTTTACTCCTTCGAAAGTTAGCGTACATTATGGGGTCTTAGACGAATATTTAGAGGTTTTACAAATGGAATCACGAAATGAGCGGGAGGCTTAAAACAACTCTCTATTTCAAATTTAAAATTTTCACCTAAATCGGTAGATCGCTCTATATGTAAGCTATATTGAAACGGTGTCCGATATGAATCATCTCCGGCTTAATACAACTCTCTGTTTCAAATTTCAGCGAAATCGGGTAATTGGTGCTGCTTTTAAAGGCTTAATAACCAAAATCGACAGATCGGTCTATATGGCAGCTATATCTACTATTTGGCCCGCTCAACGCGATCGTATTTTTGGAGCATTTCTTTAGACCAATCGACACAAGCCTTTTTTTGGGTGATTGACAAATTGTGTGGGATCCACACGAACTACTTTTATTGCCGGTTAAATTTTCATGCAATATTGAATGTATGCTGTTCCCATTATTGCCTAAGGTTTTCTCAATCTCACGATAGGTTAATGACAATCTTGCAATATCAGTTGGCTCACAGCATCAATAGTTTCGGAACAACAACTGATTTTGGACGACCTTCACGAAATTCGTCTTGGTGTGAACTACGACCTCGGTTGAATTCACCATAATATCGGTAAACAATGGTCCTTGATGGAGCTTCATCGCCAAAAATATAATCCACGTCGAAAGTTGTAAAAAATAATCGCACGAAAATGTTTACGATTTAATTCTATTTTTTGGTCGAGATGAATCTTTTAAGTTACTGTAAACAACACAAATAGCGCTCGTATGTCAAAACGTTCGGAGTACGTATAAACTCAAAAATGTCAAGTTTTACGATAGAGACTGATAGAATATTTCCTGCGTTACTATAGAAGGAGGTCGACTATTTGAAGCCCATCTCCGAAAGCCTGGTAGGAGACAAGCCCGACAAGGCATGTTATGTGACACCATGGAACGCATTGTGGATACCATTATAAAGAGTAGGACAGCCAGCGAACTGCTCAAATACAAACAGCATGTCTATGTCAAGGGAAGCTCGGTAGAGACTGCACTGCACGAGGTTGTGCATAAAAGGGAGAAAGTTACACAGGGCATGTCATAGGGGGCGTTTTATAGCTACTCCTATGAGTGACGACTATAAATAACGGATGCTGACTAAGGACGGATTTGAACCAGTCTTCTACGCAGACGTTGTTATAATACTTCTAATGGGTAAGGATGAAAATCATCTATGCAGAAGGACCGAAGGGTCTCGCAGATAGCATGCGACTGGGCTAGACTTAGCGGTCTCAATGTTAACCCAGAGAAGACTGAAATATGCCTGTTCACGAGGAAGACGAAGGTGGGTTAATTTGACGCACCACGTTTTCTCAACAAAAAGAACTCGATATCTGACAAGGTCAAATACTTAGGTGTGATCTGGGACAGAAAACTGAATTGGAAGTGTCACATTCAGGAGCTTACCAAGAAAGCTCACAGATGTTGGCCCTATATATTGTAGATTTCGGGGCCTGAATTCGAGTATAGTGTACTGGCTCTACATGAGATTGATTAGACCAATACTTACTTACAACTATAGTTTGGAGGACTGCGATAGAGAAAAAGAGCAGCGTAGAGATAATACAACTGATTCAGAGAACATGTTGTCTTGGCATAGGAAGAGTGATGAGGATCACGCCCACTAGGGCACTGGAGACTATATTAGATATCCGACCCATAGCCATACATATTAAGTAAGACTTAATATGTATGGGTATCATACTATTGCGGTATAATCGAGGCGACGATAGGAAACCTGGAAGGAATGGAAGAGATTTTCGATCGGATACCTGAGGCGGCACTTGAGGTCGTGGGCTAGGTACTGCCGCCAGCGGCACAGTCACGGATTGACGGAACCCTCGTATTGCCATCAGGTTACACGGATGGATCAAAGCTAGAGGACAGAGTGGGCCTGGGGTTGTACATTGAAAACCCAGGGACTGAGATCTGTTTTAGACTTCCTGACCATAATACGGCCCTGCAGGCGGAGATCCGGGCCATCATGAAATGCGTGAAGTGGTGTAGTGCTAACGTGAGGACGTCGAGTATGAACATCTTTGCGGACAGTAAACTAGCCATCAGGGCAATAACAACCACAACGGTAAGGTCACGAACAGTCTTGGAGTGTAAGAAGCAGATTAACGCCTTCTCTGAGGATGGCACGATCCGCATCGTTTGAATGCCGGGCCATAGTAAGGGGGAATGAAAGAACAGACGATTTGTCGGTGAAGTAGACCTGGCAAAATATCGATGACACTCGATATTTTAGTTTTTAACTGAATATTCTTTTTTATATTTTTCCTATCGACACTATCGTCAAAGTTCCACTATTTGTTTAATTGAACAAAACATTAGCGATCCAATCTTGAATGTCTACCAATCGTACATTTTTCAATCACCCTTCTTGTTAAGTATTTCAAGTATAGTTCGAATCGACCCATAACCTGATATAGTTTCGTTACAACATCTTCTGATTTTACTTATTGAGACTATAGAGGGCGCAATTTTCATCTGCTAGGGCTAAAATTTTGTTAAAGTCGGTTATAATCGGTCTATGTATTGAAATCGCTCCTATATAAACCGGTGTCCTGATTTTTACTTCTCATTTTCTATTTAATAGAAATGATAGAAAATAAACGATAGTATCGGTACTATCGATATTTATTATTAGAAACATCGAAAATATCGATGTTAGCGAATATCGATAGTTTGCCAGCTCTATGGTGAAGGCCAGAGAACTGGTGTCAACTGCCGCGAGCGCATGTTACACTGTAGAACAGCGAAACAACCGGTAGGACGACGAAAATCCTATGGGGAGACTCGGATCGTGAAAAGGCTATTGCAGAAAGGAAATAAGAAGCAGGTCAGTATAGCTTTCTGTATCATAAGAGGGACACAGGACTACGAGCTCACTTATGCAAAATCGGCGCGGCAAGTGATAGCATGTGTAGGGCATGCGGGGAAGATGATGAGACGTTGGAACATTTCCTATGTCACTGCTCGGCTTTCGCGGCTAACAGACACTGGCATTTAAGTGGAGACCAACCTAGTGGGTGGTATGAAAAACAATTAAGAATTTTGACTTTTGACTTTCCTGACTTATATTTTCTTGAACCTAAGGACTATGCAATCTGATGCACTAAATTTTATACTACACTTTGCCTCTGGACATTGTAGCTAGCCTAAACGCTGCGACCACTGCTTAGTTATCCTTAATAGAATGCCCGATGTTCCAGGCAGTGTGGATTACACATTACCGGGAACATCGTGTACCACTATTCCTGATACAACCGATTCGCACTACGATATGCCTGGTAAATAAGTGACATAGACTTCTATACGGATGTTTCCATACTAGACGACCATTTGGGCTTTGGGGTGTATTCTGAAGAACTAGGACTAGTCATATCGAGAAGGTAACTCAACCACTGTAGGGTGTATCACGCGGAGATTCTTGCAATTAAAGAAGCGGTGGAATGGCTAAGATATAATAGCTGTGTTTTATTTACCGAAAAGGCGGATTTTATCGCTTAGTTTGTATGGAGAAGAATGTTATCTCCGATTAGCTAAACGGTTAATCTTATCGCCGCTTACTATCGCCTTTTATTAAAATATGCGGTGCCGTCATTCAATCTGAATCACGGAACTAAAAGAGGCAGAATGCAACATATTTATTCAATGATTAAGCGTTCTAAAATGCAAAAAAATTTCAACATTCCAAAATTATGTGATCTAATCTAGACTTGAAGAGGTCTGCCGCTTTGCCGTTAATGGCAAGAACAGACATCCCAGACGGAAAACATGCTGACAGACTGAAAGTTGCAAGTAACGACTTTTGCACAAACTGTGAAGACGTCTAGGAAGAAGAGACTATAGAGCATCTACTGTGTGTGTCCCGCACTGGCAGTCAGAAGGAGTATCACTTTAGGTTCTCATTTCTTTGAGAACTTGTTTGATTTAGTGAATGTGAAGATAGGCAAGATGTTGGGGTTTTTAAAGCGATCTGGATGGTTCAATAGTAGGAACTATAAGGCATCTTCCTTCTCCTGTTCCTGTGTTATCATAATGGACGAAAACGTCTAGTGAGACTGATGACTGCCACGTAAACCTCTAGGTCCATTGAGAGTGCTCTCGTTTAAGTTTTCGACGACTAAATAATTCCCCCAGGTCATGGATATGCTATTTATTCGCATATACAGTTCATCGATACTATTGCCCTTGGCCAACACATCTACGAATGAAATTAGATCTGCTCGAGTATTTTTGCAGTAAAAATGAGTGCCGTCCGATTCAAGCCTTTAGCTCATAAATAAGGGGCTACTTTTTATTGCCGAGTCCACACGGCGTGACGCAGTGCGACACGTCTTTGGGAGAAGTTTTTACATGGATCTCATACCATTTTTTCAATTGGCAAGTTCCTCACAAATGTCGACAGCATTAGGAGGGGATAACCACCGCTGGAAACGTTTTTTTATGGATTCGTGTGGGTTCAAATCCCGGTTTAAACAACAGAAAAATATTCAGCGGTAATTATCCTCTTACTAATGCTGGATGCATTTGTGAAGTATCCTGCCATGTTAAAACTTCTCAACAAGTGTTGTCGCCATGCGGCACGACGTTTGGACTCTGCATAAAAAGGAAGTCCGGCTAATAGACTGGATCATTTCGTCATATAACACGTTCTCCAATAAATTGATTGTAACATTCGCTGTGTGGCTTGTGGTGCCATCCTGTTGGAACCACTTGTCCTCCAAATCCATATCATCCAATTGGCGCCATAAATTATCTCATTGAACGGTATTCACAGTGACGTGCCGGTCTTGATCGTCACAGAAGAAGTATCACCCAATGATGCCGCCGGCCCACAAACCGCAACAACCGTAATTTTTCGGGATGCAGTGATGACTCAAGGAGTACGTGTGGATTGCTGTCCGACCAATAATGCATATTTTGCTTATTGATGAAGCCATTCAGCCTCATGAGCCTCATCGTAGCGCTCTTAACGTTGAGACTTTTGAGAATTTTGATAGTAAATTTTAATAATAATTTCGACTCTTTGTTGGCTCGTGTATTAAAGAGAAATGTCAAATGCAAACCTTACTGAAAAAAAATGTCAAAAGAGTAGAAAAACATATGGTGTCGTTTGCTGTCTAGACCTATAGGTCTACTTTTGTAGCGTCCTTGAAAAAACCCTATTACTTATGCACATATTAGAGATCTGCGCAAGACGCCTTCACACTTCGCAAATGTCCGGTCCGTATCATTCAGCTTAAATTGAATGAAGCAATGAGAGGTTTTTGTAGGTACCTTTAATGTGGTTACATTTATAAGGTATATATTGTGGTTGGTTAAAGGTTTATTGGTTTTATCTGCTTTAAAATTAGTATGCGAGCTTGAACCATCGTTCATAATACACCAACATAAGATGACCCAGACAAGTATTGCGCCATTTTTTGCCATTTTCGCTGAGTGTCATATTTATGGGTCTCATTGATGCGGTAAGCGATTTCCATTTAAACAGCAGCACAGTCTTCAGCATTGAGAATCATGGCGGGCACTTTTTCAGTCGTTGGCCACATTTGGTTTGCTTTATGGAAAATATTGGCGCCACAATGGCTTATGATGAATTTTTGGGCTAAATGCAAGCTTTTCAGATAAAAATCGCCTAACATGCATAAAATTCTGCATTGTGTTATATACCTACCTACTATATTATTACTTGCTACGGGGAGTGAGAAGGGCGAGCGAGGGTCTTAAGGGTACCGCTGACTATATGGTTGCGCGAGTATGGGTGTATGGGGATATATGCTCCTTAAATATTGATTGGCATGTTCCATAGCATTGCATTGCATTGCATACGATACAGATTGCACGGACACACCAATGCAAACGTCGTCCCCACACAGAAAAAAAAGAGAAATCACGGGTTGCCATCATACACAGGCACACAGATTTATAAGAGCGAGCGATACGCGATACCCAAGTTTACATAGAATTTAGTACAGTTTCTACAGGCAGGTTTTGATTTTGTGCTCAAGAATGTGTGTGCATATGTATGGATGTGTGTGGGAACGTGTGTATGTGAATACGTTCATTACTATTCTCTTGGTGCCATCGTTTGTCGGCGGCAATGGAACGCCATAGCATTGTTCGATTGTTTAGTTCCCGGACCCCCTAACCTCCCTCGCCGAACAAGCAGTCAAGCAGTCGGTGAGTAGTCTTCAAGCATTATTGTTGTTGTTGTTATTATTACTTCGGCTCACCATCGCACTCCATAAAAACTACTACACATGCACATATGACAGCGTGAGGTTGGGTGTATTAGTGTGTCGGTGTGTTGGCCGTGTATTCCACATGCACTCAGACTACAAGTTACTTGGCGACATACTGTCTGGCAGTATCGGCTGTCAGTTGTTGTACAAATATTTGTATACGTTTGTATGTACGATTGTTTGTCTGTGAACATTCACACATAGTATGTAGGTATGTATGTACGTAAGTAAGTACTACCTCGAACAGTGGAGTTCGCCCATATTGCCTCAACACCAACAACAACAAGGTTTGATTAAAACGATGGCTTGTTTTGTGGCACTTTCGGTATCCGATAGCCGTGATAATTTCTTCTTTGTTGTTGTTGTGTTCTTCAAAACCATAGAATTCCCCTTCTCCCGTTTGGTCAAATAATGTCGGCCCAAAAATATTCGGGTCATATAAACACATTTGAGATTAAAAAAACATTTCCATGATCCCCACTAAGAACAAAATAATCCAAAGAACACCTTTGGAGGTGGGGGAATCCATTGGACATACCACAATCCATAGCTGGCATTGGGTGTAGTATGTATTCTTAGTCTTATGTTCTGGCTACCATTTTGATTTACAAATTACACGGTATGCAACATGTATAACCCCAATTTCAAGTAATTTTGCAATATTTCTATTCACAAGACGGACAGACAAGTTTTATAATGGGAAGGGGTAATTGATTTTAGATCTATTTTGTTAATATTTTCAGAATTAGAAGACAATTATTATAAACGCGATCAAACGCAAGTACTGTTGTTGTTGTTGCTGTTGTAGGCATGATCGCTGCGAGTATACAAGACAATTTTTATTCTGGAATTATTCTTCCTCGAATATATTCTATTTTTGGTTGCAGCATCATATCTGCCTCCGATGGAGTGGTCCCTAGTTAGATAATACAATTTTGCTTGGTATGTAGTTAGGTGATTGGTGTTGTTAGATCATGTGTAGCATGCAGATCCCCAGCAGATATCAAGGATTGTGTCGTTAAATTTCGATCCAAAAACATTATAGCCTAAACCCAACCTAACTCTTAATTGCTAGGATGAAGGTAGTCCATCAAGAAATAAAAAAAGAGGTTGTAAGCTTTTGAATGAATCCATAATAAATTTTTGAACTTTTAAACAACATTTGAGGCAATTGCTATGTGTTAATAAAAAATTACAACTTTAGGGGTTCATTTTTTGCTTAATAGCATGAATGTAATATAAGTACTTATTTTGTTTGCTATTATTTAAATTCGTTAAAAAATTTAAAGAAATTTTTTTGCTTTTTTTAACTTTTTGCCATTTGCAAACAGCAGGAAATGTTTGCTGTTTTAGCAACAAATTACTGCTACCCCATTTTCCACAGACTTTCTGTTGTTTCAGCAAACATTTTTTCTGTTTTTACAAACAAATTTCTAAATTGCAAAATACGAAGTCAATCCTCGGCTAAAATTTCAAATTGCTAAATTCGGCAGGGCCGAATTTTGGGAACCCACAACCATGGATTCTGCTAAAAATTAAAAAAAAATAAGTTGTAGGGCATAATTTTATTCTACGAACCAAACTTCTGTCAAACCAGCAAAAATTAAAGCTTCTAGAAACCGAACAAGGATGATCGAGAGACCGGTTTACATGGGATCTATATCAGGTTTTGGACTGATTTTGGCCGTACTTGGCACAGTTGTTGGAAATCATAACACTACATGCAATATTTCAGCCAAATTGGAAAAAAATTGCGGCCTGTAAGGGCTCAAGAAGTCAAATCGCGCGATCGGTTTATATATGAGCTATATCAGTTTATAGACCGATTTCGACCGTACTTGACGCAGTTGTTGGAAGTCATATCAGAACACCGCATGCAACATTTCGGTTAATACTTACCCTTCTCCATGAAAAACACAAATTGTTGTTTAATTAGTGTGGAACTTTGAAGAGGGTCCACCCATACAAATGATGAGCTGCGAATATATTGATACCGTCAAATTAGCGACGGAGCGCATGTTGGGATTCTAGGGCAAGCAAAACCAAGGTTTGATCGCAGAGAAGTGGGAGGTCTTTCACAGGAAGGAGAAGGAGGAAGGAACTCTTCTTATGGTTGGCATTGATCAAGTCTCCGTGACAAACTTGGCTAAGACTAAAGGCATGGCACACTACTGGAGCAATACTGTCTTTTTCATGATTGGAAAGACTAGGATAGTCAAAAATCCCCATATTGAGACATCAGGCTGTGCAGGTGATTCAATACCGCCCAACAATCACCGCCTCTCTCAATATTGGAAAGACTATGATAAGAAAAGATCCTAATACTTAAAGAACAGCCAGTGCAGGGGCGAGAGACCCAACCCAGTCCGACGATGGACCCATAACCGATAATATTGAGGCTCCTGTCGCTGCGATGCCGACTTCAAGGACCCATAAAGATTCAAATATTGAACGATCCTAATATTGAGGCTCATGTCGCTGCGGTGCCTGACAGCGACAGGAGCCTCAACAAAGCCTAACGAAGAGGGAGCCGACGATAGTACTATCACCTACTCCCAAGAAGAACATTTACTTAAGATTTGGAAGACTAAACGTGCCTCCTGAAAGCTTTTCTGTGAGGGGGTCGATAGCGTTAATGACGCCGCCAAGATTAAAAAGTTTCTCCCAAAAACCCATGTCCAAACTGAAACGTTAGTAGACGACATGGGAGTGAGAGCAGAGACAACAAAGGACATGTTGTGGCTTTTGAAAAAAACGCATTTTCCACATGATACGTTGGGACTCACGGAGACACCGGAATCTTGTGATAATGACGTTGATCGAAGGTTTATCATTACAGAATCTTCTTTCTTATATATAAAAATCAATTTGTGTTTGTTTGTGCGTTCCTTATAGACTCAATAACGGCTGATCCAATTTTCTTAAAAATTTCACAGATGGTGCATAATGGTCCCGTGTTGAAAATAGGGTACTAAATTTGTTGATATCTGAAGAGGAAGGGGCGCGGACACTCCCCCTTACCCAAATTTTCAGAAACGCCAGATCTCGGAGATGGGTGGTGAGATTTAAGCGAAATTTTGTGTGCTCTCTTATAGTAATCTAAAAAAACAAATTTCGGATGGGGTACCTAGGGGGCCGCTCACCCCCAAAACCTACAAAATATATATATATAGACCAATCACGACAATATGGGACTCAAATGATAGGTATTTAAGATTATAAAACGTATTTGATATCAAATTGTCGGACCAAATGTTTGGGGGCCCACTCCAACCTCCTAAACACCCCTAAATCGAACATATTTACCCACCATGGCAATATGGGACTCAAATGAAAGGTATTTGAGAGTAGACCACGAATCTAATATCAACATTCGGGACCACCCAAATAGGACGTATTTGCCCATCAAGACAATTTGGGGCTTCAAGACAGTGGAGCTCGATATTGATAGTTTTTGGGGCTCATACCCCAAACCGGACATATTTGCTGACTTTTGCAATAAAGGGTTTAAATGCAAGGAATTTGAGATTAGAAAACAAATTTGATATCCAATTTCGAGGCCAATGGCAATATGGGGTTCAAATAAATAATATACAGATATATTGGGTTGCCCAAAAAGTAATTGTGGATTTTTTAAAAGAAAGTAAATGCATTTTTAATAAAACTATAAAAAAATAAAAAAGAATGAACTTTAATCAAATATACTTTTTTTACATTTTTTTCTAAAGCCAGCTAAAAGTAACAGCTGATAACTGACAGAAGAAAGAATGCAATTACAGAGTCACAAGCTGTGAAAAAATTTGTCAATGCCGACTATATGAAAAATCCGCAATTACTTTTTGGGCAACCCAATATAAAAATAGAGCACGATGCTGATATATATTTACTATATTTACCGATCATATCAATGTGGGGCTCTTATGAAAGGTATTGGGGAGTAGAACGAAATTGATACCCACTTTCGGGACCAATTTTCTAGGGGTCTCCCCTTTCTCAAAATAAGCCACAAACAGCAATTATTTACTGGCCATCGCAATATGGGGCTCAAATAAAGGTATTTGGGAGTAGAATACGAACATCCAAATGTGGGACCATGTATTTCGAGCACTGCTCTTTCCCCAAAACCCCTTAGAAGGGTAAAAATTTGTCGACCATGCCAATATGTGGCTCAAATGAAAGGTACTTAAGATAAGAAAACTAATTTGATAACCAATTTTGAGGCCAAGTGTTTGGGGGACGCCTCATCCTACAAACTCTACTTAAATCAATGGCAATATGGGGTTTAAATAAATGGTACTTGGGACAAGAGCACGATGCTGATATTTTTTTGGGTCCAAGAGTCTAAGGGACCACCTCATGGGATCAAAAAAAAATTTTTTTTTAGAATGGCATTTAACACTCCAAGTGAATTTGTGGTCCAATAAAGATCATATGGGATTCAGATAATTGTTATACTGTTAGTCAGGCGATATGCATGTAACATTTCATGATATTTCACTAAAAGCTCTTTAATTATCGAAAATAAATATTCAAAGGATAATTTTGTTCCATATAAAGTAAAAGAAGGCGCAGCGAAGCGGGCCCGGTTTAACTAGTTAACGATAAAGGAAACCTTGAGGCCTGTAGAAGCCATAAAGCCTTTTAAAAAATTGCACCAGATTTTTTATTTGACGTGCCAATATGTGTGCAAAATTTCATCAAGATCGGTTGAGGTTATGATATTGGTCACATATATATCTTTCATCTGATATGGCCTTTTAAGGCTGTAGTAGCAACAATTTTGGTACGATCTTTCCAAAATTTACCATGAGATGTTTTATTTGTCGCCCTAATATGTGTGCAAAATTTCATCAAAATCGGTTCAGATTTAGATATAAATTCCATATATATCTTTTATCAGATGTGGCCTTTTAAGTCTCAATGTATGTGCAAAATTTCATCAAAATCGGTTCCGATTTTGATATTGCTCCCATATCTATCTTTCATCCGATATGGCCTTTAAAGGGTGTAGGAGCCACAATTTTGATCCGATCTTTATAAAATTTTGCCTGAGGGGTTTTATTTGAAGTCCCAATCTGAATCGCCTCAGATTAAGATATAACTCCCATATATATCCTTCTTCCCATATAAGAAACTTAAATTTTTTATAATTTATCATAGGTGATTTAAAGCAAAGCCATCATTAAACAGAGTCCTTGATGTTGGTGATAATGTTTGTTAATATCAATCCTCTAATTTTCAGCTTTCGAGTGCCTTTTCCTGCCATTAAATAAAGCTCGGAGTCGATATTCCAAAATACAAATCAAATTTTTATTGCCACCTTTATATATTTAAAGACGTCCTTCACTGGATTTATATTTGCTCCGGAAGTCAAATGCGAGTATTCATATATCACTAAACGGATATGGAAGTGCTCAGGAAAATCGGAAATAGCTATGCCGCCCGTAGACAGCAAGATCATCCTGTTTTGTGCAATTGGTCAATAGCACTTGTGATCCCTACACCCAGATGTGCAAAAATTCAAAGGTAAGTCACCTGATTGCTGTCTAACCTCCCTATCGATCTGCTCTATCTACCTACTTACCTACCTACCTACCTGAACCAACAAGGACAAACCGCAGACATTAAATTCATAAATTCATTAATACGGCACACAGTAAGAGGAGGAATATGCCCTCTCTTAGTCAGGTATAAGGAAGCGATTGTATGTTTAATTCAACAATTGGCGTTAAAACTAAGCAAACGGACGGACTAAACAAACCCACAACAGGCAGGTAGAATTTTACACCTTCGCATTGTCCTAGAAGAGCAAAAAAGAAAACAATGCCGCGCCATAAAGTGCGAAAGGAAAGTGTGGATTGAAGGTGGGAAATCCACAATACGACACGTCATGTTGTTTTATGTGTTCTGATTGGTATTTCCCGCGATTAGGATTTACACGTAACATGCCGCACCACCGCAGTGCACCGCCGACACGGGAAAACCTTTGCATCAGTTGGTACGCACCTACATAGCAACACGGATATCTATCAAAAGATCAGTCCGTGTTAAACACCGAAGCTTAACGGGCATAATCTGTGGGAAATCCACAACATACAGAAAGGTGTCAGGAGGGTTTTGTTGCCCTTAGTCGCATTTACATTTTACACCAATACCTTGGAATAGTCTTCGTACAAACAGTTACCTTTGAACACATGTTTCTACTATGCTGGTGGCAGTGTACATATTTGCAGAGACTAATTTTACAAAATTTCCCACCTACGGAAATTCCCTCCATGGATAAAAGATGCTGTAATGCAGTCGATGTGCACATTGGATGAATAGATGGGTTGCACTAATTTTATTATTTGGGTTTTTTCATACGATTTAGTTTACATTCTTAGGAAAAACTCAAGCACTTGTTGGGGAAATTTTAGTATAAGAAAACAAAAATGCTTGAAGTTCAAGGAGTATTTCTATAGCAACTAAGAAATAACTGGTACTCTACTGCCACATATTTGGACCCAACTTTTCATATTAGATTCATACTCTCTACCAAATACAGTTTTATACCCATCACCATAGGATGGCGGTATACTTATCTAGTCATTCCATTTGTAACACCTCGAAATATTCGACTAAGACCCCACAAAGTGTATATATTCTTGATCGTATCGACGTTCTGAGTCGATCTAGCCATGTCCGTCCGTCTGTCGACATCACGATAGCGGTAGAATGCGTAAATATAGCCACTTGAAATTGTGCACAGATACTTGTGTTTGATTAAGGTCGTTGAGGATTGCAAATGGACCATATCGGTTCAGATTAAGACATAGCTCCCATATAAACCGATCTCCCGATTTGACTTCTTGAGCCCCTGGAAGCCGCAATTTTCTGATTTGGCTAAAATTTGGCATCTAGTGTTCTGTTATAACTTCAAACAACTCTGCTAAGTATGGTCCAAATCAGTCAATGACCTGATATAGCTCCCATAAAAACCGATCTTCCGATTTGATCGATCTTTGAGCCCTTAAAAGTCACAATTTTTATCCGATTTGGCTGAAATTTTGCATTTAGTGTTCTGTTATGACTTTCAATAACTGTCCCAAGTACAGTCTAAATCGGTCTATAAACTGATATAGCTCCCATATAAACCGATCTCCCGATTTGACTTTTTGAGCCCTTACAAGCCGCAAATTTTGTCCGATTGGGCTGAAATTTTGCATTTAGTATTCTGTTATGACTTCCAATAAATATAGCCACTTGAAATTGTGCACAGATACTTGTGTTTGATTAAGGTCGTTGAGGATTGCAAATGGGCCATATCGGTTCAGATTAAGACATAGCTCCCATATAAACCGATCTCCCGATTTGACTTCTTGAGCCCCTGGAAGCCGCAATTTTCTGATTTGGCTAAAATTTGGCATCTAGTGTTCTGTTATGGCTTCAAACAACTCTGCTAAGTATGGTCCAAATCAGTCTATGACCTGATATAGCTCCCATAATAACCGATCTTCCGATTTGATCGATCTTTGAGCCCTTAAAAGTCACAATTTTTATCCGATTTGGCTGAAATTTTGCATTTAGTGTTCTGTTATGACTTTCCATAACTGTCCCAAGTACAGTCTAAATTGGTCTATAAACTGATATAGCTCCCATATAAACCGATCTCCCGATTTGACTTTTTGAGCCCTTAAAAGTCACAATTTTTATCCGATTTGGCTGAAATTTTGCATTTAGTGTTCTGTTATGACTTTCCATAACTGTCCCAAGTACAGTCTAAATCGGTCTATAAACTGATATAGCTCCCATATAAACCGATCTCCCGATTTGACTTTTTGAGCCCTTACAAGCCGCAATTTTTGTCCGATTTGGCTGAAATTTTGCATGTGGTGTTCTGTTATGACCCCCAATAACTGTCCCAAGTATGGTCCAAATCGTTCTATAACCTGATATAGCTTCCATATAAACCGGTCTCCCGATTTGACTTCTTGAGCCCTTACAAGCCTCAATGTTTGTTCGATTTGGCTGAAATTTTCCACATAGTGTTCTGTTATGACTTTCAACAACTGTGCCAATACGGTCCAAATCAGTCTATAACCTGATATAGCTCCCATATAAACCGGTCTATCGATTATTTTTGTTTGGTTCCTAGAAGCTTTAAATTTTGCTGGTTTGACAGGAGTTTGGTTTATAGAATAAAATTATGCTCTTCCACTAAATTTATTTTGTACAAATTTGTAGCGGAGTCCATGGTGGTGGGTCTCCAAGATTCGGCGCTGCCGAACTTAGCACGCTCTTACTTGTTAATTTTTCTGTTTTTGCTCCTCTCTTTATTTTGTTTGTTAGATATCTTTGTCCACCTGAAACTAATAGGCTTTGATTCTTTTTTTTATTTTTTTTATTTGACTTTTTATTATAGGTGGAATATAATAAAAAGTCAAATAAAAACCATTTTTAAAAAAATTAAGGCAAAATGTGGCATACTATATTTGCATTGGTCAGATTTCGGAGATTGCGATTTCGGAATCGACCAAATCTTCATCAACAGTCCGCTAAGTAGGTGGAAGCATGGGGCTTAGCGTACTGATGATGAAACTTTTGTCAGCTAATTAGTGAGTAGGTGGAAGCATGCAAATGCACAAAGTTATAATACCCTGTACCACTGAGGTGGTGTAGGGTATAAAAAGTTTAGGCAAAATGTGGTGTGCTATAAATGTATTGGGCAGGATTTCGCAGCTGACCAAAGCTTTATCATCAGTTCGCTGATTAGCTTAGATTCAAACCCAGGTGTTTGGCGTCGACGTATATATTGGTAAGCTCTCCCAGATCCGAGAAGAGCCGACTACTTAAAGTGAGATCCTATGTTCTTGCATCCCAGAGTATGCTAAAGGGACCCCAAAGTAGAGAGTGATTTCGTAATGCCCAGTAATTACTCATATTATAGTACTTGGAGTACTTCTGGCCAACACACAGTGGGAGAAATCGAGTTAGATGTCCACAAACTAGACAAAGGTATGGATTGTAAACTACGCCGTTAAAGATTCTAAATTTTGTATTATATGAGATGTCACTGCATCTCCAAACTTTTTTATGTTTAAGAAAGGCATTTCTAGCTTCATTGATACTTCTAGTTCGCGGATGTCTGCTTTCGATCCTCCGTACTTTGTAATTTTGCTGTTAGGTTAGGTTGAAAAGAGATTGCAGATATTAATCCGCTCCATGTCACTATTGTTGTGCGCTCCAAATACTAAAAACGTAACCTCGAAAAAGAAAATTTAAGTTAGGAATTCAGTACTACTTACAAAATCCTTAATTGTTTTCAATGCCATGTCTGGTATTGTGTCCCCACCTATGTACAGGTGTCTTTTAGCCGCGTCGGGCAATCACATAGGAAATGCTTCAACGTCTCATCATCTTCCCCACATACCCTACACATGCTATCACTGGCCGCACCGATTTTGCAGAAGTGAGCCCGTAGTCCATTGTGTCCCTCCTTACTTCCTTTCGGTAATATCCTTGTCTTCTCTCGATCTGGATCTCCCCATAGGATTTTCGCCGTCCCACCGACTGTTTCGCTGTTCCACAGGGTTGCTTGCTCAATCATCGCCCACGCCCTTATCTCGGACCAAGTTTATTGACGGCATTTCTCTGGCCTTCACCGCCAAATCGTCTGCTTTCTCATTCCCAGTACCTCCGCTATGGCCCGGCAACCAAACGATACGGATAGTTCCATCCTCAGAGAAGGCGTTAATCTCCTTCTTACATTCCAAGACTGTTCGTGATCTTACCGTCCTGGTTGTTATTGCCCTTATGGCCAGTTGCCTGTTCGTAAAGATGTTCATACTTGACGTCCTCGCTTTAACACCACACCACGCATTCTGTGATCGCCCGGATCTCCGTCTGTAGAACCTTATTATGGTAAGGCAGTCTCAAACATATCTAAGTCCCTAGGTTCTCAGTGTAAACCCCAGGCCCACTCTGTGCTCTAGTTTTGATCCATTCATGTAACATGATTTTCCAGACGGCAATACTAGGGTTCCGTCAATCCAAGACTGCGCTGTTGGCAGCAGTGCTTAGCACACGACCGACACGAAGTGTCGTCTCAGGTATCCGATCGGAAACCTCTTCCCTTCCTTCCAGGTTTCCTATCGTCGCCTCGATTAAACCGCGATGGTATGAGGTGCTCATTTTCAATCCGTTATCCCATCGCCTTAAATACACACTTAATCTATATGTCCATGGGTCGGATATCTAGAATAGTCTCCAGTACCCTAGTGGGCGTGGTCCTAATCGTTCAGCATATGCCATGTTGTCCTTATGTTGCACTTTTTTTCCATAGCAGTACACCAAACTACTGAGGCGTAAGTAAGTAATGGTCTAATCACGCTCCTGTAGAGCCAGGTTCAGGTCCCATTTCGAGCCTACGGCCCGTCTACATAGGGCCCACCATCTGTGAGCCTTCTCAGAACGCTCCTGAATGTGACACTTCCAATTCAGTTTCTATCCAAGATCACTCCTAAGTACTTGACCTTGCCAGATGTAGAAATCGTTTTGTTGCGAAAACGTCGTGCGTCAAATTGATCCACCTTCGTCTTCCTCGTGAACAGGCATATTTCAGTCTTCACTGGGTTAACATTGAGACCCCTGAGCCTAGCCCAGTCATATGCCATATGCAAGGCCTTTTCGGCCCTTCTGCAGAGCTGGTTCGGATCCTTACCTCTAAGAAGTATTATAACATCGCCTGCATAGCACGGGTTCAAAGCTCTCCTCAGTCCCCCTGTGGCGTGCCCTGTGCCACTTTCTCCCTTATATTTATGTCATGGGACCCGCAATGTATCCACAAGCATATGGTTTATCCAGTCTCTAAGGACCGGGTCCACCCGGTACTAGTCTAAGGATTGGATCAATGTGTACAAACAATTTTTGATGATTTCATGTTCTTTGTATATAAACCTGACCTTCTGATCTCATAAAATCGTATTTTAGTTATATATAGCCTATATAGCGGCTATCTCGACCGATCTCGAGACTTAAAGTTTTGAGGCAAAAAATTTAGCATTTTTCATCCGATTTCGATGAAATTTGGCATAGTGAGTTCTGGTAGACCCCTATCCATTTCTGTGAAGTGCGGCTTAGATTGGACTATATTTGGATATAGCTGCCCTACAGGCCGACCACCCGATCTCCCGATATAGGGTATTGAGGCCATAAAAGATTCATTTATTACCCGAATTCTATGAAATTTGGCACAGTGTGTTCTGTTAGACCCCTACCCTTCCCTGTCAAATGTGGTACAGATCGGACCATATTTGGATATAGCTGCCATATAGACCGATCTTCCGATATAGAGTATTGACCCCATAAAAGGATAATTTTTCATCCGATTTGGATGGAATTTAAAACAATGCGATTTGATAGACCTCTACACTTGTTTGTTAGATATCGTCCAGATCGGATAATACTTGGATATATAGCTGCCATATAGACCGATCTCCCAATATTTCCCAGGTAGAAACCCATGTATTTGAGCAGTTCGCTGGATGTCCTACTCTTTATCATGGTATCCATAGTACGTTTCATGGTTTTGAGTAGAAAGGACGTAAGGCTTATAGGTATGTAGACCTTTGGTGTCGCATAACTTGCCTCGACGGGCTTGGGTATAAATACCACCCTTGTCTCCTGCCAGGCTTTCGAAGTATATGCAAGTCTTAGGCACACTGTGAAAATACAGGCCAGATGGGGCGCCAGATAGTTCGCCTCCTTCTGTAGTAACGCCGGAAATATTCCATCAGGTCCGGGTGACTGAAATGGTTTGAAGCTCCCCAAGGCTTGCTTGACCATAAATTCGGTTATGATAACCCTTCGATCACCCTCATTATTCCAAGATTCCGTTGTCTCCGTGAGTCCCGTTCTATCCTGTTGCAAATGTGTTTGCATCAAAAGCCTCAACATGTCCTCCGTTGACTCTGCTCTCACTCCCATGTCGTCTACTAATGTTTCAGTTTGGAAATGGGATAAACTTGTTCATCTTGGCGGCGTCATTAACGCTATCTCGATGAAAAGCTGCCAGAAGGTACGTTTTGCCGCTCTGGTAATTTTATTGTATTCCTTGAGCCGTGTGTAATACACATCCCAATAAACTCGCGCTTTTTTACGACGTGTTCTGTAAAAAGTCTGCGGACCTCTTTCCCAATATTGCGAATCTCCCCGGTCATCCAGGATTTTTCTTGGGCTGATTTCCTTTTCTCGAAGAGGAAAAATATCTTCGAAGGACCCCACCAGTGTAATCGTAATCCTATTGACAAATTCTTCAATATCTTCTATGTTTGGACAATTTAAATTATCTTGCCCAAGTCTTCTTCCGAGTGGCCTTCCGAATTATGTCCAGTTGGTTTTCAACTTATTCCGGAAGCTTATCGGATTCGGCGTTGGCCGTGCTATTCTAACCCTAATGTAGCGATGATCAGAGAAAGAGTTTTCCGAACATATCGTCACATCTAATATCTCCTCCCTAATCCTATTAACAAAGGTAGCGGTGTTACCAATATTAACTGTTATTAGGTCGTTAGTATTCAAGAACTCTGGCAGGGTTTGGCCCCGCTTATTAGTGTTGGTAGTACCCCACGAAATGTGGTGAGAGTTCGCATCACACCCTATTAGTGCCTCGTTTCCTGTCTGTTTTGCTTTCCTCACCAGCCGTTGCAGCCCCGACGTGGGTGGCGGTGTCGGAGAGTCGAAAGGCAGATAAAGTGATGCCAGGTATGCTCCACTGTCGCCCTGTCTCAACACTGTTGCAACCGACGCTGACAACTCTGGGGAAAATATATAATTAAAATTTTTATGATAAATAACGCAGGTCCTCGGCCGAGTACCAGTGCTAGCATAGAATAATTGGTAGCTGATATGGTTCAGTCCAGAAACTTTGTTTTGGGTCGTTAATGGCTCCTGAATTAATGCAATATGAATTTTGCCCTTGCTGATTTTCTCCATCAGAGCGTGTGTGGCCGTCTCGCTCCGGTAGGGAGGGAGTAGATGATGATCTCATCGTCTGCTCCCTGTTCTTTAGACTGCATTGACTATCCTGTCACTGCACTGCCTGATGTCATTGTTTTAGTTCCCTTGCCTAGTCTAGTCTTCCGACTGTTTATAAAGTCGGTTATGGTTCCATCGTCGGGTCCCTGTTCGTTAGGCTGTATTGGGTTTCCATTCTGTACTGCTTGATGTTTCAATACTAGGATCTTTGTCTATCGTAGTCTTTCAAATCCCAAGTAAATGGGCTTCATGGGAGTAGGTGATGATGGTACCATCATCGGCTCCCTGTTCGTTGGGTTGCATTGAGACTCCTGTCGCTGCGCTGCCTAATGTTTCAATATTAGGATCTTTACCTATCCCAGTATTCCGAATCTTGAAGTCGGCGATGGGTCCGTCGTCGGGTTCCTGTTTGTTAGGCTGTGTTGGGTCTCTCGCCACTGCACTGCCTGATATTTCAGTATTAGGATCCTTGCTTATCCTAGTCTTTCCAATATTGAGAGATGTCGTGATTGTCTGATTGTCGGCCCCCTGTTTGTTGGGCGGTGTTGAGTCACCTGGCCTGATGTCATAAAATGAGAATTTCTGCCTATCCTATTCTTCCCAATCTAGAAAGAAAAGCTTTGCTCCCGTAGTGCGCCATGCCTTTAGTCTTAGCCAAACTAGTCACGTAGACTTGATCAATGCCAACCACAAGGAGAGTTCCTTCCTTCTTCTTCTCCCTGTGGAAGACCTCCCATTTCTCTGCGACCAACCCTTGGTTTTGCTTGCCCAAGAATTTACTGCCCCATCCCTTGATGAAGACCGTCGCCTTTGTGAGCTGGTGGATATCCATCTTTCTCACCAGGTCGAGTTTTGCGCCCTCCCAGGGAGCGTGAATACCTCTAACGAGCTTTTTGACGGTATCAATACATTCGCTGACGCAAAACGCAGCGTAAAGATATCCCCTCTATACTCGCAGCTCATCATTTGTACGGGTGGACCCTCTACAAAGTTCCATACAAAAATCGAAAATCCGATCGTTAACCAGATCCTCTACTTGGGACCGGTGCTTCCTTGCCACTCTGGCGTAAGAGGGCGGCTCCTTACCATTCTCAGCGACCATCTTCCCCTTCAGTGATGGCTGTGGCCTCAGTTTGGAAGTCACCGACCTCCATGAGGACTCAGGGGCTGTGCGCGCTTTCTTTTCCCTGTTCCAACTGTGTCTACCTCCGCAGGACACTGTCTGGAGTCTCCATTGCGGGATGGCTGGCTTGGTTTTCCCAGAGTACTTGAAAGCGGGGAGCTCTTTTTTCCTTCAGCATTTTAGCAGTGTCATGCTCTTCGGGAGATCTAATTCTTTTTCCAGCTTCCGTATAAGTGCTTGGTATGTCAGTTCTATTCCTTCAAGCATTCTGCACTTTCACCCGATTGTGCTACCGGTACATACTCCTCTATCTCCTTCGTCTTGCGCCGGATCGTTTTCTCGGTCTGCTTGTGAGCTAAGCAAAGCCATCGCTCACTTCTGCCGTCATCCCGATGCCCTCATCTCTCGATTCGCGTGTGATGACTGTTTCATTGACACCGTCGCTGTCTGAATCCGAGTCAGAAACACCACCTTTACTTAAAGGCTGGAGACGAACTGTGCAAAACTCTGGTTTATCCGTTTCTTCCTCATGAATTAGTCTGACGACTAGTTGTGCGCTTGAAGCATTACTCTCGACTACAGGTGCCAAGGTACCCACACCTATAGGAGGGGAGGACAACACCTTTCGTGTGTGTGTTTCTCGCACTAGCAGTCAAAAGAAGTTCCACTTTAGGTTCTCATTTCTTTGAGAACCTGTCTGATTTAGCGGATGTGAGGAACATATTTTTTAATTCAAAAACCGTCCCCTCTCAACGAAATGGCTGAATAGTTAAAAATTCACCTGTTCTGGGTGCCGGGTCACAGAGATGTCCCAGGGAATTGTAGAGCAGACGAGCTTGTGGGACGAGGAACTTCCTTACCCATACCAGCGGTTCTGAAATCTGTGGTAATGGCTCTAGCGACATGCAAGCTTAGTCGAACTAGGCCTAAAATGCAACGAATGATAGATGGTCACAAAGGAGGGTTTGCTATCATTCCAAAATTATGTGGCCTAATCTAGACTTGAAGAGGTCTACCACTTTGCTGCCGTTGGCTAGAACAGACGACGTCTCAATAATTGTGTCCGTCATGACCGATCGCTGTCAGATCGGAAACATGCTGACTTGCTTACAGACTGAATGTAGCAAGTAACGACTTTTGCAGAAGCTGTGGGGACGTGGAAGAAGAAGAGACTATAGACCATCTGCTGTGCGTGTCCCTCACTGGCAGTCAGAAGGAGTTTCACTTTAGGTTTTCTTTTCTTTGAGATTAACGCGAATATGAACATTCGCAAGTTGTTGGTCTGGGTGGTTCAACGGTAGGAACTAGAAGGCATATCCCTCCTTCTGTTCCTGTGACACTTAAACCTAACCTAAGAAAATCTTGCAAGGTTCTATTCGATATTTCAATAGGTATGCAAAATTAATATCTGACTAGGTTTGAAGATAAGTTCTATATATAGTAATACGTAGACTAGGTGGTGTAGGGTAGTCGACTCTGTCCGACTTTTGCCTTTCCTTGCTGGTTTAAAAAGGGTTTTTATTTGGCTTTCTATTCTAAATAGAAGCAAATTCGAAGCCTATTGGTTTCAGCTGGAAAAAGCAATCCCACAACATTTAAAGTTTTCTTTATACACAGGAACGTCACCAGCCAAGCAATAGGGTAGAGATGGATGGTGTGAAGTTCCCAACAAAATTCATTTGTAGTCAATGATATGCAAACAAACGTCAATGAATGCATTTTGTTAGAGATTTTCATTGATAAATTCAAAATCAGAAGGCGTTTATTAGCGCCTAGCTAGCTTGTTTGTCGCTGATTGGTGAGGTGCTCGGTTTTACTGGTGCGGATGTTGTGGGTTCGATTCCAATAGCGGCTCTAGTCAGTTGGTAGCATAAATGACATCTATAAAGAAACCTACCTACAAATTTTAAAAGTCAACTATGAATTTGACCTTCTTATGCATGTCACCAAAAAAAAAAAATCACTTACATAAGTAAGCGTTTAACGCTTGATTTTGGATATAAAAACTTAAACTTCATTGGCCAAATACTGAGTTGTGGAGTGGTTAGGTGGTCGAGGTGAATTGCTGTTCAGATGTTTTTCTCTTGGTCGAATAACATCAATTAACTCTTTGACATGGTTGGACACTATTATCTAAGATTTCTTATTGATAAATGACCACAGCAGTCGGGTGATGCTTGCTAGTTTAAATAATAACAATTAAACGATAAACACACCCACCCACCTAAGTTTAAAATATCAACTCTGACCTAGGCATTATCTATATAAACAACAAACAGCTGATCGTGTGCACTTCCTGCGGATTAGTGAATCGTAGTGGAAATTTTAAATCCTTTTCGCCATTGTTTTGCTTTATTTGAATATATGGGAAAGGGAGTAATAGAGAGAAATACTAACAAAAATTAGGTTTTTGGGGATGCCTTCAACAGCAGTAGGTATTAGTGGGCAGGTGGGTTGATGCATGGTATGATGTCCACATCAAAAATTCAGATATTGGCCTCTTGATGATCGTCCAAATCATATTTAAATAGTAAAGGTACTTATCTAGTATGCAAGAATCTATGAATTATTCTTTTTCTTTCATGCCGAATTGTGTGTAGGTGTGTATATGGTCATACCTATAAATCGACTTGTACTATCTAACTACAGACATTGTTGGTGAGAATATACAAACTGACATACATACATCCACATACTACATGTATCCGTACGTCTGTCTATCCATCTCACAGGGGTATGTCTGAATGTAGAGATAGATGGTTGGTGTGGTCGGTCGGTCGGTCTGTCTGTCTGTCTGTCGGTCGCTTGTTTGGCTGGTCGGTTCATATGCAATTGTTGAATTGAAATAACACGAAGCAAGGTAAAGCAGCATTTCGACTTAAATCTAAACGTCGACACTATGTCTGGTATAATCGCATGAAGTGGCGACATTCTGTCTGCTTAGGCTGGGCGCATTGTTGCCACATTTAACAGCTGCATGGACTGCGACGTGAGCATAAACAACAACGAAGCAACAGCTTCGGCTATACAAAAGAACAAAAACTCAATACACACTTTTACTCGACTGTCATGAAGACAGACAGACTGGCTGGCTGGCTGGCTGGCTTGCTAGCTAGCGCTCGTTCATTGTATGGTGCTGTGCTGTGCCCTGCCGTGCTGAGTTATCGCTTCCACTGCGATTTCTATAGGGAACAAACGAACGTACGTACGTATGTACATCTGTGTGTGTTTGTCTTTCCACATAATCATCAACAAAAAAAAGCAACAAGAACAACAACAAAACAAAGAAAACAAAACAAAATAAAAGAAAGCAACAACAAAAAAGACGAACATTTGTGTGTTTGTAATGGAATTTCACACCAATGCGGATAAGATATAAATACACATCACTCTGTGGCTTTTGAATATGAAGAACGCAGCAGATACACTACACTTTCATGTATGGTGGATGCCTAAGTGAGTGTTCGTCGTATCCGTACGAGTCATCCATCCATCCACACAAAGCGCTCGTTGCATGGGTGTATGTGCATGTGTGTGTGTGTGTTTGTATCTGTGTATATGTGTGAATGATAATATAATCGTTTTTATTTCAAACGTCTGCTCGCTCAATCGGTCGAAGACTGTGTTTCTGTTTCTGTAATTGGGGAGGGGGGAACGTAAAACGGAATATTCGATTATATTGCGTCAACTGATCACAAACAAGTATTTAGATGAAATATGGCAACATGTACATTTTTGGTGAGTCGATTCGAGTAGTTAAGTCTGTTTGTTGTTGGTGGGTATCAGAAAAACCTGTTTGTCTACAGACAGACGGATCGACCGTTTGCTGGGTCGGTCCGTCCCGTCTGTCGGTACACAGAAGAGCCCTGGTCATATATGCAATAATAAACTAAAACGTAGGCGTAGTGGCGCTCTTTTGCTCTCGTACGACACAATGCCAAACGCCGATGAGCCCGTAAGTACGTATGTATGTATGTCGATACGTGTGTTAGGGCGCACGTTACATACAAACAGGCATACATTTTGTTTGGATCAATATGGATGTTTGGATATTTGTATGTAGGTATGAATATCGCTCGCTGTGTGTTATGTTGTCCGTAGCCCCAAATGTATGGGCATGTACGAGCGAACGAACGTTCGTTCGTTTGCTGGTTCCTCATTTATTCGCTGTCACATGTTGCAGAGGCGCGTTGCCTTTTTTTTGTTTGTTCGTTCATTCTTCGTTCCCTCAAAGGCAAACAACAACACACGTATGAGCATAGACATAGCGCAAACCCTTTTCGATTTTGACGAAAGCTAATAACGACGCACAGTGGTTTAAAATTATCTCATATAGGAAAAATCCAAAAATGCATCACCCAAATGTATGAAAAATATATACAGGAAATTTGAAAATGACATAATTATCGCAGACAAATATTTTATACCATTTTTTATACCCTCCACCATAGGATGGGGGGTATACTAATTTTGCCATTCCGTTTGTGACACATCGAAATATAGATCTGAGCCCCAACAAAGTAAAGGGTAATTTTTTAGCTATTATACGCACGTTTCGTGTTTTGTTTCACTGTCAAACATCTTCAGTTTGGTCTATAATTTAACTATGAATCGTCTTACAAACGAACAACGCTTGTAAATTATTGAATTTTATTATCAAAATGCGTGCTCTGTTAAGAAAGTTCATCGCGCGCTTCTTCCCTTTTATCGACCAAGCTCATTTTTTGGCTTAATGGGTACGTAAATAAGCAGACTTGTCGATTTTGGAGTGAAGATCAGCCAGAAGCATTGGAAGAGTTACCAATGTATCCAGAAAAAGTCACAAGTTGGTGCGGTTTATGGCCTAGTGATATCATTGGACCGTACTTCTTCAAAGATGATACGAAATGATATCCAACTTTGCCCAAAATGCAAGAGCTTGACTTGCATGACATGTGGTTTCAACAAGACGGTGCCACATGTCACACAGCACGCGTAACAATGGACTTATTGAGAGGCAAGTTCGGTGTACGTTTTATTTCATGCTCGGGACCGGTCAATTGGCCGCTTAGATCGTGCAATTGAACGCCTTTCGACTTTTTTGTGGGTCTATGTTGAAGCTCATGACCATACAGACGAGTACGGTTAAATTGACGAATTGGAAAACAACATTGAATGATTTATTCGTGAAATACTGGCCGAAATGTTGGAAAGAGTATGCCAAAATTGGACCAAACGGATGGAATGAGGCGCAGTCACGGTCAACATTTGCATGAAATAATTTTCAAACTTTAAATTATATGGACCGTACTATCGATTCAAATAAAGATTTCATGAATTTTTCCCAATTTTATGTTTTTTTTTTTTTTGAAAAACTTTCCTATAGCTCTTAAAAAACCATCCTTCACAACTTTATCTTTAGCCGCAGCTGAGTGTTGAACCAAGAACCTTCCGTTTAGCTCTACGCATTCATCTACATCCCTATTATTTGAATCTGACACTATTTTCCAACTGGGTGGCCAATGAAGTTAAGTCGAAGGGTCATTGTATATGGTAGCTATATCCAAATCTGAACTTCTATGACCCATTTGCGATTTCCAACGACTTACATCAATAAGAAAGTACCTTTATTCGTTGGACTCTTATCGTGAGTTCGACAATCATTTGGACATATAGCTAGATCGCATATCAAATATAAGTATACTACCCATCCTATGCAAAAATTATAAATTTGCCCATGAACATTTCATTAAGGAACAGGGGTAAACTTCTTACATATCAATGAGTGCTGTCCTATTCAAGTGTTTTAAGTTCAAATGATAAGGGTTCTCCTTTTTATAGCCGAGTCCAAACGGCGTGCCGCAGTGCGTCATCTCTTTGGGGAGAAGTTTTTACATACTTCTGAAATGTCGCCAGCGTTGATGATTTGTAATTTTATTTGCACCCTCACAACAAGAATATAAAATTCTTATAATTAAAGTACGGTTTGTCCGGGCCGAATCTTGGGAACCCACCACCATAGATTCTGCTTAAAAAAATAGAAATTAAATTTAGTTGAAGGGCAAAATTTTATTCTATATTCCAAACTTCTGTCAAACCAGCAAAAAATAAGGATTCTAGGAACCGAACAAGGATAATCGAGAGGCCGGTTTATATAAGAGCTATATCAAGTTACAGACCGATTTGGACCATACTTGGCACAGTAATTGGAAGACGTAATAAGACGCCGCATGCAAAATTTCTGCCAAATTGGACATCAATTGCTACTTTTAAGGACTCAAGAAGTCAAATTGGGAGATCGGTTTATATGGGAGCTATATCAGGTTATAGATCGATTTGGACCGTATTTGACACAGTTGTTGGAAGTCATAACAGAATACTACGTGCAAATTTTTAGCCAAATCATACAAAAATTGCTGCCTGTAAAGGCTCAAGAAGTCAAATCCGAAGATCGGTTTATATGGGAGCTATACCTTAATCTGAACCGGCTAGATCTTCGCGTTCGACCTCTGTCGTGATTTTAACGTCGAGACGATGAAGAATATATATAGTTTATGTGGTCTTAGACGAACATTTCAAGGTGTTACAGAGGGACTGACTAGATTAGTACACCGCCATCCTATGGTGGTGGGTAAACCGTTGAAAATTTTTTTCTGATCTTCTCGCCAATATTCGAACCCTGGGGTTCTGCGTCATAGGCGGACATGTTTACCACCATAGGACGGGCACAGGTATAAAAATTCCATAGGGTTTCTCAATGAGTTCCAGGAACATTTAGCACAAATCAGCAAGCTACGAACTATAGGCCGGCAGACAGAAGGAAGGCAGAAGACTATAGTGCTGATGAAGGCCCCAATCGAACCAGAAACGTTCACTAATGGTGTGTTGTCTGTGGCCGATCCGCGGTGATTAGCCCCTCACTAAACCTGGCGATATTGTTATGTTCTTCAGCCGTGTAAGACTTCTCCCCAAAGTGGTATGGCTTTGCAGCAAGCCATTCGGACCGGTATTTTATCACTGAGCTAAAATTTGTTTTAGACAGTTGATTCGTTGATGGGAGAGAAACCCCCTGATGTTCCTTAATGGAATCTTCATGGTCAAATTTCGAACACAGAAAATGTCGCACAGCGTTTCGTTTTTCTCTTAACTTTCCAACATCAATAACAACATTTATCAGGTAATTAATATCCACTCTGTGGGAAGTGGGATGTAAGGTCTGAGTATTGTTTGTTCTTTTATCTCAAAGCTCATGTGTTTCTTCTCGCGGTACAGAGACGGCAGGGTTTGAATATCTTTGAGTTATACATAGTAGTCTACATTCACTTCGTTTACTACCAGACCCACTGTGACAAATTCTTACTCGACGTTTGCAATGGTTATTACAATCACTGCTCGCACTGATCAGATTGTAATTTTTATATCGTCGGCATAAGCGAGTAGCATGGGTTGTTTGCTCTTGCGGCGTATTGCTTACCATGTATGTCTTTGACACTAATCGCCTAGGTTCGAATACTGGCAAGAACTTCGGGAAAATATTTCAACTTTGCTATTCCATTGCTAAGGTCAATATCTTATTGTTCAACTAGCACTGGTCTGGTTTCGGAGTTTGAACCAAAGTACTTAAATCAGGTATTATGGTGGTGATGAAGCGCATATGACTTCTGTCTTCAGTCTGACTAATCGTGAGGACCCTATTGGATTAAATGTGGCGACTGTCGTTTGAATCTTAAGGACGCATGGGGATGATGCAACCAATAGAGTGGTAGGAGGTAAAATGGTTTCGGCTGCTCACAAGGAGGTTCAAAAAGGTTGTTGTTGTAACCACATTTGTATGTGGAGGTGGCGATCCTAATCAAGCTCCATATTCAAGCAATCTTGTTCCGGTCCATAGAACCGATCGCCGCCGAAACCTCTTCAGCCTGACTAATCGTGAGGACCCTATTGAATTCAATGTGGCGAATGTCGTTTTAATCTTAAAGTGGCATGGGATGGTTCAACCTTAAGAGCGATAGGAGGTTAAGATGGTTTCGGCTCCCAACAAGGAGGTTCAAAAAGGTTGCTTTTGGAACCACATTTATATGTAGAGGTAGCGATCCTCGTCAAGCTCCATATGCGAGCAAGTTCGTTTCGGCCCATAAGTCTGATCGCCGCGAGAACGTTATGCTCATTGGTTTTTAAAGGCGTCAAAAACTCGCCTTGTCATATCAAGTATCATTGGCACTCAGAATATTGTACAAGAGCCGTTGCCGGCCGGCCACTCACTTAGATTCTCCAATTGATGCCGCTGACTGCAGTTGCAATTTCTCTGTATATGGAGCATCCTACTATCGGCAACCTGTGGACGTGCTAGCTCTCAGTTGAGCTTCTTGTAATGACGATGAACACCACACAAATCGGAACTGAGAGTTCCCACCCGTGTGGTGCTTATAGTCATGCCGTTCCGGGGATGACTATGTACAAATAGGCCCAAATATACTATGAAACAAGTAAAAGCGTGCTAAGTTCGGCCGAGCCGAATCTTGAGAACCCACCACCGTGGATTCTGCTAAAATATCGGAGCTATATCAGTTTATAGACCGACTTGGACCGCACTTGGCACATTTGTTAAGAGTCAAAACAGCAAGATTTCAGCCAAATCGGAAAAAATCGCGGCTTATAATGGCTCAAGAAGTCAAATCGGGAGATCGGTTTATATTGAAGCTATATCAGGTTCTTGACCGATTTGGATGGTATATAGCAAAGTTGTTGGAAGTCATAATAGAACACCATGTGCAAAACTTTAGCCAAATCGGACAAAAATTGCGGCTTCCAGGGGCTCTATAAATTAAATCGGGAGATTGGTTTATATGGGAGCTATATCTAAATCTGAACCGATATGCCCTGTTTGCAATCCCCAATGACCTACATCAATATTAAGTATCTGTGTAAAATTTCAAGCGGCTAGCTTTACGTGTTCGACCGCTAGCTTGATTTCCACAGACGGACGGACGGATATGGCTAGTTCGACTCAGAATGTCGAGACGATCAAGAATATATATACTTTGTGGGGTCCTAGATCTATATTTCGAGGTGTTACAAACGGAATGATTAGATTAGTATACCCCCATCTATGGTGGAGGGTATAAAAAAGAGAAAGTAGCACAGAGCACGCCACAGGGGTTTTTCATCGCCACTCGTATTGTTGACCACCATAAAGGACCTATTACGGATGCGGAGGGATTTGAACTCGCCTGCTACTCAGATAATGTTATAATACTTCTAAAGGATAAGGATCCAAACCAGCTCTCCAGAAGGGTCGAAAGGGTCCTGCAGATAGCATACGACTGGGCTAGACCTGGGTCTCAATGTTAACCCACAAAAGACCGAAATCTGCTTGTTCCCGAGGAAGACAAAGGTGGGCCAGTTTAACGCAACACGTTTTCTCAATAGAACGGTTTCGATATCTGACAAGGATAAATACTTAGGAGTTATCATGGACAGGAAACTGAATTGGAAGTGTCACATTCAGGAGCGTATTGAGAAGGCTCACAGATGTTGGGCACTATGTAGACGCGCCATTGGCTCCGAGGATAGTCCACTGGCTCTACAGGAGCGTGATTAGACCAATACTTACGTACGCCTCAGTGACTGTTATGGAGAAAAAGTGCAACATCAACAGTTTCAGAGAACATTTTGTCTTGGCATAGGCGGAGCGATGAGGATCACGCCCACTAGGGCACTAGATATCCCACCCATAGACATACAGTTAAGTGTGAGGCAGCCATTGCGGCTATGAGACTTAAGGTCATACCATCGCGGTGTAATCGAGGTGACGATAGGAAACCTAGAAGGAAGGGCAGAGGTTTCCGATCGGATACCTGAAACGACACTTGAGGTCGAGTGCGAGGCACTGTTATCAGCGGCACAGTCTTGGACTGACGGAACCTTAGTATTGCCATTTGGAATATCATGTTACACGGATGGATCAAAGCTAGAGAGCAGAGTGGACCTGGGGGTCTACATTGAGAACCCAGGTTCTGAGATCTGTTTTAGACTGCCTGACCATAATACGGTGCTGCAGGCGAAGACCCGGGCAATCACGGAATGCGTGAGTTGGTGTGGTGTTAACGCAATGACGTCGAGTGTGAACATCTTAATGGACAGTAAACTGGTTATAAAGTCAATAACAACCAGGAGGGTAAAGTCATGAACAGTTTTGGAGTGTAAGAAGAAGATTAACACCTTCTCTGAGAATGGCACGATCCGCATCGTTTGGTTGCCGGGCCTTAGCGTAGTAAGGGGAAATGAAAGAGCAGACGATTTGGCAGTGAAGGCCAGAGGACTACCGTCAACAAACTTGATTAACCCGAAGCCTTTCGGGTCGATGCAGTCTCAGTTAAGAGTGTGGGCTACGAACGCGCATGCAACACTGCGGAACAGCGAAATGGTCGGCAGGGCGACGAAAATCCTAACACTACAGAACAGCGAAATGGTCGGCAGGGCGACGAAAATCCTATAGGGTGATCCGGATCGTGGGAGGACGAGGCCATTATAGCTTTTGGTATGAAAACGGGACCCATAGGACTACGAGCTCACATATGCAAAATCGGTGCGGCAAGTGATAGCATGTGTAGGGCATGTGGGGAAAAAGATGAGACGTTGGAGCTAACAGACACCGGCATTTAGGTAGGGACACAATACCAGACATGAACCACATTAGAGAAGGAAGGATTTTGTAAGTAGCACGGAATTCCTATCTTACAATTTCTGCTTGGGAAGTTTTTCATTAGTAAGTACATGCGAGAAAGATTCCATTCTCACTTCGTTTTCTTGGAGAAGCACATTTGACCACTAATCCAATGTTTGATTAAAATTTCAACTACAACTTTAACTTGAATCCTAACGGCTTGGTGTGGCGAAATATTTCTTTATAGAGAAATTCTAGATGACTGTTCTCGCGATAATTCAAAACCAGGCGTTTAGTACCGTGAGTCGACTTATTAAGCCAATCGCCACGATGGCATCCAATGATAAGGATATGGACTATTTTAAACACCCTCACTTATCTTCGAGAATTTTATCCTCTTGCATATGCGCCATCCCCTGCTTGCTTGAATATTTATTTAGCTCACGATTTAAGTGACTTGTGTGTTCGTTACGACTAAATGCATGTCACGCGCCCATTTCTGGTGAAAAAGCGGTTCATTATCAAACGAGAACCTAAACAAGGCATCCAATCCTAATAATTTCCAACACTTTGTAGTTGAAAAACGTCGTGGGGGGAATAAAAAAAAGCATATTTCACCAGAAACATTTAAGCCTATGATATTGTTATTCTATTGGGTTGCCCAAAAAGTAATTGCGGATTTTTTAAAAGAAAGTAAATGCTTTTTTAATAAAACTTAGAATGAACTTTAATTAAATATACTTTTTTTAAACTTTTTTTCTAAAGCAAGCTAAAATTAACAGCTGATAACTGACAGAAGAAAGAATGCAATTACAGAGTCACAAGCTGTGAAAAAAATTGTCAACGCCGACTATATAAAAAATCCGCAATTACTTTTTGGGCAACCCAAAATATACATTATATTCCTTGTAGATCTTATATAGGAGTAAAGAAATGGCTTTGGCAGCCAAAGAATTTGAGCCTACTACTAGATCTACTACTCATTTGTGGAAGTCAGCAACCTTTGCCTTTTTTTTTTAGGTTTTTTTAGTTCAAAACATTGAAAGCGCCAATCGAATTTTGGATAAGATCAGAATCGAATATTGGATGAAATCAAAACTTGCCAGAGTTTGCAGGCTTATTTGGTCTGAGTGGAGTAGAAGTTAAGACATGTAAGAAATACTTGTTGAAATGCCGACAGTAGCATTCAAGTGTAAGACTTTCTTATACAGTACAAATTCACTTGCATCTTCTGTATATATGCTTAACGACATTAGGCCTTAAATGGAATACAACTTTCAAAATCATCCTTGTATCTACTTAACAGTTTTCTAACAGGAGATAGTTGATTATAGAACATTGGAGATGGTAGCTTATCGAGTTGTACAGGGTAGCTGGTACAAAGTGTTATTGGAGAGCGGTCGGCAGTTAGATCTGCCCATAACATCACTTCAAAAGGAAAATTACTTCGGCTGAACGTTCGTAAACTCCGATTCTTGTACGTGCGTTCGACTAAGTAAAAACGATCATTCTGGGAGTTTATGAATTGCTCAATTGTGAAGTTTTTCTCGTCAGAGAACACCATGTTCGGAAATTCACCACATTCGAGCAAGGTCAGCAACTCCTTTGCTCTTTCGAGTTAAATATTTTTCTTTGGCGTAAGGGCGTGTGGTTTTTGGAACATGTAAGGCTTGTTGGATCCTTTCACGGTATATTTTCAGATCTTTAAAAATATGATTGCCATAACAGTGTGGATTTTGTGGAATACAAAACCTTCACTCGCCGAACCATTTCAGGCGTTGTTGCAGTTTTTTTTTGGACAACCACTATGACGTTTGTCAACGCCACCGGTATAATTATAACGATTTATGGTGCGATACACAAACATTTTGTTCTTTTTCAGGTGTTAGAGTTCGCCAATAATAGGCGGTTGTGATTTTTCAGTTAAATAAGAATAACTTTGGTTATAAATGCAAGCAAATGCTTTTGGTAAAATGCAAATGCAAATTTGCCCATGAATTTTCCTTTAAGGAACAGAAGCAAATGCTTTTGGAGCTGTCACACAAATGTCAAGTAGCTGTCATTTATTGTTTAACAGGTATGCCAGTGTGGATTTGGTAAAACTTCGTTTCAGCTACGCTGTATTGAACAGCATTCGAACGCATTTACGCCGGAAATGTCCAGACTTTCTAGAAAAAAACTGAAGTTTATACAATGGCTAAGTAGAATACCTTTTGGGAGTCAATCTTTGACGACGCACAGTGGGAGACAATCAAAAAAACTAGTAAAACAATGTGACGTCTGAGAACGTGTAGAGATATCTTTTTGAAATTGAAAATGGAATGGTTAGAGCTGAGATGTCAGCTGGATGGTGTGTAAAATTTCAAGGCCCTATCTTGCCCTGAGAATGTGTAGAGATATCTTTTTGAAATTGAAAATGGAACGGTTAGAGCTGAGATGTCAGCTGGATGGTGTGTAAAATTTCAAGGCCCTATCTTGCCCGGCCGCCTTTTGGCAGACTCCTTAAGTCGGTCACCTCGGTATTTGGAAAATTTGTTGGGGCTGCCAAATCTTCGTTTGTGGTTCGATTTCCATAATTTTTTGTTAGATGTTTTTGTGAGGTACTTGAAAAATGTCAATGCCTTAGGTTGTACGGACGCCTTTTGACCGTTGGTCACCTCGTTATTTGGTAAATTTGATGGAGCTGCCAAATCTTCGTTTGTGGTCCGATTTCAATTTTTTTGTTTCTTTGCTGGATAGTGCTTAAAAATCCCTACAAAGAAGTCCGCCTGAGGCCTACAATATCTTCTGGCGTCGCACTGTGGCCCGCCCTTCGGACTCGCCTATGAGAAGGAGATGCCTTATCAGTAAGCTAAAACTCATTGTGTTAGTCTTCAGGATGAAGCCCAAAGAGCAGCGAATGAAAGATGATTTCAAAATGAAGGTTTTAGGGCTCCGAAAAACACTTTTGCCCAGAACAGAGATTTCAGTCATTGTGTCCGTCATGACAGATCACTGTCTGATCAGAAAACATGCTGAAATTTCAAGGATTGCAAATAACCACTGAAGACGCTGAGGAAGAGGAGACTATAGAACATGTGCTGTTTGTGTGGGTCCTGCAATGGCAAGCAGCCGAAATTCCACTTTAGATTCTCATTACTTTGGGGATTTGTCTGAACTAACGGATGTAAGGTTAGGTAAGGTTGAAAAGAGGGTGCTGATATTGATCCGCCCAATGTCGCTATGGACATACACCTATACCAGTAATCAGCTTGTTGTGCGTTCTAAAAACTTAAAAGTAACCTTGAAAAGGAAAATTTTAAGTTAAGAATTCCGTGCTCCATACAAAATCCTTGTTTTCCATACCACTCCCTCAAGTGGGTTCATGTCCGGTTTTGTGTCCCCACCTAAGTACCAGTGTCTTTTAGCCGCGAAAGCCGTGAATTGATATAGAAAATGCTCCAACGTCTCATCCTCTTCCCCACAGGCTCTACACATACTAAAACTTACCGCATAGCTATACTGACCTCCTTCTTACTTTCAGTAATAGCCTCGTCCTCTTACGATACGGATCACCCCATAGGATTTTCGCCGTCCTACCTACTGTTTCGCTGTTCCACAGTGTTACATGTGCGTTCGTCGCCCTTAAATCGGACTGCGTCGACCCAAAAGGCTTCGGGTTAACCAAGTTTATTGACAGCAGTTATCTGGCCTTCACTGCCAAATCGTCTGCCTTCTCATTCCCAGTTACTCCGCTATGGCCCGGCACCCAAACGATGCGGATTGTGCCATCCTCAGAGAAGCCGTTAATCTCCTTCTTACACTGCAATACTGGAGGCCATCGTAGCGCAGAGGTTAGCATGTCCGCCTATGGCGCTGAACGCCTGGGCTCGAATCCTGACGAGACCATCAGAAAAAACTGATTTTCAGCGGTGGTTTTCCCCTCCTAATGTTGGCGACATTTGTGAGGTACTATGCCATGTAAAACTTCTCTCCAAAAAGGTGTCGCACTGCGGCTCGCCGTTCGGACTCGGCTATAAAAAGGAGGCCCCTCATCATTGAGCTTAAACTTGAATCGAACTGCACTCATTGATATGTGAGAAGTTTTCCCCTGTTCCTTAGTGGAATGTTCATGGGCAAAATTTGCAATTTTTACACTGCAATACTGTTCGTGACCTTACCGCCCTAGTTTTTATTGACCTTATGGCCTGTTTACTGTTCGTAAAGATTTTTCTACTCGACGTCCTCGCGGTAGCACCACACCACCTCACGCATTCCGTGATCGCCCAGATCTCCGCCTGCAGGACCGTATTATGGTCAGGCAGTTTAAAACAGATCTCAGTCCTTGGGTTCTCAATGTAGACCGCCAGGCTGATTCTGTCCTCTAGCTTTGATCCATCCGTGTAACATAATCTTCTAGATGACAATACTAGGGTTCCGTCAATCCAAGACTGTGCCGCTGGCAGCAGTGCCTCGTGCACTCGACATCAGGCATCCGATCAGAAACTTCATCCATTCCTTCCATGTTCCCGCTGCTATCGCTTGCTCACATACAGGAGCTTGACGAGGACCGTCACCTCCATTTACAAATTTGCCCACAACAATCAAATCTTCTACGGAAAGATCAAGTGGAGAAAGTCTTTTCAAAACTAGGTGTCACAAATTAGAGAAAGAGTGCAGAGATCTAGGTGTTTGGAAATCTATTCTAAGTTCGGTGCATAAATCGCTGGCGATGGTTAGATGGATGGAAAAATGGTTCTAAGTTCAGCTAAAGCAACATTTACTCCCAAAACCTCTAAATTTTTGTCACTTGATCCATTCGCCAACTCCGTGAAATCAGCTGATTTTATAAAGGAAATACAGCTGATTTCGAAGATTTGACAAACGAATTAAGGATTGGGCAAACGAATGTTAGGGATTTTGGCAGTTAGTCACCTAAGGTGAGTTATATGGGTTCTTAGTCACATAATTTTCAACTGACTATCGACCTATAGGAACTTAATATTAATACGAACACATATATTTATATGTATGGGTATTTAAATAAACTTTTTAATCCTGGTTTTTGTACTAGCTCATTAGCGACTGGGTACGTATACCCATGTAGACATATGTACATGGGCATATAAGAGAATTTCCGATTTAAAAAGTTTAACTTTTAATTGTATGTCTAGAAAATGTGGTGCCCGTTTGTCTCCCCATCCAGCATGGGCATTAAACACATTCATGAATGTGTGCATGAGTGTAAGCCGCCTGTGTAGCATGTACATACATATAGTACGTGTGCATGCGTGTACGAGTGTTGTGTATGTTTGCATACACATGTATGACCGCAGAGTTTTCTTGGCGAAATCGGTTAAACTATTAGAGGTGTGTCGATCGTCGTCGATATGCTCCATGTTGTTGGAAAGATCCTGAATGCGCCAACGATTCCTATATACTATTTAGCATATCTAATTGTGTATAATATGTACATGTATGTACATATAGATGTATGTGCATATTTATAGTATAATTTACATTGTACCTATGTTGCAGTTGGTTTTCTATGCACAAGAATAGTGAAAAGTGCAAGTTAATTTTTGGGATGCTTGCATGCATTCTAATGTTGTTGATTTTGATTTGTTTTGTTATAATTTTAGCACATCTCTTACATATAGTATGTAGTATTTACATACTTATGTGCATATGTGCCAGCAATTCGCGAAGTGAAATAACACAGTGCTGAGTGTGGTGCATATAGTATACGTACATACATATATGTATGTAGAAATGTAGTACGTATAAAAATATCAAGTGCTTATCAGCTCATACATAAGTCAAAACTAGTGAGTGAACGAATGTAGAGTGTAGTGTCCACGTCTGCATACATACATACATACGTACCAACTACTTAAGCGGCGGTTGTTTTTCTTCGTCAATCAATGGCCATACACACAGGCGCACATGTTGGCCCCTACGTCCATCCATCCATTCGTCCGTCCATCCGTCCGTCCTCCTATTCCTACACATGCCGACGAAAGCACACACAGATACCCCAACACAAATGCACACGTGCATGCCGACAACGGCAACGATTGAACGGGCCGAGACGTTGAGTCGTCCATTCGTTTGTCCGTCCATGCATCCATCCGTCTCTCTGTGTATCAATGAGAAAGAACATTTCATTTTAGTTGTTCTACCTACACGCATAGCACACAGCGACAGCAGCTAACCAGCCAGCCAGCCAGCTAGCCACCGAAGCAAAGCAAAGCAAAGCAACAGTTGATATTTAGGAGAGAGAGAGAGTGAGTAATGAGTGTGTTCACATTCATGCATACCCACACTCACACCCATGCATTGAACCACACACCGCGCTGAAAGAAACTCGTTGTGCATGGTGTATTCGGGTCGGTAAGGGAATGTATGACTGTGTGTGTGTGTGTGTGGCACCACCACATTGGAAATACCTAGAGCCAGAATGTCTGCCAGTGTCTGGCGAATTGAACATTAAAATATACTTCTACAGAGTTTCTTAGTTAGTTGGAAGAGAAAAAACACAGCGATCGAACGTGTGTTCTTGTTATTGTGCCGCCGCGCTGTTTGTATATTTCATTCGTTCGTTTCACACCTCGTGTCCCACACTTGCTTGTCGCCCTCACAATTCAATTCAGTAAAACAAAAAAAAAAAAACAACACAAAAAATGAAAAGAACTCAAGCAAACAATTAGAATCAGTGAAAGAATACGGCGACGACGACGACGGCGACGAACCAACAACAAAAACTACAACAAAACACTCTTTATACACCACATTCACGCCAAGAGACAAACCGACGACAGCCAACCAGCCAGCCAGCCAACAACTACGATGTTGTTTCGGTCGGTAGAAGAACACTAAGGCAAGCAATTACTATAGCACACATAGCAAAACAACTAGAACGAGTCTTCGAACTAGAACGCATAACACTTGTGTTTTGGATTTGAAGGTGTTCGGTCGCAACCATAGAAATAGCCGTGGGAATGAGTTATTACAACAACTGACACAGAACCAAAAGAAAAAAAACTAATAATAAAAGAGTGAAGTGTTAAAATCATTATTATTATTACCGCCACCAACGGACTACCTTACATAGAACATATATCGTCATCAGACAAAAACAAAAACTATTTTTTATTATAAATGATTTAAAATCAAATCAAAAATTCTAAAGAAAAACTTTGATTGTGAACGGAAGTGCCTATATTATTAATAATTAGTATATGTGTATATATTAATGTTAAAAAAATTAAAACTTGTTACGCTTTTTGCACCTAAAAATACCTAAAAGATGGAAAATAATGAAAGTAGCAATAACTGTGCGATGAAGAGTGGCGCAGTAGAAAGTCGGCGCCAGGCTATGACAACGACGACGACGACTACGACAAATGGCAGAACGGTAGTTATCAAAAACGAAAATAGAGATGAGCGAACTGCAAGCGCCACCGCCGAACAGTTGAGCAGCTGTAAGAAAACATGTGTGTTAAACGAAGGAATGTGCGGGAGCCATCACCTAGGTGGTGGCGTTTCCAACAACACAACAAGTGGAAACGGAAATAATAGCCATAAAATGGGCTCACGCCGCATCTTTACACCGCAATTTAAGCTACAAGTTCTGGAGTCGTATCGCAATGACAACGATTGCAAAGGCAATCAAAGGGCTACAGCCCGCAAATACAACATACATCGCAGGCAGATACAGAAATGGCTGCAGTGCGAGTCTAGTCTAAGATCATCGGTGGCGAATATCAATCAGAATACGGTGAAACATCAGTTTCATAACATCAGCATGCATCAGCAATCGCAAAAGTCTTCCATTCCCTCTGCCACTGCCGCCTCACTGTTAAGTGTTTCCCCATATGGAGCAAACAGCCAACATGGCCATTTGGGATTAGAAGCTGTAAGATCGGAAGCACCTCATAGCGGTGCAATAATTGTGCCATCCCTGCCATCCGCATCGTCGGCATCCGTGTCGTCGGGAGTGACAACCGCAACGACACCCAGCCAAGGGGTATTCTCCGCCGCCAATTTAGCTGCAGTGGTTGCAGCTGCAGCCGGAGCTGCTATGACTATTACAAGCCAGCCATCCTCTAATGGTTCTTCAATGTGTCCCACCGACTCTGTGGTCCCCTCGCCTTTGCGTCCCACATCGATAATCAGTGCCAGCAGCAACGCAGTCACAGCAATGTCACCCCTGCTCCACCACCATCATCACCATCATTACGGAATCCCAGCATATATACACCATCATACACCTGCAACAGTTCAACTGCCAGTGCCGATATTAGCACACCATATTTCTCATCCATCTCAACACATACATCAGCAGGCCCAACAACAGCAACAGCAACAACAACAACACCAACCGTATCAATACCATAATCTGGCGTCGTATACACAGGCACTAACACATCAGTCATCAGACAAGCAACAGTCATCGTTTTTGCCGTCACTAAGTCTACCCGAAGTGAATGTGAATGCCTTACCACCAACAGCTGCTGCCTCCCTTACCGCCGCCACTGCCGCTGTCAATGGGTTTGCCATAGTAGTAGGTGAATCGGAACATGCCGATTCTAAAACAAATTCCGAGAATATGATGGAATCAAAAGAAGCAGCGAACAGTGGACCCAAAGTCAGCTACCCACGCCACGAATACCACCAATCAACAAGCCTATATCAATTCAAGGAAGATGGTGTTTACTCACCGCTGGTATATCCTTTGGGTCCCATGGACTTGTCTCTGCGTACACGCCGAAATCTGAAGCCTGATTTGCCAGCGGCGCCCAAAAAAGACCAAGAGCCTGCCAAGATGAACATGGATAGCCACACCAACAACAGCAGCCACAGCAGCATTGTCGATTTGACGCACCGGAAACGTAAGGGGTCGAGTGCGACGTGCCATAACACGGATGACAATTGTACAGAGCTATCCGAGAAGCAGCTAAAACTAAAAGACACCAACGAAGAAGACAACGATCATGCCACGAACTCTCACAGCGACGAAGATGAAGTGGAGATCGAGGTGGGCACGGAGGAGAAACTGCCACCTTCTAAACCGGTAAAACTATTCAAGCCATACCTACTCGACACCGATGCTGATTCTGAGAACAGCACAGCGGTTAGCAGTGCCAGCACTGATATGAAATATGGCGAGTCAAGAGAGGCTAGTCCCTGGATACGGTATACGGCAAGTCTTTCACCGCCGCCACACTGTTATGACATAGCGACGGCTCATTGTCAGGGTGGCGGTGGCGGCGGCGGCGCTACATTTCAGTTCTCCATGAAAGACAATGCCTTCACCATGCCCTCCGAAAATGCGAATTTTCCTGCCGAAGTTAAGACATCAGAGAATATGAAAAGTGCCTTCACCTCCATTCCCACCATCTCGCCCACCTCCTTCCGCAGCCCCAAGGGATCTCCTTCGTCATCGGGCTACGAAAGTTCATCCTCCACCTACAGCGATTCGTCATTCTCCTCTCGCGGTGAATCCTCTTACGCCTACAACCGAACCTACAGCCTTAGCCTGCAAATGCACTCGCTACACCAGGAGCAGATAAACTTGCAGCGCTCCAAACACGTAGAACGCTGGTTGGAACAGGAGTCGCGCACCCCCTCAGAGCCCAATTCCCCCATAGCTATATTAGCTTAGAATATATATATATGAAAATAATAATAAATGCCTTTGCTCCCCTAACATTTATGAAGAATGTATGCCATTGGATTTGAATCCATCGTCTTATAAGAGAGAAAACAAAAAAACTCAATACAATTAAAACATATCAACAACAACCACCTAGCACTTAAGCAAAAAAAAAAAATATTTAAAAGTTAAGCATTAATTTAAAAACAAAAGGACAATAGTTTTTTCATATACACACATACATACATACACACACACATATATATCTATACAATTATGAATAAACTATGAATGCAATAGGGATGAACGAACGAACGGCCTGAACAGAGCAGGAGCCGGAAATGCCGTTGTGTTACCATATCTGCAAACACACACACACATACATACATATATTTGAAAGAGAGGTTATGTAAATATACACTTACATACAAACAAACAAACATTATCTATAATGATATAAAAATTTCTATTCTTAAGAAGAAATGTTGTACTGTTTTATTGAATTGAAAGCTTTAAGATTACTTATATATATTATTTTTTATTTTATTTTATTTTTATTTTTTGGAAAAACAAGATTAGATGACTTATTTTTGGAAAAACGTTCATTCAAATGATTGTGATATAAATTGAACTGTAAAAACAAATACAAAATACAAAAAAAAAAACAAAACAAAATACATACGCAACTGCATACATATATATACATATATATATATAAATACATCTATTTTTACAAAGTCTAGATAAAATTGTAGTCCTACAATATTTCTACAGTATTTTTATATATTTACATACATACAACGATTGACTTGCATGTAAAGAATTTTGAAATAAATAATAGTTATGTTTATTTTAACAACCTAAAACTATATATTTGATGTTGTTTTTTTCCCCCCCTTACTTCACTTTCAGTTACATGTGTGGGAAATATTCTAGAAATTGCCTACGATAATTGCTAAGCTGACATTTTGTCGATTTCTAGGCCAACATTCTTTTATAGATGTGTAGAAAATGCGCTTGATATTCGATGAAAATATCTACCTGCACTTCGCTTATATAGACATTTTATTGGATAAGGCAATCACTTTACAAAATATGACTAAGAAAACATTTATGGGCGGAAATAAATATGATGAAATATTTCGAAAGATAATTTTTAGCTATCGCGCTGTTGTTGTAAAAAAGAACTGAATTGTTGAATTATAAAAAAAAGTATAAGAATCACCAATTGATAGTCAACCTTTATCGGCATTATTCGGCTATGAAATTTGCCAACAAAGTGAATTGGTGGGCTGAACTTTGTCAGCTCTTATGAACATTGTTAACACACGAATTTTGCGATTATTTCTAACTCTCAATAACTACTACATAGCAGAACGAGCTTGCTCACCTACAGGAGCTTGACGAGGATCGCCACCTCCACATGCAAATCGGGCTACAACAACATCTAGATAAGCTCTGTGCGATATGATACACTTTAAAATGGCTTATTTATATAAACATTTGAACCTAATGGCCATTCTCGAATCCGCGTTTATTGTTTTGTTTAGTTAATTTGTTACGCATTTTGAAAACTCATTTCATCGGGTACAACACTTTCAAAGACCCTCCTTTACCAATTTTATCCCAAATTTGGTTTTACATATTGTAATCTACTCCCAAAGACCTTTCCCAATCGGCCTACCCATGCACTTGGCCCCAAATAATATCAAGTAAAAATATGCTTGGGATATGTGGATCTAAAAAGATGGGTGAGCAGAGGAACACCTCAGGGAGGTGTACTAACGCCCTCTACTTTGGAATATAGCCATTAACAATATATTATTGTCTCTGGAAGAAAAATGTGTAAGAGTGGTCGCGTATGCTGATGACATGGCAATTGCGGTTAGGGTAAAGTTTCCCAGCACTCTAAGAGATATACTTCAGGAAGTTCTACGTGCAACAGCAAAGTGGGCTACCGAAAGTGGTCTAGGCGTAAAAACGTGCAAGACAGAAGTATTTCTTTTCAGCAGGAGATAAAAGTTGCCTACAGTGGAACCTGTCTCCTTGGGAGGAGAGAATGTTCCATTTACAGAAAGCGCAAAATATCTGGGTGTTTTTCTGAACAGGAATTTGAACTTTAAATCTAACATTTTGGAAAGGACAAGAAAGGCAATTCTGGCCCTATACACCTGCAGGAGAGCCATTGGCAAAAGTTGAGGGCTTAGACCCCGTGTCATACATTGGGTATATACTGCAGTTGCGGATTTTTCATATAGTCGGGGTTGACAAATTTTTTCACAGCTTGTGACTCTGTAATTGCATTCTTTCTTCTGTCAGTTATCAGCTGTTACTTTTCGCTTGCTTTAGAAAAAGTGTTAAAAAAAAGTATATTTGATTAAAGTTCATTCTAAGTTTTATTAAAGCAATTACTTTTTTGGCAACCCAATATAATGCTATATGGTGTTGTGGTCTGGTGGACGGCGCTCCAAAAGTCCACCTACTGCTCAATACTAACCGGATCCCAGGATGCATATATAAGGTGAGGTCATGAGAACAGCTGAGTAAAATTTTTATACCCACCACCGAAGGATGGGGGTATATTCATTTTGTTATTCCTTTTTCAACACCTCGAAATATCCATTTCCGACCCTATAAAGTATATATATTCTTGATCAGCGTAAAAATCTAAGACAATCTAGCCATGTCCGTCTGTCTGTTGAAATCACGCTACAGTCTTTAATTAAAAATATAGAGATATTGAGCTGAAACTTTGCACAGATTGGTTTTTTGTCCATAAGCAGGCTAATTTCGAAGATGGGCTATATCTTGATATAGCCCCCATATAGACCGATCCGATGATTTAGGGTCTTAGGCCCATAAAAGCCACATTTATTATCCGATTTTGTTGAAACTCGGACAGTGAGTTGTTTTAAGCTACTCGACATCCTTCTTCAATTTGGCCCAGATCGGTCCAGATTTGGATATAGCTGCCATACAGACTGATCTCTCGATTTAAGGTTTTGGGTCCGTAAAAGGCGCATTTATTGTCCGATTTCGCCGAAATTTGGGACAGTGAGTTGTGTAAGGACCCTCGACATTTTTCTTAAATTTGGTTCAGATCGGTTTAGATTTGGATATAGCTGCCATTTAGACCGATCTCTCGATTTAAGGTTTTGGGCTCATAAAAACCGCATTTATTGTCCGATTTCGTCGAAATTTGGGACAGTGAGTTGTGTTAGGCTCTTCAACATTTTTCTGCAACTTGGCCCAAAACGGTCTAGATTTGAATATAGCTGCCACATAGACCGATATCTCTATTTAAAGACCCATTAAATTCCTGGAGATCGTATTTCTGAACACAAAAACCGCCCTCGACTGTCGCAGATCTCTCAACGAGACGCCTGAACAGTTAAAAATTCACATGTTCTGGGTGCCGGGCCACAGTGATATCCCTGGAAATTGTAAAGCGGACGAGCTTGCGAGACTAGGAACTACCTTACACATTCCAGGGATATTGGAAACTGTGGGTATGCCTCTAGCGACATGTAAGCTAAGTTTTCAGGACCAGACCCGAAGGCTGTGAACATTCCAAAACTATATGGCCTAATCTAGACTTGAAGAGGTCTATCGCTTTGCCGTCACTGGCTAGAACAGACGTCTCAGTCATTATGTCCGTCATGACAGGTCGCTGTCTATTTGGAAAATATGCTGACAGATTGAGGGTTGCCAGCAACGACTTTTGCAGAAGCTGTGAAGACATCGAAGAAAAAGAGACTAAAGAACACCTTCTGTGTGTGTGTCTCGCACTAGCAGACATAAGGGGTTACACTTTAAGTTCTCATTTCTTTGAAAACCTGTCTGATATAGCGGATGTGAACGTTCGCAAGTTATTTGATCGATTTTACATAAGTGAGCTCGTGGTCCTATGCGTCCCGTTATAATACCAATATCTATACTGACCTCCTTCTTGCTTCCTTTCAGTAATAGCCTCGTCTTCTCACGATCTGAATCACCCCATAGGATTTGCGCCGTCCTACCGACCATTTCGATGTTCCACAATGTTGCATGCGCAATCGTCGCCCAATCCCTTAACTCGGACTGCGTCGCCCCGAAAGGCTTCGGGTTAACCAAGTTTATTGACGGCGGTCCTCTGGCCTTCATCGCCAAATGGTCCGCCCTTTCATTTCCCCTTACTCCGTTATGGCCCGGCACCCAAACGATGCGGATTTTGCCATCCTCAGAGAAGGCGTTAATCTCCTTCTTACACTGCAAGACTGTTCCTGACCTTACCGTCCAGGTTGTTATTGCCCTTATGGCAATTTTACTGTCAGTAAAGATATTCACACTCGACGTCCTCGCGTTAGTACCACACCACTTCACGCATTCCGTGATCGTCTGGATCTCCGCCTGCAGGACGGTATTATGGTCAGACAGTTTAAAACAGATATCAATCCCTGGGTTCTCAATGTAGACCCCAGGCCCACTCTGTCCTTCAGCTTTGATCCATCCGTGTAACATGATCTTCCAGATGAAACTACTAGGGTTCCGTCAGTCCAAGACTGCGCCGATGGCAGCAGTGCCTCGCACTCGACTCGGTTATCCGATCGGAAACCTCTTCCCTTCCTTCCAGGTTTCCTATCGTCGCCTCGATTATACCGCGATGGTATGAGCTACTCCCATCCTCAATCCATTCTCCCATCGCCTCAAGTCTCATAGCCGCAGTGGCTGCCTCACACTTAATCTGTATGTCAATGGGTCGGATATCTAGAATAGTGCCCTAGTGTGCGTGGTTCTCATCGCTCGGCCTATGCCAAGACAACATGTTCTCTGAACTTGTTGTATGTTGCACTTTTTCTCCATCGCAGTCCACAAAACTACTGAGGCGGTCACCCATAGGAGTGGCGATAAAATGCCCCCCTGTGGCGTTCCTTTGTGCCACTTTCTCCCTTATATTTATGCCATGGGACACACAATTTATCCACCTGACTGAGACGTCTGTTGTAGCCAATGACAACACAGCAGTAGACCTCTTCAAGTCTAGATTAGGCCACATAGTTTTGGAATGCTCACAGCCCCCTCTTTGTGACCATCTATCATTCGTTGTCCTTCGGGCCTGATTCTGAAAACTTAGCTTACATGTCGCTAGAGGCATACCCACAGATTCTAGTAGCCCTGAAATGTGTAGGGTAGTTCCTAGTCTCGCTAGCTCGTCCGCTTTACAATTCCCTGGGATATCTCGGTAACTCTGCACCCAGAACAGGTGAATTTTTAACTGATTAGCCATCTCGTTGAGAGATCTGCGACAGTCGAGGGCGGTTTTTGTGTTCAGAAATAAGTTCTCCAGGGATTTAATAGCTGCCTGGCTGTCTGAGAAGATATTTATTCCAATAGTCGTCATGACATTATATCTTAGCCATTCCACCACTTCCTTAATTGCAAGGATCTCCGCTTGATACACACTGCAGTGATCGGGTAACTCCCATATAAACCGATCTCCCGATTTGACTTCTTGAGTTCTTACAAGCCGTAATTTTTGTTGGATTTGGCTGAAATTTTGCATGCGGTGTTCTGTCCAACAACTGTGCCAAATACGGTCCAAATCAGTCTATAACCTGATATAGCTGCTATGTAAACCGGTCTCTCGAACATCCTTATTCGGTTCCTAGAAGCTTTAATTTCGCTGGGTTGACAGAAATTTGGTATGTAGAATAAAATTATGCTCTTCAACTTAATTTATTTTGTACAAATTTTTAGCAGAATCCATGGTGGTGGGTTCCCAAGATTCGGCCTGGGCGAACTTAGCACGCTTTTACTTGTATTACTTTTGATTAAATTGGGGACGTTATAGTCATTGGTTGTTTGTATATATAACGTTATATAGGTTATTTTTAGGGTATTAGGGTATACAAAATTCGGTCCGTCCGTGCCTAACGTGCTCTAACTTGCTTAAGATAGCTTTGACAAGCCAAAACAATCCTTCTTTTAAATAATCACATATGTCTGCCTGCGTATAAATTTACGTGGTTGATTATGCATCGTACAATAAAATAAAAATTTTTAAAAAATTGGAAAAAATTCTCAGTTCCATTCAATAACAGTATTTTGAACGTTCAGCTACTAAGTAAATTGTAAAAATATATGCTTTTCAAATCATAAACGGAAATTGCTTTAACAAATTTGGCTGATGGCAACTCAACTGAAGTTGGGTTGCAATCCATAATCGACCCATAAATCTGTCAATCACTTTCAACAAAGACATATCGTCCAAAACAAAACGGCCTAAAAGTATGCTTTAGTTATTGTCTGTGGTAGTTGTTGGTTTGTAATAAGATCCACATGTGGATTTTTATCTGCTATCACCAAAGCATACTTTTAGACAGCTTTGGTCTACGTTTACGATATATAGCCGTTTTGGTCTTTTTGTACGAGTTACTTTCAATTTTAAGAGTTTTGATCAAAGATTTTTATACACTCCAACAAAGGATGGGGGTATACTAATTTCGTCATTCTTTTTGTAACACCTCGAAATATGCTTCTAAGACCCCATGATCGTCATGACATTTTAAGTCGATCTAGCCATGTCTGTCCGTCCGTCCGTCTGTTTGTCGAAAGCACGTTAACTTTCGAATGAGTAATGCTAGACGCTTGAAATTTTGCACAAATACTTTTTATTAGTGTTGGTCGGTTGGGATAGTAAATGGGCCAAATCGGTCCATGTTTTGATATAGCTGCCATATAAACCGATCTTGGGTCTTGACTTCTTGAGGCTCTAGAGGGCGCAGTTCTCGTCTAATTTGACTGAAATTTTGCACGCGGTGTTTTAGTGGCACTTCCAACCACTGTGCTAAGTACGGTTTTAATCGGATTATAACCAGGTATAGCTGTCATATAAACCGATCCTGAATCTTGACTTATTGAGCCACTAGAGGGCTCATTTCTTATCCGATTTGGCTGAAATTTTTTATAATGTGTTTTGTTACGACTTCTAACAACTGTGTCAAATATGGTTCAAATCGATACATAACCTGAAAAAGGTTCCATTTTAACCGATCTGGGATCTTGACTTCTTGAGCCTCAAGATACCGCGCAAAGAATTCGACAAATGCGATCCATGGTGAAGGGTATATAAGATTCAGCACAGCCGAACTTAGCACGCTTTTACTTGTTTAAATTTCACAACGGAGTTTAGAGGAGTAGGGAATACAACTGGCTTCTTCTATTTCTCAAAAAAACAAATTACAAGCTAAAAGGGGCCGATCTTTGGATACCCACCACTTCGGGTATATATGTAAACCACCTTTCGTAATAATCCGGTGAAAAATGCATAATTTATGCCCCCATAGCAGCTATATTCAAATATGGTCCGATTTGGACTGAATCGATCTGGGCCAAATCGAAGGGCATAATACAACTCACTGTCCCAAATTTCAGCGAAATCGGACAATAAATGCATCTTTAATGAGACAAAGACCTTTTGGGGGGCACCCACCTTTTTTCAAAATCGAAAATTGCAAAAATTTTTCTGTTACTGTGAAATTGGTAAAGATACCTTCAATTTTTTTTTTTTGAAAATTGTCGTCGCTACTGGTTGCAGGAATAGGCCCATCGGCAGTGACATGTGATTAAAGTCAGAGCTGAATTCTGTACGGCTTGCCCTGTACGGCCCGAGGCCTCCCCTGGCTACGTCCTTGATGGCAGCTATTTCCAAATCTATGCCGATCAAAAAGGATATTGAAGGGCCTAATACAACTCACTGCCCCAAATTTTGGCAAAATCGCCTTTTATGGGCCCAAGACCTTTAATCGAATGATCGGTCTATATGACAGCTATATCCAAATCTGGACCGATCTGGGCCAAATTTAAGAAGGATATCGAAGAGCCTAACACAACTCACTGTCCCAAATTTCGGCGACATCGGGCAATAAATGCGCCTTTTATGGGCCCAAAACCTTAAATCGAGAGATAGGTCTATATCGCAGCTATATCCAAATTTGGACCGATGTGGGCCAAATTGAAGAAGGGTGTCGAAGGGCTTAACACAACTCACTGTCCCATATTTTGGCGACATCGCACAATAAATGCGCCTTTTATGGGCCCACAACCTTAAATCGAGAGATCGGTCTATATGGCAGCTAGATCCAAATCTGGACCAAACTGAAGAAGGATATCGAGTGGCCTAACATAACTCACTGTCCCAAATTTTAGCAAAATCGGGTAATAAATGTGTCTTTTATGGGCCTAAAACCTTAAATCGGCGTATCGGTCTATGTGGGGGCTATATCAAGATATAGTCCGATATAGCCCATCTTCGAACTTAACCTGCCTATGGACAAAAAAAAATAGAATCTGTGAAAAGTTTCTGCTCAATATCTCTATTTTTAAAGACTGTAGCGTGATTTCAACAGTCAGACGGACGGACAGACACGTCTAGATAGTCTTAGATTTTTACGCTGATCAAGAATATATATACATTATGGGGTCTTAGACGAATATTTTGAGGAGTTACAAACATTATGACGAAATTAATATACCCCAACCCTTCTGTGGTGGGTATAAAAACGATTTGTTCTAAAGCAATTTCTCAGTTGCATACGAATCTCTGTGTACGTACACAAGAACACAAGGGCACCTGCTAGTCTATCACTGCCCAAGGGAGATGAAACTTGTAGCTGTGGTAAGTAACAATGTCTGGAGTATTTATGCAAATACGGCCTATTGATCTTACGACAGGAAATCCAAATTGTTGTCTCAAAAATTATGAATGAATAAGTAAATAAGTGGACCTTTGACTTTCTAACTGCTTCCTCAGCATACTAATTACTAATTTGCTAATACAATTAGGTAAAATTAGTGGTAAAAGTTAATTTAAGCAACATTTCAGTTATTCTAATCTATTTAGTCATTCTAATCTATGCAGCCATAAAAGTCAATTCAGTCATTCTAATCTAAAGAACTACCCTTCCAACATAGAGTGAATGGGATCACAACATAGTTTTAGCAACATAGAATGTGTAGGTGGTTAATGACAAACAAAGCCTACTGTATGTCCAACTCTATGATCTTTAAACAGGAAATCCAAATGTTTGTTTTACAATACATTAATAAGAGTCTTGAACTTTCTATTAGCTTCCTAGCCATTATCTGTTTATTTGGTTATTAAATTATCGAACACCCCTGTAGGAAATGTCAATAGTACATCTATACTGACTTACTATTGACTTTGTCACCAGAACTACAGACAAATTGTGCCCAAGCCCATGCCTTTTTCCTTTAAACATTCTATATGAGCTTGTCATTCAGAAGCCGGCAGTGACATTGTCAATAGTAAGTCATTGGGGAATATATAGAGACATTGCGGGATATATGGGGCATTGTCAATAGAATATCAGTAGGGACATTCAATAATTTAGTCCGTTATTTTGGACCTTTCACTCAATTTCAAAACTAGCTGAAGAAGGTATTAAAATTAGTTTAAACTTTTATTTATTTGTTAAAAATATACATGTTTAGTAAAAAAAACTGTTATAAAAAGAAAATCTTTGGATAGTTGCCAAATGATCCTTCAAAAATTGCTGTGTCCAAATACCTGATGTCGGTTGCGTTCAGCATTATCACCAAAAAGTTAAAGCGTACTAAGTTCGGCCGGGTCGAATCTTATATACCTTCCACAATGCATGGTATTTGTCGAGTTCTTTTCCCGGTATCTCTTTTTAGGCAAACAAAGGATGAAAGATAAGAATTGCTATTGAAGCTATATCAAGTATGGTCCGATTCGGACCATAATTGAATTGAATGTTGGACACCACTGTAGAAGTCATTGTGTAAAATTTCAACCAATTCGAACAACCAAGGAACGCCCTTTAGAGAGATCGATTTATATTGGAGTTGTATCAGGCTATAAACCGATTCAGACCATATTTAACACGTATGTTCAAGTTCATGGGAGAAGCCGTCCAGATCCTATATCGGTTTATATGGCAGCTATATCAGGTTATGTACCGATTTGCGCCATATTTAGCAGAGTTGTTGGAAGTGATACTAAAACACCACGTGCAAATAGGAATAGGAATTGCGCCCTCTAGAGGTTCAAGAAGTAAACTAGGGAGATCGGTATATATGGGAGCTTTATCAGGCTATAGACCCATTCAGACCATATTTGACTCGTACCTTAAAGTTTATGGGAGAAGCCGTTACACAAAATTTCAGCTAAATCGGATCATAATTACGCCCTCTAGAGGCTCAAGAATTCAAGATCCCCGATCGCTTTATATGACAGCTATATCAGGTTATGGACCGATCTGAACCATACTTTGCACAGTTGTTGAAAGTCATAAACAAAACACGTCATGCCAAATTTCAGCCAAATCGGATAGGAATTGCGCCCTCTAGAGGCTCAAAAAGTAAATTAGGTAGATCGGTTTATATGGGAGCTGTATCAGGCTATAGACCGATTCAGACCATATTTGACTCGTACCTTAAAGGAGAAGGAGTTATACAAAATGTCAGCCAAAACGGATCATAATTACGCCCTCTAGAGGCTCAAGAAGTCAAGATTCCCGATCGGTTTATATGTCAGCTATATCAGATTATGGACCGATTTGAACCATACTTTGCACGATGGTTGGAAGTCATAACAAAACACGTCATGCCAAATTTCATGCCAAATCGGATAAGACTGTAGAGAGGAATTTCGCCCTCTAGAGGCTCAAGAAGTCAAGACCCCAGATCAGTTTATATGACAGCTATATCAGATTAAAGGCCAATTTTCTCCATACTTAGCACAGTTGTTGGAAGTCATAACGAAACACGTCATGACAAATTTCAGCCAAATCGGATAGGAATTGCGCCCTCTAGAGGCTCAAGAAGTAAAGATCCCAAATCAGTTTATATGGCAGCTATTGGGTTGCCCAAAAAGTAATTGCGGATTTTTCATATAGTCGGCGTTGACATTCACAGCTTATGACTCTGTAATTGCATTCTTTCTTCTGTCAGTTATCAGCTGTTACTTTTCGCTTGCTTTAGAAAAAAAGTGTTAAAAAAAGTATATTTGATTAAAGTTCATTCTAAGTTTTATTAAAAATTCATTTACTTTCTTTTAAAAAATCCGCAATTACCTTTTGGGCAAACCAATATATCAAAACATGGACCGATGTAGCCCATTTACAAACCCATCCGACCTACACTCATGAGAAGTGTTTGTGCAAAATTTTAAGCGGCTAGTTTACTCCTTCGAAAGTTTGCGTGCTTTCGACAGACAGACGGACGGACAGACTTGGGTAGATCGACTTAAAATGTCATATCGATTAAGAACATATTGGGTTGCCCAAAAAGTAATTGCGGATTTTTCATATAGTCGGCGTTGACAAATTTTTTCACAGCTTGTGACTCTGCAATTGCATTCTTTCTTTTGTCAGTTATCAGCTGTTACTTTTAGCTTGCTTTAGAAAAAAATTGTAAAAAAGTATATTTGATTAAAGTTCATTCTAAGTTTTACTAAAAATGCATTTACTTTCTTTTAAAAAAATCCGCAATTACTTTTTGGGCAACCCAATATATACTTTATGGGGTCTTAAACGAATATTTCGAGGAGTTGCAAACAAAATGACGAAATAAGTATACCCCCATCCTATGGTAGAGGGTATAAAATTATCTTCTTCTGCTGTGGTGACAATGTCACATAGATAGTAGACAAAAGTGTTGACTTGGGGACACTTAATCCCAGGGATGTTAAAGGTTATGTGTGAGTATGTGTATTACAAGATCACCTACCTACCTATCAGAACATCATCATCCAATGTGATGTTTTAATTAAGAGAAACTCTGGCCCATTATCAAATCATACAATCAATGAGAGCAGTGCAGTGCAACATCAAGAGGGGATCACAAATGTATCAACGCATTTAAGTTTGGCTTCCAATTTATTGGTTTATTGACAAAGCTATTATTTCATTAATTAATAGAAGCATAACAATTTAATACAAATAAAAATAAAGAAATAGAAATAGAAAATACAATTAGTTGGTTTCCGTTTGCTACAGTTGTGTATTATATGGGTAGTTATACATAAAAGGTAATAGACATGGAACGGATGCAGAATCCATATATGGGCGGTTAGTGTCAATTAGACTTGGCATCGTCGTTTCATTGCTGAAAATAAGATTTCCGTTATGGCTCACGACCTTGGGGGCTTAACTAATTTTCTCGTGGGTGGAGGTAGCTTACAAAAGCCAGCCGCATCGAAAACAGGGAGAAGCTCTCGCACACGACCGGGAATACTGCCATCCATTGCTCTAAAATAGAAAACAACAAAAACGTATGACAACAGCAATTATTGTATCAAATGATGAGTTTTTCTATTTTTTTATGGTTTTTGTTGTTTAGAAGACACATACCTTCGCCGGTTCTCGATTTTGGCGCCTTTGAGGGAAATATTGGTCTCCGTGGGGAAGAAAGTGGCATCATAGAAATTGAGGCCATTCTGCACCAGAATATTGTATTCATCCATAGATGCTAGTGTTATGCGAATAACAGCTGGAGGTAATTCCTTACGCTCTGGTCGTTCCAGTTTTTCGGTGCCATCCGATTTAGAAGGTGAACCACCTTGAGCGAAAAACAAAAAAGTTATATTAAGGCATGGTTAGGCAAGGTCACAGTTCATCACCCACCTTCAAGATTCTTTTCCGTTGTTATGGAAGACATGGGTTGATGGTATAAGTGCAGGCGCACCACCTCAACCACAGAATCGAATTTGTACAAGGAATGTCTTATATCTTCGACAGGCAAATCCTCTGGCACATCTAGCACATAAAGCGTGAAGGTCTTGCGTGGCCTACATGGTATGGCTATCTAGCGGGAAATTTATAAAAGTTAAAAAAAAAATGGAAAATATAGATGGCGTATATGTATATGTGATAGAGGGAGACATGCAAGCAATTAATACAACTATTTATAAAGGCAGTAACTGGCCACTAGACATTTCCAGCTTGAGTTCATATAACTGAAGCTCCTATGTTAACCAAACCAACCCAAAAGGAGGCGTTTGTTTTGTGTTAAATTATTATTTTCTTATTAGTTCTAATATGGTAAATTAATTTATTCATGCAGGCTTACTTTGCGATAAAATCGTGCACCTGTGACTTTGTGAAATCCCTTCTTGTAAACGGCTTGGTAATCATCGGGATGGGAAAACTTGAAGAGAATGCCACTGGCGGTCTTTGTCAAGCTGAAACAGCCTTTAAATGTAATTTTCTCGCATATTTGTGCCGCACGTTCCATCGACAAATCATATGAGGGCGTTAAAAGGAATGCACCTTTGAAAAATACAAAAAAAACAAACAAACCAATAGGAAGACATGGTGAACGGTTAAAAATTTTGTTTTTTTTTTATAAATATGTGTTTTGTGTGTTGTTTTGCTATTAGCGGGCTAGCCTAAAACATTAGTTGATCATAAACCAATTTTTTCATAGCTGTATTAAGGTTACCCGATATACTTGCCTTTAAGTTTTTTTTAGTAATTGAAAGTTTTATTAATTAATTATTTTAAATTGGGCCCCAAGAGAGGGCCCATATCAGTAATGACCAGAAATTATGTAACCTTTGCATATGGTGCAAATAATATTTTATTTTGGTGCCATGTAAAAAACTCAAAATTTAACAAAAGATCGGTTGGGATGAAACTTAGATACCCACCACAATTAACCAATTTCTAATATTATTCCATGCTTATTTATATAGACTAGCCCACCACCCAGGCCACCGTGGTGCATAGGTTAGCATGCCCGCCTATCGTGCCCAAGCGTCAATGCTGCCGGCGAGAACACCTTAAAAAATTTTTCCAGCGGTGGTTATCCCCACACCAAATGCTGGTACCATTTGTGAGTATTTCAGCCATGTACAACTTCTCAACCAACAGAGGTCACTTTTCAGTGACACGCCGTTCGGACTCGGTATAAAACAAGAGGTCGCCTTATCATTGAGCTTAAATCTGAAGCGGGCAATTGATACTGTGAGAAGTAAGTTTCCTTCTAATTTGTTCCATAATGGGTAGAGATAGGCGATGGGTAAATACCCAAAAGGTATTTACCCGGAAAATTGGTTAATTACCCTATAATACCCAAAAGCTGGGTATTAATAATTTTGCAGATATCTTGGATATAAAAATATTTTCCAAACAGTTTTTGATGGTTTCGTATTCATTGTATATAAACTTGATCTTCTGCTCTTACAAAATCGAATTTTAGTTATATAAAGCCGCTATATAGACCGACTTAAAGTCTTGGTCATTTTTCTTCCGATTTCGATGAAATTTGGCACAATATGTTCTGTTAGACCCCTACCCATTTCTATGAAGTGTTGTTCAGATCGGACTATATTTGGATATAGCTGCCCTTAGACCGACCGTCCGATCTCCCGATATATGGTATTGAGGTCATAAAAGATCAATTTTTTACTCGAATTCGATGAAATTTGGTACAGTGTGTTCTGGTAGACCCCTACCCATTCCTGGCAAATGTTGTCCAAATCGGACCATATTTAACACGTATGTTGAAGTTCATTTCAGCAAAATCGAATAATAATAATGCCTTCTAGAGGCTCAAGAAGTCAAGTTCCTATATTGGTTTATATGACAGCTATATCAGGTTATGTACCGATTTGAACCATACTATGTACATTTGTTGGAAGTCATAACAAAATACATCATTCCAAATTTCAGCCAAATCGGATAGGAATTGCGCCCTCTAGAGGCTCAAGAAGTAAATTAGGGAGATCGGTTTATATGGGAGCTGTATCAGGCTATGGACCGATTCAGATTATATTTGATTCGTACCATAAATTTCAGCCAAATTGAATCATAATTACGCCCTCTAGAGGCTCAAGAAGTTTATGTATTTGGATATAGCTGCCCTTAGACCGACCGCCCGATCTCCCGATATATGGTATTGAGGCCATAAAAGATCCATTTTTTAGCCGAATTCGATGAAATTTGGCACAGTATGTTCTGGTAGACCCCTACCCATTCCTGGCAAATGTGGTTCAGATCGGACCATATTTGGATATAGCTGCCAAATAGACCCATCTCCCGATATAGTGTAATAAGCCTATAAAAGGAGCATTTTTCATCCGATTTGGATGAAGTTTGTCACAGCGAGTTCTAGTGCCCCTCTAAACCTTTTCGTCGAATATCTGCATATAGCTGCCATATAGACCGATCTCCCGATATGGAGTATTGATCTCATAAAAGGAGCATTTTTCATCCGATTTTGATTGTTTTGTTACTGATTTTAACATAAATGCAAGATTTCATCAAAATCGGTTCAAATTTAGATATATCTAAATCTGAACCGATTTTGATGAAATCTTGCAGATAGATTAAGATCAGCAACGAAACAATCCGTGACAACTTTTTTGCAGATCGGTTGACAATTGTAGTTACTATTGGGTTGCCCAAAAAGTAATTGCGGATTTTTCATATAGTCGGCGTTGACAAATTTTTTCAACGGCTTGTGACTCTGTAATTGCATTCTTTCTTCTGTCAGTTATCAGCTGTTACTTTTAACTTGCTTTAGAAAAAAAGTGTAAAAAAAGTAAATTTGATTAAAGTTCATTCTAAGTTTTATTAAAAATGCATTTACTTTCTTTTAAAAAATCCGCAATTACTTTTTGGGCAACCCAATAGTAACTACAATTGTCAACCGATCTGCACAAAAGTTGTCACGGATTGTTTTGTTGCTGACCTTAATCTAACTACAAGATTTCATCAAAATCGGTTCAGACTTAGATATAGCTACCACATATATGTATAGCCCGATTTGCACTTTAATGACCATAGTAACTAAAATTTTCAACCGATCTGCACAAAATTTGGCATGGATTGTTTTGTTGCTAAACTTAACCTATCTGCAAGATTTCATCAAAATCTGTTCAGATTTAGATTTAGCTTCTATATGTATGTATAGCCCGATTTGCACTTTGATGGCTGCAGTAAATACAATTTTCAACCGATCTGCACAAAATTTGGCATGGATTGTTTTGTTACTGATATTAACCTATCTGCAAGATTTCATCAATATCGGTTTAGGTTTAGATATTACTCCCATATATATGTATCGCCCGATTTACACTTTATTAGCTGTAGTAAGGAAAATTTTCAACCGATCTACACAAAATTTGGCATGGATTGTTTTGTTGCTGATTTTAACATATCTGCAAGATTTCATCAAATCGGTTCAGATTTAGATATAGCTCCCATATGTATGTATAGCCCGATTTGCACTTCAATTTTCAACCGATCTACACAAAATTTGGCACGGATTGTTTTGTTGCTGAACTTAACCTATCTGCAGGATTTCATTGAAATCGTTTAAGATTTGGATATAGCTCCCATATACATGTATCGACCGATTTCCATTTAAATAGCCGTAGTAACTACAATTTTCAACCGATCTGCACATAATTTGGAATGATTTTTTTTGTTACTGATTTTTTTCTGTATAAATGACTTTTTCAATCTTTTTTTTAACTTTTTACCATTTGAAAACAGCAGAAAATGTTTGCTGTTTTAGCAAACAGTTACTGCTGTCCCATTTTCAGCAGGCTCTCCCCTGTTTTAGCAAACATTTTTGCCTTTTATACTAGAAAATTTCTCTGAGTGTTAATACTTTAGGAAGTAGAGTATCCGTAGCCGCCACATGGCGGCCAGTTGAAAACAGCAGAAAATGTTTGCTGTTTTAGCAAACAATTACTGCTGTCCCATTTTCAGCAGACTCTCCTCTGTTTTAGCAAACATTTTTGCCGTTTTTACTAGAAAATTTCTCTGAGTGACTGACTTTGACTCTGACTTTAAGAAGTAGAGTATCCGTAGCCGCCACATGGCGATGTTCCAGGCGGTGTGGATAAAACCCTACCTGAGCCGCTTTTTGATAAAAAGTACTGTAACACTATTCCTAATAGAACCGATCGTGGTTCCACGATATTCCTGCTAACAGAAATTACATAGACTTCTTTGGGGAGTACTCTAAAGATCTAGTATTGGTCATATCGAAGAGGTTATCCGACCACTGCGTTGTGTATCAAGCAGAGATCCTTGCAATTAAGGAAGTGGTGGAATGGCTGGGATATAATGTCTCAACGACGATTGGCATAAATATCTTCACAGATTGCCAGGCAGCCATTAAAACCCTGGAGAACGTATTTCTGAACAAAAAAAACCTCCCTCGACTGTCGCAGATCTTTCAACGAGATGGCTGAACAGTTCAAAATTTACCTGTTATGGGTGCCGGACCACAGAGATATCCCAGAGGATTGTAAAGCGGATGAGCTTGCGAGACTAGGAACTACCCTAGACATTCCAGGGATACTGGAATCTGTGGGCATGCCTCTAGCGACATGTAAGCTACGTTTTCAGGATCAGGCCCGTAATACAACGAATGATATAGTCAGAAAGAGGGGGCTGTGAGCATTTCAAAACTATGTGGTCTAATCTAGACTTAAAGAGGTCTACTACTTTGCGTCTCAGTCATTGTGTCCGTCATGACAAGTCACTGTCTAATCGGAAAACATGCTGGCAGACTAAAGGTTGCCAGCAACGACTTTTGCAGAAGCTGTGAGGACTTAGAAGAAGAAGAGACTAAGAACGCCTTCTGTGTGTGTGAGTCTCGCACTAGCAGCTAGATGGAGTTCCACTTTTGGTTTTCATTACTTTGAGAACCTGTCTGATTCAGCGGATGTGAACATTCGCAAGTTGTTAGGCTTTTTAAAGCGATCTGGATGGTTCAGCGGTAGAAACTAGATGGCATCTTCCTTCTTCTGTTCCTGAGGTATCACAATGGACGAAAACGTTTAAATGAGTCTGATGGTAGACTGCCACTTAAACCTAACCTAACCTATCCCCTCCTAATTTTGGCGACATTTGTGAGGTACTTTGCCATGTTAAAACTTCTCCCCAAAGAGGTGTCGCTCTGCGGCATGCGGTTATCCCCTTATCATTGAGCTTAAAATTGAATCGAACAGCACTCATTGATTTGTGAGAAGTATGCCCCACCCAGTTCAATATAATTTCCGGCCCTACAAAGTATATATAGTTCGGATCGCCGTAAAATTCTAAGAGGATTTAACGATGTCCGTGTGTCTGTTGTAATCACTCTACAACCTTCAAAAATTGAGATATTGAGCTGACATTTGGCACAGATACGTATTTTTGATGCACGCTGGTTAAGTTCTTGAACAGGCCAAATCGGACCATATTTGGATATAGCTGCTATATAGACCAATTTTCCGATAAAGGGTCTATTGCCCATAAATTTTATTATTTTTCATCCGATTTCGCTGAAATTCGAAACAGTGGGTATTTTTGGGCCTCCCGACATCTGACCCAAATATGGTCTATATTGGACTATATTTATATATAGCTGCCATATATACCGATCTCCCGATAAAGGGTCTGAAACCCATAAAAGCTTTATTTTTTAACCGATTTCGCTGAAATTTGAAACATTGAGTCGTTTTACGCCTTCTAAGATAGGACCCAAATATGCTTCAGATCGGACTATATTTAGATATAGCTGTCATATAGACCGATCTCCAGAAAAAGGGTCTAAAGCCCATTATTTATTTTTTAACCGATTTCGCTGGAATTTGTAACATTGAGTAGTATTACGCCTCCTAACGTAGGACCCAAATATGGTTCAGATCAGACTATATTTAGATATAGCTGCCATATAGACTAATCTCCCGATAAAGGGTCTGAAGCCCATAAAAGCTTTATTTTTTAACCGATTTCGCTGAAATTTGAAACATTGAGTAGTTTTTCGCCTCCTAACATAGGACCCAAATGCCGTTCAGATCAGACTATATTTAGATATAGCTGCCATATAGACTAATCTCCCGATAAAGGGTCTGAAGCCCATAAGATAGGACCCAAATGCGGTTCAGATCGGACTATATTTAGATATAGCTGCCATTTAAACCGATCTCCCGATAAAGGGTCTAAAACCCATAAAAGCTTTATTTTTTAACCGATTTCGCTGAAAATTGAAACAGTAAGTCGTTTTACGCCTTCTAAGATAGGACCCAAATATGCTTCAGATCGGACTATATTTAGATATAGCTGTCATATAGACCTATCTCCAGATAAAGGGTCTAAAGCCCATAAAAGCTTTATTTTTTAACCGATTTCACTGAAATTTCAAACATTGAATAATTTTACGCCTCCTAACATAGGACCCAAATGTGGTTCAGATCGGACTTTATTTAGACATAGCTGCCATATAGACCGATCTGCCGATAAAGGGTCCGAACGAATAAAAGCTTTATTTTTTATCCGATTTCGCTGAAATTTAAAACAGTAAGTAGTTTTGGGCCACCAGCTATCCGATTCAAATATGGTAAAGATCGGACTGTATTTAGATATAGCTGTCATACAGACCGATGTGCCGATTAAGGGTCTAAGGCTCATAAAAGCTTTATTTATTACCCGATTTTGTTGAAATTTGAAATACAAAATTCAACAATGACTTTTATTTATTAGCCCACTCAATATCCGTGTCGAATTTGGGTGCCTAAGTTATCCAATTTTCACCGGATTGGGACGTAAGGGGGTTTTCATATATACCCGAGGTGGTGGGTATCCAAAGTTCGGCACGGCCGAACTAAATGCCTTTTTACTTGTTTTTTACTTCATTATTTTGCATAACAAAAACTTTAAATATATTTTTCCAAACATTATAACATATTTTTCACTTGGCAACGTCGTTTCGTAATTTATATCCTCTCTTGAACTCAACTTTTACCTTTAGTAAGAAAGTTCTCAGAAGTTGATTGTTCGGAGTCGGAATCAACTGCCCGTTTGCTTGACCATTTCGGTTCTGAGGACAATTTGTGTGCCTGAGTTTTTGTTACCAAATTTGAGGGTCGATTTCTATTGGTATCACTTTTTTCACATTCCAAGTCGGAAACATTGCCAATATAAGACATTTTTCAAAGTTCGAAGTTCAATGAGCGGCTTGAATCGCGTTTAGATTACAACTAAGCGACAGCAACATCTGGCAAGAGTTTTTATATCGAATACAAGACGGCGGTGCGGTGCGTATGTCAATTGAAAGCAGATGCGAATAGAGAACACATCAATTTCTGCTTTCTGTGGCCAAGAAGTACACACCTTCGTAGAATTATGCGAATTAACGTCGCATGACGTAACATTGACATGAAAATGGTTTTGTTAAATTTGATCACCTCCATCACCCAATTGGGGAAAATTGGTGGGGCGCATACAAAACATTCACTTTTTAAGAAGATATGGAGCAATGGGTTTATCACTTGTTGTCCGTTTAACGAGGGTGTTTGAACATGTCATCACTTTTCAATGGTCATCAAGCATAGCATCGTAATCGCTGTGTGTATTCGAAAATACAATTAGCCAAAGAAAAATTGCTGAAAATTTTATAAGGCAACCCCAACCCCCAAAGTTTGTGAAGACAGAAAATATTATTTTGATCGTTTGTTTTTGGGCGTTCTAACTACGACTAATTAAGGAACAGGAGATACTTCTCTCATATCAATAAGTGCAGTCCGATTGAAGTTTTAAGCTCAATGATAAGTGGCCTCCTTATTATGCCGAGTCCGAACAAGGAGAGAGGTTCCACTGTAGGCAACTTGTATCTCCTGCTGAAAAGAACTACTTCTGGCTTGCACGGATTTATACCCAGACCACTTTCGGTAGCCCACTTTGCTCTTGCACGTAGAGCTTCCTGAAGTACATCTCTTAGAGTGCTGGGAAACTTTCCTCTAACCGCAATTGCCACGTCATCATCATACTCCTTTTTCTTTCAGAGACAATAATAAATTCTTAATGGCTATATTCCAAAGTAGAGGAGACAGTAACCTCCTTGCGGAGTTCCTCTGCTGACCCATCTTTTTAGATCCACAGATCCCAAGCCTGCCGTAATGCATCTTTGAGTAAGTTAGTTATTCATAAACTTTTTTACGGTAGAGCTGATGCCTAGAAACTCTAACTCCTTCATGATTGACGTCGGTTTTACATTATTGAAAGCTCCTTCGATGTCAAGAAATGCTACCATTGTATATTTCTTGACAGCGAGAGAACTCTCTCTATGTAGCCAACTAGGTGAAGGGCTGTTTCGATCTCCAGGGAACTTTGCCCTAAGATATGATTCTATCAATCTCTCAAAAGTTTTCAGCATAAAGGATGAAAGACTAATAGGACGAAAATCTGTCGCCTTCGTGAGGTAGGGTTTTCCTGCTTTTGGAATGGAAATGAGCTTCGTGTCCCTCCATCCCACAGGCATATATGACATTCTGATACAAACAGAGTATATATCCCTAAGCCAGGGAACCAGTCTATCAGACACAGCCTGTAATTCAATCGGCGATACATCATCAGGGCCTGGCGACTTAAAGGAGTCGAAACTTCTTATCGCCCAAGGGATTTTCGGCTCAGACACAATTTCCCAAATAACCTCTGACGAATGCATTCCAGTGACAACCTGTTCTGGAACCACGTTTTTCGTTGGAGAAGTTCCCCGGAAATGTGTATCAACGAGTAGTTCTAGTATTTCCGCACCAGTTTTTTTCCATAGATTCTCTGACTTCTGAATATACCCCAAAGAAATAGGTCTCGATGCCAGAATCTTGCTTGCAGCCTGCATCGTCACAAACTGCAGGAGACCCAGAAATTCCGCAAGAATATTGGAGTATACTGATGACAGTTCATTGACTATCCCACTCCATTTATTCCTAGGTATGCAGGTTCTTGGACCCATCTTACTATTGTTCACCCTAGTTCTTTTAGGCATGGGATGCCCTCCACATGACCCCAGCCTTTTGGCTGGTTCAGTGCAATTTCCGAAACTAGACGTGTAGTCTTTGCGGTAGCCTATGCAGCAAATACCCGCGTCCAATTGAAGGAGTCTCTCTCCCTAACAGTTAGAGTCTTAGGATCATTCGCACCAAGCCTCTCAATAAACCTGAGAGCTATGCGCCTTATATTATTGCAACCTCTTAAAGAGCGTGTTGATTTGCCGGGAAAGGCCGATGGCCTAGGCAAATAATAGGCTTGCGAAGATAGAATAGGTTCAGCCTTGTCCTTAAGACTCTAGATCTGCCACTCCACTGGAAACAGACGCAGATCATCAAACGCCTAATGGATACATCTATCGCAGCTATCCTTGAGTGACTCTCTTCCAAAAATAATGACCCATTACGAGTTACAGGAAAATTCTTGCGGAATGAAATAATATTGTACTTCCGCTCCACTCAACGGTTCAAATAAAAGCCAGCGGCATGTTTTCTGTCGCAACATATCTTGCGACAAACTCTCAAACGATATGGCAACTATAATTAAACGCAGTCACACAGATAAATTTATACCTGGCTTTGTAGTCTGGTGTGTTACAATAGTAGCAAGATATAAAAGAAATTTGTTTTGTTTTTGTGTTTTATTTAAAAAAGCTACGAAATTAAGAGGGTGTTTTGTACAATATGAGGTATTGGTAGTATAATTTTTGTTTTACAACTGAACGATTCATCTTTGATTTGATAATAATTAGAAATGAAAGTAAAACGAAAGCGACTGCCCCTATTGCAAAACAACAATGACAGCTGATCTCTAGGAGCAGCCGGTAAATGTTGTTTATTTATTAAATCTACAATAGATATATGAAAATGTGAAGAGATGTATGAAAATGTGAAGAGATATATAAAAAGTTATATTGAAGGCATGTTTAAGTCAACATTAAGGTTTGCTGGAGAAGATTTTCTTATAATAGATTAAAAAAATTAAAAATTTACCGGAAAACAAAGAAGAAGAAATATTTACCGTTATAACTACATACATACGTTGTAAAATATCCGGTGTCCAACCACTTTTTCAGAGATATTTAAACTTGCTAGTCCCGTGACGCAGAGGTAAGCATGTCCATGAATAACAGAAAACCATTTTTAGCGGTGGTTTTCCCCTTACTAGTGCTGGCCACATTTGTGAGGTATCCTGCCATGCTAAAACTTCTCCACCAATTGCTCAGACTCCACCAGTTCAGACTCTATGAATGAGTGGACTGCATTTATTGATATGAGAGAAGTATCCTTAATGAAGCATTCGTGTCACCATTTGTCATTGTTGTAGCCTCCCCTTTTAATTCATAGTCCTTTTTCTGATTTAGAATACATTAGTGGTACTAACATTGCGATACTAGACCATTAGCTTATTATGGACACATGACGCACCTTGGATGAGCTAGTTGCCGGGAGGAAATTCCGAGACATCATTAACGCAGCAGCCGCTAGCTTTATACCAGCTGGTCGAACACCCCAAGTTCGGCCCAATTTCCCGGCGCACACATTTGCCGTAAGGCATTCGACACGGTCAGCCATGCCAAACTATTTGAGGACATCGCCAAAACGTCTCTCCAGCCAGGCCTGAAACGCTGGGTCGCGAATTATCTGTGTGGTCGCCAGTCATTTGTGGAATTTAGGGATAAGAAGTTGAAACGCCGTAGAGTGAAACAGGGATTTCCCCAAGGTGGGGTTATATCTCTGGCACCGTTTAAAATCTACCTTTGCTCCATTCCACCCACTCCAGTCGGCATGGCATCAGATCCCCCACCCATTGTTGACGTCTGCAATAGGTTGAACGTCTACTTCAACGAACTTTCCTCATATTTTGCTGCAAGAAATCTGAAGATACCTGCCAACAAATCTTTAGCCACATTGTTCTCCACAAATGCGCGTGAGGTGAATGTCGAACTGACTGTGATGGTCGATAGAGAAATGATTCCGACAAAATACTTAGCGTCACATTTGACAGCTCTTACACATTCTCCCCACATACCACAGCAATTTCCTTGGAGAACGACCGCCTCCCATTGACAACAACAACAACAGGAAGCATCAGTTTGCGGTCATATATTAGAATCCTTCGAGCATTTTTTATGTCAATCCACATTATTGGTGAAAAAGAGACATAGTTTTGGTTGAGCAACTCCTCCACTACCGCTATTCGTTGTGTTGTTATTGTAGCAGTGTGCTATACACTGAGGTGACAGGCCTTGCCGATAAAGGACTCCATCGAGTCAATCCGGCACATACAACCGACTGTCATGGGATTGAGTTCTCTTGTATTTCTGAATTACTGTAGGGATCTAAAATTTTTAGTTCGAAGAAACGCTCGCTAATGAGTATTAGCTGGATCTATCTCCAAGTTTTCGTTTACTCACTTTTTTTAAGTAACATGATGACATTGGTCCTCAATGGGCCAATCAATATTTCCTAAACTGCAGTATAATATAAAAAATTTCTATTTTTTTTTTTCATTTTCAGGTTTAATCTTATGAAAATACCCCTGCGTTCTTTCTGTGCCAAACCTGTTTGTGCCATAATATCTGAAGATTTACATCATTATGGATCTACCTCTAATTTGGACAAAATGGAACAGAACGTCTTGCTGCGAAAGGGCTCCAATAATATACCAGTAATACGAGAGTTAATAAAGAAATTGGATATGAAAAACGACTCTGACGTTGCAAAACTAAAGGGGGAGCTGTCAAAACTGCCCAATCTTACACATCCTAGAATTGTGAATTATGGGGATGAACCTAAGGAACTGGAGCAATTCTCTCCCTCTGATTCTTTTCCCACTCATGCTACTGAGTTTTCTGAAGTAGCAAAGTATATGAATATCTTCCGCATGGACCATTTGGGTAATTATACGGGACACAAAAGTTATTACTTGTTTGGAAAATTGGCTGAACTAGAACAAGCTATAAAGGAGTACACAGTTCAACAATTGTTGCAAAATAATTTTTCTTTAATCTCTGTTCCTGATATTCTGCCTAAGGAGGTCATAGAGGGATGTGGCATGAATACCGATGGTGAAAGGACACAAGTATGTAGTTTGTTATAAGTAAAGAACTTCTTACGTAATGACATTAAACTGTTTGCGGTTCTATGCTACATTAATTAACCCATTTACCTTATTGCCTTACAGGTTTACAAACTTGATTCTGGATTGTGCTTGTCTGGCACTTCTGAGATGGCTTTGGCTGGTTTCTTCGAAAATCAAGTATTAGAAGAAAAGCAACTGCCAATTAAAGTGGCTGCTGTAAGCCGTTGTTATAGAGCAGAAACGTCGGGATTAAACGAGGAAAAGGGTATATATAGGTATGATAAAATATGCCTAGAATATAAAATGATTGGTACTTAAGATTAACTCATGCATAGATTTTAAAATGACTGACCTGGCCCAATCAATAGTATAAAGCTTTTATATTAAACTTTGCTAATTTATACAAAATTTTGTTTTGGTACTCCAATCGTCAAGATTTTCTTTCCTTTAAATACAATTTCAGGGTACATCAATTTACAAAAGTTGAAATGTTTGCGATATGTGCCGAAAGTCAATCAGAAGATGTTCTGGAACTCTTCAAGGATCTGCAACTGGAAAATTTTAAGAAGTTAAACTTAAAAATACGTCTATTAGATATGCCACCATCAGAATTGGGTGCTCCAGCCTATCAAAAATATGACATAGAAGCTTGGATGCCAGGCAGAAAAGTTTGGGGAGAAATTTCTAGCAGTAGTAACTGCACTGATTACCAAGCAAAACGACTCAATATAAGATATAAAACCAATAAGGGTGAGACCAAATTTGCCCATACAGTAAATGGAACAGCAGCTGCCATACCTAGATTATTGATAGCAATACTTGAATCAAACCAGGTACCTATAAATGGCTTTTATTTAATTAATTTTATACATTCTTTTACATTTTTATAGGTTGATAAAAATTCAATTGAGATTCCTAAAGTACTTGGTGAATACATGAAGAATTGTAGCATTACAAAAGATAAATTGATACCAGAAATAAAATTGTTAAAGCATTTAAAGCATGATATTTAAAGAAACATTCATATAAAGTAGTTCTTATTTTGTTTAAGTATTTTTTTTATGAATTTAAAGAATCTAATAAAATGTTATTTATTTTTAATGAGGGCAGTTAAAAGAATATTAGTTACAAGACATCTTAAGAATCCGCATAAGGCATCTTCTACATATCTCTAATCTTTACAATCTGTAGTGAAAAATTAAGTTTATATACGAACAAATTGCTTCAAAACATCTTTGTCGAACAAAAAAAAAAATAGAAAAATCTCAAAATAATCAGAAAAGATTTTTTAAATACATATTTACCCTAGGGTTCTACACTAGACGAATTATGCATAACTGAGCATCAGCATGGATTTCCATTCCATCAGCAATGGCTGATCGTATCAAAAGCTTTCGATTAGTCTCGAGGCTTTTAAAAACATTGGACAATATATTCCACGCAATATCCCCGACAATGTTGGAGCCTTATATTGGGTTGCCCAAAAAGTAATTGCGGATTTTTCATATAGTCGGCGTTGACAAATTTTTTCACAGCTTGTGACTCTGTAATTGCATTCTTTCTTCTGTCAGTTATCACCTGTTACTTTTAGCTTGCTTCAGAAAAAAAGTATATTTGATTAAAGTTCATTCTAAGTTTTAATTTTGCATTTACTTTCTTTTAAAAAATCCGCAATTACTTTTTGGGCAACCCAATAACTAAGGTTGGGTATTCTTGATCAAGAGGGAGGGATCCATCGTTACAAAAGGAAACCTCTAGTTTAAGCAGAGTATCAAACAGGATGTTTAAATTTCTCTCTGAAAGAAATGGTAGCAGAAGCGATGAACAGCTGGTTAGGGAGTGCCATTTCATAAGACCATCCGCCCGAGAAGGAATGCCGCAAACCTTTTCTAATCCATCCAGGTTTCATATCGCCCCTTCTATTATACCACGATGGTAAGACCTGCTCCCACAGTCTTAAGTCTCATAGCCGCAGTGGCTGCCTCACACTTACACCGGTACTCACAAAATTTAAAACAATTTTATAGTAGGTCTATTTGATAGTTCAATAAAGGAAATCTGTCAAATATGCCTACTTTAAGATTTGTGAATATGGGCATTAATCTGTATGTCAATGGGTCTGATATCTAGAATAGTCTTCAGTGCCCTAGTGGGCGAGGTCCTCATCGCTCCACCTATGCCTAGACAACATGTTCTCTGAACCCGTTGTATGGTCCTGATGTTGCACTTTTTCTCTATAGCAGTCCACCAAACTACTGAGGCGTAAGTAAGCATTGGTCTAATCACGCTCCTGTAGAGCCAGTGGACTATTTTAGGATTCAGGCCCCATTTGGAGCCTACGGCCCGTCTACATAGTGCCTAAGATTTGTGAGCCTTCTTATCCAAGATCACTCCTAAGCATTTGATCTTGTCAGATATCGAAATCCATCTATTGAGGAAACGTGGTGCATCAAATTGGACCACCTTCATCTTTCTCGCGAGCCGACAGATTTCAGTCTTCTCTGGATTAACATTGAGACCCTTGGGTCTAGCCTAATCGTATGCCATCTGAAAGACTCTTTCGGCACTTCTGCAGTTGCGAAAGGGTGGTACTATATTCGCTTTCAGCGAAATATTTCCATGATAACTTTTTTTAAGACAATGGATTTTGAAGCAAAAACTTACTGATTGCATTCAGTAGGACATTCCCTCATTACTTGTGAAATTTTTTTCATAAAAGTATTACGTTGTCACTGAGTTTTTTGTAGTTTCAAAAAAATAACCGTAAAAAATATGTGTTTTCACCTGTGAAAAACGAATAAAGTACCAACTTTTAAGCCTAGGACTGACTTCGACTTTTCGGCCAAACAACTGTCAAAACGCACTATAAAGTCTAAGTCAAAACGCACTATAAAAAATGGTGACGAAGATAACCCGAATACATTCCGCACAAGTGGTACTGAGTTCTATGAGCAAAATAGTAGCGACATGTTGCTGCATCAGGATAAATTTCGCACAATTTTAATTGCAAATGCAATTAAATGCTCACGAAATGGGCCGAATCAAATCTGCTTCCACACTGTTGTCTTTGTTGTGTGTTGTTGTTTGACTTTTATTTGTATTCTGATAAAGAAAAGAGTCCTCACATTTCGCAATAATTTAATAGGCATTTTTGCTGGGAATGAGGTCAGTACTAAGCTTAAAACAAATATGGTGACGCAGAAAATGCGAACACATTCCATAGAAGTTGTACTGAATTCTATGAGCAAAATAGTAGCAACATATTGCTGCGCCAATAAAATGTCGCTTCAATTAAGGGTGAATGTAATTAAATGCCCACAAAATGGGCACCAATCTGCTTCAATGCTTTTGTCCCTGTTGTGTGTTGTTGTGTGACTTTTGTTTGTGTTTTGGCAAATAATAAGAGTCCGTCGGATTTCGCAATAATTTAATAGGCATTTTCATAGTTGCGAAATGTCGCTGCGTCAGTATAAATTTCACTTCAAAGGTAATTAAATGCTCATGAAATGGGCGCCTATGAACTCTGCTTCAATTCCTTGGAGGTGGCGATCCTTCTCAAGCTCCTGTAGGTGAGCAAGCTCATTCCGGTCCAAAGGACCGATCGCCTTGTCATATCGAGTATCATAGACACTCAGTATTTGTGCATGAGCCGGTGCAGCCTGGCCTCTTACTGAGTCTCTCCGCTCTATACCGCTGATAGTCCGCGGCTGCCGTAGCAGCGTTTTCCACTATCTGCGACCTGAGGAGGCGCCCGGTAGCTCACAGCTAAACTTCTCGTGACAGTTTTGAACTTCACACAGATTGGACCTCAATGATTTAGCCTGTGCAGTGCTCACAGCGATCCCGTGTCGGGTCAATGCTTTTGTCTTTTTTGTGTGTTGTTTGCATTTTGTTTGTGTTTTGGCAAAAATAGGGATAATAGGCATTTTTTTCGCTGCGAATGAGGTCAGTACTAGGTTTAAAGCAGCATACTCCGCTTTAAGTTATAAAAACCTTCAACAAAATATCTTAATTTACTTTAACACTTTTATAACAACATATTTGTACCAACACAATCCTGTCATCATAGTACACTAGGATTGATTGTCCTTAATTGCTAGTTTGAAGTCATTAGCTTAAAAAATGCATTTCAATTTTTAAGACATTTCATTTACAATATTTTTATATGGAGTTTGACAGTTGTTCACTTAAATAGACGAACATAATGCCAACCCCAACTGTCCATGCTACATACGATACCATTATCGAATTGCTACTACAAGCAACCACCTCATGCAGTAACCACACTGTTAGTACCGACTACTACCACAGTGTGGCAACATTTCTGCTAAAAAACAGTTAATCTGGCAACTATCTGCTGCCAGAAACTGAATTCGTCGAAAAAGATATAAAGCAAGCTTAATACGGAAATAAAAAAATCGATCGTTAAATCTGTTGGAATTAAAAGGGATATTTCCAGAAATTACATTGTTGGATATATCACCAGTTTCTTTTGTATAGTTTATTTTTTCTTCCTTTAATCTTTTGACTACGGAACGGTGTTAACGTCAACCTTGAGAAAGAGCACCATTTTGTTGTTTCAGTGGTAAGACATCTTGTGAAAATATTTTTTCTTTTATGTGTACACTGCTGAATGCTGAAACTGCCTGTTCGCAGATGAAAAGAAAGTGCATCTGAATGTAAAATCCGGGGAATGAATTATTCTGCCATATTGTGTGTACGTCCCTTGAAATGGGGCTACTGTTATGCAGGGCTTTTATTTTTTCTAAATCCCTTGAGCTTGCAATGCTGATTTTCTGTTCCTAGCCTATTTTCGTGTAGGTGCACAAACATATATATGCATGTACGTTCATACGTACGTACATAAATATGTAAGTTATAAGTTGCCCATTGTGGTCTGCGGCTGGTATCAGACAACAGACAAATCATATTCATAGGCAAAAGAGAAAAATAATACGTACGTACGTTTTGTGAAGTTTTCTCGTCGCATTTAAAGGGGAATAAAAAAACATGAAAATCTAAAAATATTTCAAAATACCCTCTAAATAACTCACCATTATGGCAAAAGCATGGAAGAGTTGAATGTATAATATACGTAACAATTTCACCACACATAGCAGTAGCTTGTTTATTATTATTTATTATTATTACAATTTTTGTTTTTATTAAATATCGAAAGTGATGCCTAACACATTTAACTGCAATCAAAAGAATATTCATGTGTTTCCACATAAGTTGCACCTGTAGAATATGAATCATGTCTCTATATTTTCTTTTAAATTTTTGTGGTTTTGGTACCATGGAATAAAATGTACTCAAAATCTAGCAGAGAAGACTACAAATTGAATTAAAATTATATTTCTATGGTAATTTTATTTAAGTCAGGCCTACTGTCTTTTAAATTCAGTATTTTTAAACTAATGCTCTTATTTCCTACATTACGGCATTCCAGAAATCACAATTACTTGTTTATGAAGGTCGTGTCCATGTAGGCCCCATAATAGCACAAAAGTGGAACGAACAGTGTATTGAAATTGGTAATTGAAAATCATTGAAACTTTAACAAATTTTAGAAGGGATTAAGCAATACATACACATAATTAATATTCTCAGCCAGACAATGCGCACTTGATCACTAAAATTTAACATATAACGTAAAAAATTATTAGGTATAAGGGGTTTTTTTTAGTTTTTATACCCTCCACCATAGGATGGGGGTGTACTAATTTCGTCATTCTGTGTGTTACACCTCGAAATATGTGTCAAAGAGCCCTTAAAGTATACATATTCTTGATCTTCATGGCATTTTAAGTCGATCTAGCCATGTGCGCCTGTCTGTCCGTCCGTCTATCGTAAGCACGCTAACTTTCGAAGGAGTAAAGCTAGGCGCTTGAAATTTTGCAAAAATACTTTTAATTAGTGTAGATCGGTTGGGACTGTAAATGGGCCAAATAGGTCCATGTTTTGCTATAGCTGCCATATAAATCGATCTTGGGTCTTGATTTCTTCAGCTGTTGAGGGCGCAATTCATATCCGCTTTGGCTGTAATTTTGCACGTGGTGTTTTGATATCACTTCCAACAAGTGTGCTTAGTAAAGTTCCAATTGGTTTATAACCTGATATAGTTGATCTTCATGGCATTTTAAGTCGATCTAGCCATATGCGCCTGTCTGTCCGTCCGTCTGTCTGTCGAAAGCATGCTAACTTTCGAAGGGGTAAAGCTAGGCGCTTGAAATTTTGCACAAATATTTTTTATTAGTGTAGGTCGGTTGGGATTGTAAATGGAACAAATCGGTTCATGTTTTGATATAGCTGCCATCTAAATCGATCTTGGGTCTTGACTTCTTGAGCCTATAGAGGGCGCAATTCTCGTCCGATTTGACTGAAATTTTGCACGAGGTGTTTTGATATCACTTTTAACAACTCTGCTAAGTATGGTACAATTTGTTTCATAACCTGATATATTTGCCCTATAAAACGATCTTGGATCTTGACTTCTTGAGCCGCAATTCTTATCCGATTTGGCTGTAATTTTGCACGTGGTGTTTTGGTATCACTTCCAAAAACATTTCTAAGTATGGTTAAAATCGGCTCGTAATCTGGTATAGCTGTCATATAAATCGATTTTGGATCTTGATTTTTTGAGCCTCTAGAGGGCGCAATTCTCATCCGATTTGGCAAATCGGTACAAAACCGGATATATCTGCCATATAAATCGATGTGGGATCTTGACTTCCTGAGCATCGAAATATGCGTCAAAGATCCCTTAAAGTATGTATATTCTTGATCTTTAGGACATTTTAGGTCGATCTTAACATCTCGGTCCGTCTGTCTGTCGAAAGCTCGATAACTTACGAAGGAGTAAAGCTAGGCGCTTGAAATTTTGCACAAATTCTTTTTATTAGTGTAGATCGGTTGGGATTGTAGATGGGACAAATCGGTCCATGTTTTGCTATAGCTGCCATATAAACCGATCTTGGGTCTTGACTTCTAGAGCATCTAGAGGTCGCAATTCTCGTCCGAGAATTGCTTTGATATCACTTCCAAAAACTCCGCCAAGTACGGTACAAATTGGATAATAACCTGATATAGTTGCCCTATAAACCGATCTTGGATCTTGACTTCTTGAGCCGCTAGAGGGCGCAATTGTTATCAGATTTGGATGTAATTTTGCACATGGTATTTTGGTATCACTTCCAACAACATTGCTAATTACGGTTAAAATCGGCTCGTAACCTGGCATAGCTGTTATATAAATCGATTTTGGATCTTGATTTTTTTGAGCCGCTAGAAGGCTCAATTCTCCTCCGATTTGGCTATAGTTGAGCATGAGGTGTTTTGTTATGACTTCCAACAACTGTGCTTAGTATGGCGTAAATCGTTACATAAACCGATGTAGCTGCCATATAAACCGATTTGAGATCTTGATTTCTTGAGCCTCTAGAGGTTGTAATTCTCAACCGATTTTGCAGAAATTTTGTACAACGGCTTCTCTCATGACCTTCAACATACCTGTCCAATATGGTCTGAATCGATCTATAGCTTGATACAGCTCCCATAAAAATCTATCTCCCATTTTTGCTTCTTGACCCCCTACAAGGGGCAATTCTTGTCCGAATGGACTGAAATAGAACAAAATGACTTCTACCATGTTTAGCATTCAATTCATTTAAGATCCCAATCGGACTACAACTTGATATAGGTTCAATAGCATAACAGTTCTTATTAATTATTTTTTGTTTGCCTAAAAAGAGATACCGCGCAAAGAACTCGACAAATGCTATCCGTGGTGGAGGGTAATATAAGATTCGGCCCGGCCGAACTTAGCACAATTTTGTTGTTTTTATGGTGAATACTAGCTGATTGCCAAGAAAATTTGAACCATATATTCACCACGCTATTAGACATAAACTCTTATTTTACTAGTGTGGAAGTTGTGGATCCGATTTTCATGTGAATTGAGACTGGTCCATTTGACTTTTAAAGATCTCATAGACAGTTTTACCCTTCTGCCACTTGAGTATACAATTAAGTCGTCGTAAAAATCTAAAACGATACAACCATTTCCCTTCGTCTATCCGAAATAACGCTACACCCTTCAGAAATGAAGTAAATGAGCTGAAACTTTGCATAGATTTTTTATAGCCACCACCAAAGGATAGGTGTTTATTAATCTACTCATTCCGTTTGCAACAGTTTAGTTTAATTGGCTATGACAAAACGTTTGTCCCATTAGTCGAATGTTTGTCCCATTAGTCTTCCGAGCGCCTCGACCTTCTGAGCCCCTCTATGATCTATGACACCAAGTTTCGCGTTGTCTCCCACCGCTTGATCTTTCCATTGGGCATTTGGTCGTCCCGGTTTGGGTGTACCACCGTTTTAGCCATCAAAAAAACTTTACCAGAGCTTCTTCATCCATTTTAAGAATATGATCTGGCCAATGCAGCCGTTGTATTTTAATGCGTGTAACTTATCGTCGTCATTCAACTCGTGTTTCATTCTCCATTAACCCAAGCAGGTCCATATATTTTACGAAGAATCTTTCTCTCAAACACTCCAAGCACTGCCTTGTCTGCATTCACAAGTACCCATGCCTCATATAAGAACACGTGTAGTATCAGTGCCTTGTATAGTGTAATTTTCGTCTGTCGAGAGGTGGCCTTGTTTCTCAACTGACTACCTAATCCAAAGTAGCATCTGCTTGACAGTATTATTGAAAAAGTTATAAACAAAAAACTAAATTTTTTAATAATTTCGTTATTAATTTCCTTGTCCAACGAAAGGCCCTTTTTCAGACCATTCATTTGGTATATAAAAGTCCAGTTTTGCATACTGGGAAGAAGTACAGCTAAAAGACAGAGTGGTCGAGGGTTGTTAATGTGGTAATTGTGTCATAGATGCGTTTTCGCTATTAATACGATTCAAATACCACATATCAACGCACGGCCCTTGAAGCCATCACACCTAATATGGTTGACGAAACGCCTCCCATAGTGGTTCGTATGCTATCTTTGGCTTTCCTTTTCCATTTGCAAACAAAATCTCCGATCATTGAAACAGAAATCGTTTTACATTCGAACAAAATTGAATTGCAGAACAGGGTCGATAAAACGATTAGCCGATTGCTGAAATTTGGCTTAGCGATTTATGTTAAGACCCTTGACATCAGTACCAATTATGGTAAAGATCGAACTATGTTTGCCTATAGCTGCCATATATACCGCTATCCCGATTTAGGCTCATAAAAGGCGATTTTATTAACCAATTTCCATGAAATCAAGCACAGCGAGTTGTGTTAGTACCCACGACATTCATACTTAGTATGATTTAGATCGAACAATATTTTTCCGATTTAAGGTCGTTGGCCCAAAAAAAGGCGCATTTTATTACCCGATTAGAACGAAACTTACTTACGCCTCATTGGTTTCAAGGACTGTGAAGGAGTGCAACGTAAGAATAACACAACAGGTTCGGAGAACATGTTGTCTTGGCATAGAAGGGGTGATGAAGACCACGCCCGTTTCGACTCTGGAGACTATTCTAGATGTCCAACCCATAGACATACAGACTAAGTGTGATAGAAGAAGGTCATACCATCGCTGTATAATCGAGGCGGGGATATGTTAGGTTGGGTTTAGGAGACAGTCTGCCATCAGACTCACTTAGACGTTTTCGTCCATTATGATACCACAGGAACAGAAGAAGGAAGATGCCTTCAAGTTCCTAACGTTGAACCATCCAGATCGCTTTAAAAGCCCAATAATTTGCGAATGTTCACATTCGCTAAAATAAATGAGAACCTAAAGTGCAACTCCTTCTAACTGCTAGTGTGGGACATGCACACAGAAGGTGTTCTATAGTCTCTTCTTCTTCTTCGATGTCCTCACAGCTTCTGCAAACGCTGTTGCTGGTAACCTTCAGTATGTCAGCATGTTTTCCGATTAGACAATGACCTGTCATGACGGACACAATGACTGAGACGTCAGTTCTAGCCAATGACAGCAAAGCGGAAGACCTATTCAAGTCTAGATTAGGCCACATAGTTTTTGGAAGGCTCACAGCCACCTCTTTGTGACCATCTATCATTCGTTGTCCTTCGGGCCTGGTCCTGAAAACTTAGCTTACATGTCGCTAAAGGCATACCCACAGATTCCAGTATCCCTGGAATGTGTAAGGTAGTTCCTAGTCTCGCAAGCTCGTCTGCTTTACAATTCCCTGGAATATCTCTGTGGCCCGTCACCCAGAACAGGTGAATATTGAACTGTTAAGCCATCTCGTTGAGAGATCTGGGTCAGTCTAGGGCTGTTTTTGTGTTCCCCAGAGATGTAATAGCTGCCTGGCTGTCTGAGAAGATATTTATGCCAATCGTTGTAATGACATTATATCTTAGCCATTCCACCACTTCCTTAATTGCAAGGATCTCTACTTGATACACACTGCAGTGGTAGGGTAACCTTTTCGATATGACCAATTCTAGATCTTTGGAATACACCCCGAAGCCCACCTGGCCCGTATAGAAGTCTATGTAGCTTCTATTACCAGGGATATCGTAGTTCCAATCGGTTTTATCCGGAATAGTGGTACAGTACTTTTTATCAAAAAACGGCTCAGGTAGGGTGTAATCCACACTGCCTGGAACATCGGATATTGTATCAAGGATAAGACAGTAGCCCCCACATGAACAATGAGAAAGCTTCCTTAACCTTACGGCAGTGGTCGCTGCAATTTGGGTAGCCACAATGTCCAGAGGCATAAGATGTAGCATTAAATTCAGTGCATCAGATGGTGTCGTCCTCAGTGCTGCTGTGATGCACAAGCAAGCCATCTTTTGGATCCGATTAATTTTTAAGCTGTAGGTGGACTTTTGAAGCGCCGTCCACCAGACCACAACACCATATAGCCCTATAGGTCTGACAACTGCAGTATAACCAATGCATGACACGCTCACTTATAAAGAATAGCTGTAGCAAGTGATAGCACGTGTAGGGCATGTGGGGAAGACGATGAAACGTGGGAGCACTTAGGTGCAGACACAATACCAGAGAATACCAGAGATGAACCAACTTAGGGGCTTGGCATGGATTAAGTATTTTGTATTTTAAGGAAAAGGACTTTTGTAAGTAGCACAGAATTCCTGACTTATATTCTTTTTCGATGTTAGTTTTTATTGGGTTGCCCAAAAAGTAATTGCGGATTTTTCATATAGTCGGCGTTGACAAATTTTTTCACAGCTTGTGACTCTGCAATTGCATTCTTTCTTCTGTCAGTTATCAGCTGTTACTTTTAGCTTGCTTTAGAAAAAAAGTGTAAAAAAAGGATATTTGATTAAAGTTCATTCTACTTTCTTTTAAAAATCCGCAATTACTTTTTGGGCAACCCAATAGTATTTTGAGCGCACAACACGCCGTTTACTGACTTGGACAAATGCCATAGTGGCATGAGGCGTATTAATATCCGCAACCTCTTTTTAAGCATACCTAACATGTGTTTCGAAAATGTGACTTGACATATTTTATTTGAGTTCACTCTGAGAATTTTGTAAATAATGTAAAAAAACATTTGCCACACAATTGTGTGACAAATTGTTTATTGAACCCATCTGTTTTTGAAAATTATTTAAATAAGAGCAAAGTGTAATACAATACTTACGCCGACTTTGTATGCCCACCAATTAAAAACCATCTTTTTTATTTCAGAAGCTGAGAAGTGGGAAATCCCTTTTCCAACATGGATAAATTTAATCTAATGAAGAACAGAACGGATGTCATAGTCGGCGGCAAATACAGACTCAGCCGCAAAATAGGTAATAATAAATAAAAAGGAGAGTTTTATGTACATCCAGACAAACAAGAGATATAAAGTTTTGCATCTATAGTCTTATTCGTTAGGAAATATAAATGAAGTCTGTCACTAACGTTGCCCTTGTGATACATTTCAGGAAGCGGCTCCTTTGGTGACATCTATCTGGGCATAAGCATACAGAGTGGCGAAGAAGTCGCCGTTAAAATGGAAAGTACATCTGCTCGTCATCCTCAGTTGCAGTACGAAGCAAAATTGTATCGCATTTTAAGCGGCGGTGTCGGTATACCACGCATTCGTCATCATGGCAAAGAGAAGAATTTCAATATACTAGTAATGGACCTGTTGGGTCCCTCATTGGAAGATTTATTTAACTTTTGCACGCGCCATTTTACAATTAAAACCGTTCTGATGCTGGTTGATCAAATGATTGGACGCTTGGAATACATTCACTTGAAGTGCTTTATTCATCGCGATATCAAGCCGGATAATTTTCTAATGGGCATAGGGCGTCACTGCAATAAATTGTTTTTAATTGATTTCGGTTTGGCTAAAAAGTACCGCGATCCTACCACTCGCAGCCATATCGGTTATCGGGAGGATAAAAACTTGACTGGAACTGCACGTTATGCATCCATTAATGCCCATTTGGGTATTGAACAATCCCGTAGAGATGATATGGAATCATTGGGCTATGTTATGATGTACTTCAATCGCAGTGTTTTGCCATGGCAAGGAATGAAGGCCACCAACAAGCAGCAGAAATATGAAAAGATATCGGAAAAGAAGATGTCGACACCAATTGAAGTTCTATGCAAAGGTTTTCCAGCTGAATTTTCTATGTATTTGAATTACTGTCGCAGTTTGCGTTTCGATGAACAGCCCGATTACATGTACCTACGCCAGTTATTCAGGTAATTTAAAGTATTTAATTTAATAGATTATGCTAAACTATTTGGTTGTTGTTGTTGTTGTAGCAGTTTATTGTGTACTATCTTTCGTCTGCTTGATTCTGTTGAGTGTCAAGACCCAGGAACTCCGCGACTAAGATGGGGTGCGTCCACAGGGATCTGGGTCTGAGTCGAGTGGGTCTGGCCGGGCAGTTAAACAGGTGACGTGTATCGTGCGGTCCCTGGTTACAGTCGGGACATACATCTTGCACGTCGGCATCAATCCTAGCTCTGTGGGAATTGAGACGGCTGCATCTGCCGGAACGTAATTGAGCCAGAATCACTCTGGTTTGCCGGGGGAGGTCGATTTCTTCGGGTGCAATGGGTGGCGGTCGTTCTCCAAGGACTACATTCACCCGGTAGCCAGTTAACGCGTCTGCTACCGTGTCTGCATGAATGTTGTCTAGACTTGCTTGATATGCCGCTTGATCTAGAGGTTCACCCTTGTAGCGCTGAACCTCACGCTCTAGATCATGTAGATCTACCTTAAGGCTTCTGGGCGGTGGATATCTAACCACAAAATAATGATTTGGATGGTTTCTGCGATAACAGCCCAAAAGGTACTGCATAGACAGCATGTAGTTATCTTCGCAATGGAAGGATCTTTGATGGAGGAAGTCCACATGACGGAGTTCCGAGGGCGGCATTCTGACAGATCTGAATATTATTCCACTGCGTGTCACAAAGCTGACGAGACGATACTGGCTTTGCATAACTTACCACAGACCGGCCAATTGCTTTGTACGTGGTCAACAAGATTTCTTTGTCTGCAACCCAAGTGACTTGAGGACCTTGTTTCTACTTTTGACTTTATCGCAAATTGCTGTGACATGTGGGGAGAATGTGTAAGAGCTGTCAAATGTGACGCCAAGTATTTTGGGACACTTGATGGTCGGAATCATTTCTCCATCGACCATCACTTTCAATTCACTATTCACCTCACGCGTATCTGTAGTGAACAATGTGGCTGAAGATTTGGTGGCAGATATCTTCAGATTTCTTGCAACGAAATATGAGGCAAGTTCGTTGAAGTAGACGTTCAAACAATCGCAGATAGGTTCGCGGGGCGGTGGAATGAAGCATAGGTAGAGATTAAACAGTTCCCCACATTGGGGAACTCACTGTTTTACTCTATGGTGCTTCGATTTCTTATTCCTAAATTCCACAAATGACTGGCTACCACAAAGCTGATTAGGAACCCAGCGTTTCAGGCCTAGTTGGAGGGACGTGTTTTTTTGCTATCTCCGCAAATAGTTTGGCATGGCTGACCGTAACGAATGCCTTCGATAGGTCCAGTGCCGCGAGGACCGTCCTATCACATGGACTGGGCTGATTGAAGCCACGGCAAATGTGTGCGGTGATGGCAATTAAAGCAATTGTGCTATGCAGTCTTGGAGGCCACCGTAGCGCAGAGGTTAGCATGTCCGCCTAAGACGCTGAACGCCTGGGTTCGAATCCTGGCGAGACCATCAGAAAAAATTATCAGCGGTGGTTTTCCCCTCCTAATGCTGGCAACATTTGGGAGGTACTATGCCATGTAAAAAGAGAAGTTGGTCCCTGTTCCTTAGTGGAATGTTCATGGGCAAAATTTGCGATTTGCTATGCAGTCTTCGAAATCCATGCTGATGCTCGGAGAATGGAGATTCTCCTACGAGGCTCGTGAGGAGCAATGCCTCAAGAGCCTTGGCTACAGGTAAGAGAAGGGAGATGGTTCTGTACGACTCTCCCAAACTCGAATCCTTTTAAGGTTTCAGTAGCGGCAGCACTCTGCCCATTATCCAAACATCAGAAACTATAAGAGCGTTCAAATACAGTTGTAAGGTACTCGACTCCAGGTAGATCCAGATTCTTCAGCATCAGTGTAGAGAATCCGTCGAGGCCCAACGCCTTGGATGATTTAGCGCCACGGATGATATTCATAACATTGCCCAAGGTAAATAGTGATGTTTGTCCATCGGCTCGGAGACCACGGATACGTCGAATGGCTCTCCTCCTTGCCCAGTTACTCTCGGTATGCACAATAAATTGACGGTTGAACAACCTGGCGCATCTCTTCGGATCAGTCACGGTTACTTCGTCAAAAGTGATTGAGGTCCTGTCATCTCGTTTACCGGAGATCGAGAGTGACTTAAGGTGCCTAAGTTACATTGCTGCAAGTGTTCCAGCCACAAATTCCGCTTATCTTCGTTGACTACCCTGTTCATTTCCAGATTCTCCTCGCTGATTCTGGTGCAAGTGGGGTCCGTACAACTAATCCCATCGCGCTCATCTGCGAGCACCACTACCTGCGCCGGGATATTGGGCCGTATTTGGGCTATTCGACTGGCTGGTATAAAGCGAGCGTCTGCTGCGTTAATGATGTCCCGGAATTTCCACTCGGCAATTAGCACATTCGCCAAACCTTCACAATAGGACATGTTCATGCCAACCTGGGTCTCAAATAAAAACATTTTAGGAATAGAATACGAACTTGTCGTTAAAACAAGATAATGGAATGATTTTACTTATAAATTTCTCTGAGTGTAACTTTTTGCAACAATGTAAACAAACCTATGAAGCCAAGATGCGCCCATGCGGAGCGAGCTCTGAGGGCTAGTTGTTATTGAAACCAACGAAAGATGCTAGCGTATATAATATGGTAAAACTTGAAACCGCTCCATACAGCTCAGAAAAGAAAAAAAAAACAGGTCCACGTGGAAAAAGGTTGTACACCAACGGCTATTGACCTGCTCAAAAAATGGTTTTGCGACAGAACCTTATCATCGACCTTTCAAAACGGCTTTTGGATAAATCTTACCGAAGTAATTGATCCCTGACCCCTCTATTGTCACACAACGACTCAAAAATTTCATTTTGTTAAGTTTGAGTAATGCTCAAAATCTTCTACGAGTTGTGTTTGGTCAACATTTAGCAAATCTACGTGTACTAATGCCAGAAATTTTTCATAGAATACAGATACATTCAAGACGTTCTTTCGTTTTCAATGTTTCTCTGTGTGTGTGTGTGTGTATACGATTTCAACTAACTTGGGCAAATTTACTTTTTGATCATTCGAAACGATTTTACGATTTTTTATATGACTGCTTTTTTTACTTCTGCCTTATTTATACATCCGCTGCGTTGTGCAGTCATTGTGGCGTCTATGACTACGTTTGAGATCAGTATACCAATGTTTTTTTTTTTTTTTTTGTGTCTGATGGAGGTAGTCACTATAATAGTTTTTAGCAATTGATCAGCATTTTTTAAGTGAAAGAGAAGTGTAAAATAATACAAACGAAATGAAGATAGAAGAAATAAAGGTACGAAGATTATTATGCTAAAATTATGTTAATTAAGAAAACCCGTATGTGGAGGTGGCGATCCTCGTCAACCTCCATATGAGAGTAAAGTCTTTCCGATCGCCACAAGAACGTTATGGGCCATTGGTTATTTAAAGGCGCTTATAACTCACCTTCGTCATATCGAGTATTTGTCAGTTCTAAGCAAGAGCCGGTGTCGGCAGGCTTCTCACTGAGACTCTCCACTTGTACCGCTGAATCTGGAAATAAACAGGGTAGTCAACGAACATAAGCGGAATTTGTGGCTGGAACACTTGGAGCAATGTAACTTAGGCACCGGTGCAGGCAAACTGTGGGCCACTGTTAAGTCTCTCTCGAACCCCGGTAGACGGGACGACAGGACCTCGAGTCACTTTTGGCGAGATAACCGTGACTGATCCGAAGAGATGCGCCAGGTTGTTCAACCGTCAATTTATTGTGCATCCCGAGAGAGACAGGGCAAGGAGGAGAGCCATTCGCCGTATTCGTGGTCTCCGAGCCGATGAACAGCCATCACAATTTACCGTGGGCGAAGTTACAAATGTCTTCCAAGTCTTTGGGCCCCGACGGAATCTCTACATTGATGCTGAAGAATCTCGATTCACCTGGAGTTGAGTACCTTACCACTGTCCTTAACCTGTCATTGAACACTCTTATAGTTCCCGATGTCTGGATGAATGGGCAGAGTGATCCCGCTACTGAAGCCTGGAAAAGACCCGAGTTTGGGGGAGTCGTACAGACCGATCTCCCTTCTCTCACCAGTGGCAAAGACGCTTGAGGCATTACTCCTCCCGAGCCTCGTAGGAGAATTTCCATTCGCCGAGCATCAACATGGATTTCGGAGACTGCACAGCACAACAACAGCTTTGCATGCCATCACCACACACATTTGGCGTGGCTTCAATCAACCCAGGCCATGTGATAGGACGGTCCTCGTGGTACTGGACCTATCGAAGGCATTCGACACGGTCAGCCATGCCGAATTATTTGAGGACATCGCCAACACGTCCCTCCAGCCAGGCCTGAAACGATGGGTCGCGAATTATCTGTGTGGCCGCCAGTCATTTGTGGAATTTAGGGATAAGAAGTCGAAACACCGTAGAGTGAAACAGGGAGTTCCCCAAGGTGAGGTGATATCTCCGGCTCTGTTTAACCTCTACCTATCCTCCATACCACCCCCTCCAGACGGCTTAGAGATCGTATCATATGCAGTTATTGTGCTATGCAGTCTTCGAAATCCATGCTTATGCTCGTTGAATGGAAATTCTCCTACAAGGCTCGTGAGGAGTAATGCCTCAAGAGTCTTTGCTACTGGTGCCTCCCCCCAACTAGGGTCCTTTCCGGTAGCGGGATCCCTCTGCCCATTTTCCAGACATCGGGAACTATAAGAGTGTTCAAAGACAGGTTGAGGACCATAGTAAGGTACTCAAGTACAGGTAAATCTAGATTTTTCAACATCAATGTAGAGATTATGTCGGGGCCCAACGCCTTAGATGATTTGGCGCCATGGATGATATTCGTAACTTCGCCCACAGTAAATTGTGATGGCTGTCCATCGGCTCGGAGACCACGAATACGGCGAATGGCTCTCCTCTTTGCCCTGTCTCTCTCGGGTTGAACAACCTGGCGCATCTCTACGGATGAGTCACGGTTACTTCACTAAAAGTGACTGAGGTCCTATCATCCCGTCTACCGGGGTTCGAGAGTGACTTAACAGTAGACCACAGCTTGCCCAAACCGGTGCCTAAGTTACATTGCTCCAAGTGTTCCAGCTACAAAATTCCAGATTGTTTTCTATGTAAATACTTTTTTCACTTATGCGATTTCAGTTTCATATATGAACGGAATTTGGGGTATAAAAACATTGTCAGTTAAACGGTATATTCAGTAAAGCGATTTACACTTAAGCGAATTTAATTTCATTTAATAATACCAAATATTAATGGTTTTTCCTATCAAGTTTCATTTAAGCGAGATTTTTCACTAAAACGAATTGCAGTTAAGCAGTCCCGGCACGGGTAGCTGTAAGCCCCACACAGTCTGGAACATTGAGGTCCGATCTATGTGGTGCTCATTGCTGCCACGAGAAGCTTAGCTGCTGTTGCGGATAGTGGAATGCTTCATACAGAGTAGCAGCAACGGCAGTCGCGAATAATCAGGGGTATCGAGCGGAGAGTCTCAGTGAGAGGCCGGGTGGAACCGGTTCTTGCACAAATACTGAGTGCCTAAGATGCTTGATATCAAATTCTACCCGATATTTTATACTCTATACTAAATTATAACAACTGGAGCAAATGCCATTGGCAAAATTTTGTTTATTTATCAAACAATTTGAATTGTATTTTTTAATATGTTTTTCCTCATTTTATAGAATACTCTTCCGCACCTTGAATCATCAGTACGATTACATTTACGATTGGACAATGCTGAAACAGAAGACCCATCAAAGTCAACCGAATACGGCGCTTCTATTAGGCCAAGCCGAGACCCGTAACGACAGAGAACGGGAAAGAGAGAAGGAGAAAGAGAAAGCGAGCGGCAAGACTATGCTCTCTGAATAATTTTAACTTTTATGCTTAAACAAATAGTTAAATATTAACTCATGTAAAATTCAACAAATACAAAATTTGCATACAATTATTGCTGCAAAATAATTTGCATCATCCACTAAAAATATATATTACGATAATTATTAATATTAATAATTTTGAATTATGTCAATAAATGCTAACTGTGTTGGAGTTAAAACAAAAACAAAGTTATAATAAAAACAACAAAAACGAAAAATAAAATAAAAATAAAATATAATAGAAAACAACAAATAACAGATGATATTTTAAGAATCTAGAGAATGTATCGAAACTTCTTAATACATACACATACAAACACCCACACACACACACACACACACACACCTTATAATATTACAAATAATTACAATATCGAAACTAATAAAGTTTTAAAATGTATACCTTTAACTTCCACCCCCCCCAGATTATGTAGAAATATCAAATATGACGATGTTCTGGCAACCCAATATATATGGTTTGCCAAAAAAATTGACAAATTTTTTCACAGCTTGTGACTCTGTAATTGCATTCTTTCTTCTGTCAGTTATCAGCTGTTACTTTTAGCTTGCTTTAGAAAAAAAGTAAAAAAAGTATATTTGATTAAAGTTCATTCTAAGTTTTATTAAAAATTTATTTACTTTCTTTTAAAAAATCCGCAATTACTTTTTGGGCAACCCAATACATGTTCTTTTCATATGCTTTATTAAGCGTGCTTTATTTGACCAGTTAGCTCATCTGCCAGTTTTTTTTTGGTGCATAGGGAAAAGTACCTATTACGTTAGGCGAAAAGACGAGCAGTATAACATTGCAGGCAATAGATTGTGCTTTACATTTATTTTGCTGTAAATTAAACTGAGTTTGGTACCGTCTTTCTTTCCAATTGCCCTTGGGACTAAGAAATATCGCAAATTAATTTTGACCAAATTTCATTATCTTTCGAGTTAGGAAAACTAAGATAATTTTCTAACACATGGTATTAATGATTGCGCCATATTCCCCTAATAAAATTCCTTTTTTTTCTAAGGATGATGGGAAACTGAAAGCAAGCCAAAACAAAAGCAGCGCCAAAAAGACGCAGTTGAACACTCGGGCAAAAGTTCCTTTTGGCGATTTGAATTCGCTGTTGTATCCAGAAAAGTACCTATTACGTTAAGTGTAGGTGGGCGTAAACATTTTTCACCGAATAATAAGAGTTAGTTAGCTGCGCACAACAAGCCGATTACTGGCTTAGATGTATGTCCATAGTGGCATGGGGCGGATTAATATCTGCACCCTCTTTTCAACCTAACCTAGCTAGCTGCCAAATAAAACACGCTTATTAAAAGTGTAGTAATTTTCAAATTTCTTCATATAAGTCTTATTTGTGACCATGTCACGACAAAAACAAGGAAGAACAGGGCAATCCCATGGAAGCGGTTTCTACGCACCTTCCTCGGCAAGGGCTGCCGCCACAGTGCACGTGTTCGTCCTTTTTTCGTCATGGGACAGGCACATCCCGGAGTGCCTTCTCCGCACGCCTCTGGTCAGTGTCGGGGTGGAAAAGAACCCCGGACTCTGGTTCTGTTCGGTTTGCCAGAACCGCCTCCCATCTTCGGTCGGTGTCAGTGAGGTGTAACCGGTGCATGGAGTGGGTACATTTCCGATCTTGCTCTGGCCATACGTCACTACGAGAGTTTAGTCACATTGAATATGTTTAAAGGTGCTGTGCGAACATACCTAGCAGTGGGCCACAAGGTTCGTCGTCGTCGCCTTCTGCGTCCTCGTCGCCTTCTGCGTCCTCGTCGCCTTCTGCGTCCTCGTCGTCTTCTGCGTCCTCGTCGCCTTCTGCGTCCCGTCGCCTTCAGCGTCCTCGTCGCCTTCTGGGTCCTCGTCGCCTTCTGGGTCCTCGTCGTATTCTTCGTCCTCGTCGTATTCTGCGTCCTCGTCGCCTTCTGCGTCCTCGTCGCCTTCTGCGTCCTCGTCGCCTTCTGCGTCCTCGTCGCCTTCTGCGTCCTCGTCGCCTTCTGCGTCCTCGTCGCCTTCCGCGTCCTCGTCGCCTTCTACGTCCTCGTCGTCGGACTATGTGACCCCCCGACCTCTTCCGTGCGGCAATATACGCAAGAGCAGCATCCCAGCCCCAATATTGTCAGGCCAGTGCCGGGAAGTGTATTATTTTTGCGATTGAATTGCAACGGTCTCCGATGCAAGATTGACGAGATAGTGGATTTTATGAGTCAGAAGAACATACTGGTTGCAGCGATCCAGGAGACAAAGCTGACCAACACCTGCAGCCTGCAAAATTGGAACGGAAACAATGTGCTAAGTAAGGATCGCTTAAGGAATGGAGGTGGGAGATTGGCCATCGTGATACAGCATTCCGTGCAGTATAGACCCATCTCGCCTTCGCTTGGCGCTAGTGACCCCTACTCGGAGTGCATGGGGATAGCAGTCAGGTTCGGTACTGCCGAGATAGAGCTATACAACGTGTATATACAGCCGTTTGGTAGCTGTGTCCTAATTAATGGCCAAGCTTACAAACCCGACATAAGTGGGTTACTATCTGCACGGTGAATGAGAATGCCCCCTCTAAGATTACGAGGACGAGCAGCAGCTCGCCAGACATTTCCATTCAATCGTTATTTCTTTGGGATCAGACCACCTCCCCATAATTGTCACCATCGACCGACTTGCCCACTTCATAAACTCTGAATCAGAAGAACCCCGATTGGGTCGGCTTCGGGGAGTACACCAATCGCCGATTCAGTGAACTGCCAACCCTCTCGAATGTGTTAGTTGCCTAGAGGAAATTCCAGGACATCATTAACGCAGCAGACGCTTGCTTTATATCAGCCAGTTAAATACCCCAAGTACGGCCCAATTTCCCGGCGCAGACAGTGGTACTCGCAGAGGGACGTGATGGGATTCGATGTACAGACCCCACTAAACCCAGAATCAGCGAGCTGAATCTGGAAATAAACAGGGCAGTCAACGAACATAAGCGGCATTTGTGGCTGGAATACGTGGAGCAATTTAACTTAGGCACCGTTTTAGGCAAGCTGTGGTCTACTATTAAGTCACTCTTGAACCCCGGTAGACGGGATGACAGGACCTCAGCCACTTTTGGCGAAGTAACCGTGACTGGACCGAAGAGGTGCGCCAGGTTGTTCAACTGTCAATTTATTGTGCATCTCGAGAGTGACAGGGCTAGGAGGAGAGCCATTCGTCGCATCAGTGGTCTCCGAGCCTATGGACAGCCATCACAATTTACCGTGGACGAAGTGGAGCCAAGTTTTCCAAATCGCAGGGCCTCGACGGAATCGCTACACTGAGGCTGAAGAATCTGGATCTACCTGGAGTCGAGTACCTTACAACTATCCTAAAGCTGTCTCTGACCACTCTTATAGTACCCGATATCTGGAAGATGAGAAGAGTGATCCCGCTTCTGAAGACTTAAAAGGAACCCAGTAAGGGGGAGTTGTACAGACCGATCTCCCTTCTCTCATCAGTAGCTAAGAAGCTTGAGGGATTACTCCACCCGAGCCTGGTTGGAGAACTTGCATTCGCCGAGCATAAGCATGTTTTCAGTAGACTGCACAGCACAACAACTGCTTTGCATGCCATCACTAAAATTTCTCCTAAAGACCCGAAGAAATTTTCTTTAAATACAACATTTCTTAGAAAGAAAGGATATTTGCATAACATTTTTTCTAAAGAAATATTGTTTAGAGAAAATTTGTATTTTTTTTTAATCTTTAAATAACATGTGACTAAATTTTGTATAGTTTTTTTATTTGAAGTTCATAGAATTTTGCCTTAATTTCTTATTTTGTATCTTATATTTTGTTTTTTAGTTGAACGCAAGACTCCCAAACTGGATGATTTTTTATTTAGAACAACACACACTTTAGATGAGCAACGACAAAAAACTTAATTGAATTTAACAATAAATGGGCCGTTAATACTGCCTGTTTTAGGGGTGCATGCTTAGGGAATACTGAAAAAGACAGCAGGTGCCTACGTTACCTGATCATCTTATGATCATTAGAAAGAAGCTGTAGCCAGAAAGACATTTGAATAGGAACTCATTATTCGCGCCAACACCAGAAGACCGAAACTTCAATGGAAAAATCAGGTCAAGGATAAGATTTTGAAGTTTGATGTTAAAAATTGGAGCAATTCCGCACAAGACCGAAGAGCTTGGAACAATTTTAAATGCTTGCTCTCTTAAAAACCTTGGTAAGTGAAAAACTTATTGAAAAGTAGTTTCAGTGACAACTTAATTTTTGGCTTAATTTGGGTTTAAATTCATTTTTTGATTAGAAAATTTTATTGAAATATTGTCTTTAATAGAGATATTGTCTTTAGAGGAAATTTTATGGAAATTTTGTCTTTAGAGAAAATTTCATGGAAAATTTGTCTTTAGAGAAAATTTCATAGAAATTTTGTCTTTAGAGAAAATTTCATGGAAATTTTGTCTTTAGAGAAAATTTCATGGAAATTTTGTCTTTAGAGAAAATTTCATGGAAATTTTGTCTTTAGAGAAAATTTCATGGAAATTTTGTCTATAGAGAAAATTTCATGGAAATTTTGTCCTGATAGAAAATTTCATGGAAATTTTGTCTTTAGAGGAAATTTCATGGAAATTTTGTCTGTAGAGAAAATTTCATGGAAATTTTGTCCTTAGAGAAAATTTTCTGGAAATTTTGTCTTTAGAGAAAATTTCATGGAATTTTTGTCTTTAGAGAAAATTTCATGGAAAATTTGTCTTTAGAGAAAATTTCATGGAAATTTTGTCTTTAGAGAAAATTTCATGGAAATTTTGTCTTTAGAGAAAATTTTCTGGAAATTTTGTCTTTAGAGAAAACTTTCTGGAAATTTTGTCTTTAGAGAAAATTTTCTGGAAATTTTGTCTTTAGAGAAAATTTTCTGGAAATTTTGTCTTTAGAGAAAATTTTCTGGAAATTTTGTCTTTAGAGAAAATTTTCTCTAAAATTTCCATGAAATTTTCTCTAAAGACAAAATTTCCATGAAATTTTCTCTAAAGACAAATTTTCCATGAAATTTTCTCTAAAGACAAAAATTCCATGAAATTTTCTCTAAAGACAAAATTTCCAGAAAATTTTCTCTAAGGACAAAATTTCCATGAAATTTTCTCTACAGACAAAATTTCCATGAAATTTCCTCTAAAGACAAAATTTCCATGAAATTTTCTCTAAAGACAGAATTTCCATGAAATTTTCTATCAAGACAAAATTTCCATGAAATTTTCTCTAAAGACAAAATTTCCATGAAATTTTCTCTAAAGACAAAATTTCCATGAAATTTTCTCTACAGACAAAATTTCCATGAAATTTTCTCTACAGACAAAATTTCCATGAAATTTCCTCTAAAGACGAAATTTCCATGAAATTTTCTATCAAGACAAAATTTCCATGAAATTTTCTCTAAAGACAAAATTTCAATTTTCTCTAAAGACAAAATTTCCATGAAATTTTCTCTAAAGACAAAATTTCCATGAAATTTTCTCTAAAGACAAAATTTCCATGAAATTTTCTCTAAAGACAAAATTTCCATGAAATTTTCTCTAAAGACAAAATTTCCATGAAATTTTCTCTAAAGACAAAATTTCCATGAAATTTTCTCTAAAGACAAAATTTCAATGAAATTTTCTCTAAAGACAAAATTTCCATGAAATTTTCTCTAAAGACAAAATTTTCATGAAATTTTCTCTAAAGACAAAATTTCCATGAAATTTTCTCTAAAGACAAAATTTTCAGAAAATTTTCTCTAAAGACAAAATTTCCAGAAAATTTTCTCTAAAGACAAAATTTCCAGAAAATTTTCTCTAAAGACAAAATTTCCAGAAAATTTTGTCTTTAGAGAAAATTTTCTGGAAATTTTGTCTTTAGAGAAAATTTTCTGGAAATTTTGTCTTTAGAGAAAATTTTCTGGAAATTTTGTCTTTAGAGAAAATTTTCTGGAAATTTTGTCTTTAGAGAAAATTTTCTGGAAATTTTGTCTTTAGAGAAAATTTTCTGGAAATTTTGTCTTTAGAGAAAATTTTCTGGAAATTTTGTCTTTAGAGAAAATTTTCTGGAAATTTTGTCTTTAGAGAAAATTTTCTGGAAATTTTGTCTTTAGAGAAAATTTTCTGGAAATTTTGTCTTTAGAGAAAATTTTCTGGAAATTTTGTCTTTAGAGAAAATTTTCTGAAAATTTTGTCTTTAGAGAAAATTTCATGGAAATTTTGTCTTTAGAGAAAATTTCATGAAAATTTTGTCTTTAGAGAAAATTTTATGAAAATTTTGTCTTTAGAGAAAATTTTCTGGAAATTTTGTCTTTAGAGAAAATTTTCTGGAAATTTTGTCTTTAGAGAAAATTTTATGGAAATTTTGTCTTTAGAGAAAATTTCATAAAAAATTTGGCCTTTCCATGAAATTTTGTCTGTAGAGAAAATTGTATGGACTTTTTGTCTGTAGAGAAAATTTCATGGATATATTGTCTTTAGAGAAAATTTCATGGAAATTTTGTCTTTAGAGAAAATTTCATTTTAATTTTGTCTTAAGAAACTTTGACACCGCACCAACCATTCAAAATGATTTCTTTATTTAGTTTATTGCACATGGGTGTGTATGATTAATTTTCGTTAATTATGCCCAGGTATGCCATACATCATACGCCACATTGGCCACTAATGGTTCATAAAAAAAATACTTAGCAAAAATTATTTGCAAATCTAATCGCTAAGTCATGGGTTCTACGGATTCAATGACATCTCTTTTTTCACTGAAACATATCCGTAGACAACCCACGCATTTCTGACATATAATAAAAGGAACACATGGCTTGTACTGATGACGTAGTTGTATATTATGAAATTGAGATATAAACAACTCATATATCTGAGGAAACTGCCAACCTTTTTTTTTTTGACCAGTGTAATTTACAAAGCTTCGGATTCCGGTTCGGAGTAATCATTCTCAACTCTGATTCGCCCTCCGACCCTCGTTTTGAATACAAGGACAGATTGCATCTTTTGTTCAACATTTTGATACGCTAGTTTGTTGCAAACAAATTTAAACAACCTCCATCATCTGTCGGTGTCGGTGCGGTGTAACAAGTACATCACTACAGGAGTATAGTCTCATTGAATAACTTGCAAGGTGTTGTGCTAACGGTGACAGTAGTGGGTCACATGCTTCCTCGTATTATGTAACCCCTTCAACTTCTTCCGTGTGGCAATATACGCAACAGCAACACCCCAGACCCAATATGGATGAGCCAATGCCGCGGAGTGCATCTTTCATGCAATTGAATTGCACTGCTCTCCGAGGCAAGATCGACGAAATAGTGGACTTTATGAGTCAGAAAACATAATGGTTGCAGCGATCTAGGACAAAAAGCTGATCGACACCTGCAGCCTGCACAGTTGTCACGCATACAGAATGTGGGTGGGGACTGGCCTTCGTGACATACCATACCCATCTCGCCTGCTCCTGGCGCTAGTCACTTCAACATGGAATGTATGGGGACAGCACTCAGGTCCGGTACTGCTGGCTGACAGTAGGCCCGACATTAGTGGCTTACTGTCAGGCCATAATTGCCGGGTCCTAGGATGTTTTAATGCGCGTCATACTTTATGGCATTCTCTTCTATGTAACGCCCAGCGCACATTGGGAAAAAAACTATGCCATTTGAGAACGGATAGAGATAGGTTAGGTTAGGTTTAAGTGGCAGTCTGCCATCATACTCACTCAGACGTTTTCGTCCATTGTGATACCACAGGAACAGAAGAAGGAAGATGCCTTCTAGTTCCTATCGTTGAATCATCCAGATCGCTTTAAAAAGCCCAATAACTTGCGAATGTTCACATCCGCTAAATCAGACAGGTTCTCAAAGAAATGAGAACCTAAAGTGGAACTCCTTCTGAATGCTAGTGCGGGACACACACACAGAAGGTGTTCTATAGTCTCTTCTTCTTCGATGCCCTCACAGCTTCTGCGAAAGTCGTTGCTGGCATCCTTCAGTGTGTCAGCAAGTTTTCCTGTCTGTTCTAGCCAATGACAGCAAAGCGGTAGACCTTTTCAACTCTATATTAGGCCACATAGTTTTGGAATGCTCATAGTGCCCTCTTTGTGACCATCTATCATTCGTTGCCCTTCAGGTCTGATCCTGAAAACTTAGCTTTGATGTCGCTAAAGGCATACCCACAGATTCCAGTTCCCCTGGAATGTGTAAGGTAGATCCTAGTCTCGCAAGCATGTCCGCTTTACAATTCCCGGAGATATCTTTGTGGCCCGGCACCAAGAACAGGTGAATTTTGAACTGTTCAGCCATCTCGTTGAGAGATCTGCGATAGTCGAGGGCGGTTTTTGTGTTCAGAAATACGTTCTCCAGGGATTTAATGGCTGCCTGGCTGTCTGAGAAGATATTTATGCCAATCGTCGTAATGACATTATATCTTAGCCATTCCACCACTTCCTTAATTGCAAGGATCTCTACTTGGTACACACTGCAGTGGTCGGGTAATCTTTTCGATGTGACCAGCTCTAGTTCTTTAGAGTACATCCCAAAGCCCATCTGGTCGTCTAGTTTGAAACCATCCGTATATAAGTCTATGTTACTACTTTTACCAGGAATGTAGTAGTTCCAATCGGTTTTACCAGGAACTGTGGTGCAGTACTTTTTTTTCATTAAAAAGTGGCTCAGGCAGAGTACAATCCACACTGCCTGGAACATCGGACATTGTATTAAGGAGTATTAAGGAGTTCGTAGCCACATGACCAGAGAGAAAGCTGCCTTAGCCATTAGGCAAGGCTCTACTCTCCTCTACTTTGGAATGTAGCCATTAACAATATATTATTGTCTCTGGAAAAAAAGGTGTAAAAGTGGTCGCGTATTGTGTTTAGGTGAAAGTTTCTTAGAGATATACTTCAGGAAGCTCTACGTACGACAGCGAAGTTGGCTGCGGAAAGTGGTCTAGGCGAAAATTCGTGCAAGACGGAAGTAGTTCTTTTCAGCAGGAGATACAAGTTGCCTACAGTGGCACCTGTCTCCTTGGGAGGAGAAAATGTTCCATTTACAGAAAGCGCAAAATACCTGGGTGTTTTGTTAAACAAAAAATTGAACTTCAAATCCAACATTTTGGAAAGGGCAAGAAAGGCCACTCCTGCCCTATACACCTGCAAGAGAGTCATTGGCAATAGTTGGGGGTTTAGACCGCGTGTCATGCATTGGGTATATACTGCAGTTGTCAGACCTATAATGCTATATGGTGTTGTGATCTGGTGGACGGCGCTTCAAAAGTCCACATACTGTTCAATACTTAACCGAATCCAACGGATGGCTAGTTTGTGCACCACAGCCACACTGAGGACGACACATCTGATGCACTGAATTTAATGCTACATCGAATGCCTCTGAACATTGTGGCTAGACAAATTGCAGCGACCACTGCCGTGAGGTTAAGGGAGCTTTCTCATTGTTCATGTAGCGGCCACGGACAGTGCGTTATCCTTGATACAATATCCGATGTTCCAGGCAGTGTGGATTACACCCTACCTGAGCCGCTTTTTGATAAAAAGTACTGTACCACTATTCCTGATAGAACCGATTGGAACTACAATATCCCTGGTAACAGAAGTTACATAGACTTCTATACGGATGGTTATAAATTAGACGACCAGGTGGGCTTTGGGGTGTACTCTAAAGATCTAGAACTGGTCATATCGAAAAGATTACCCGACCACTGCAGTGTGTATCAAGCGGGGATTCTTGCAAATAAGGAAGTGGTGGAATGGCTAAGATATAAGGTCATTACGACGATAGGTGAAAATATCTTCTCAAACAACAAGTCGGTTATTAAATCCCTGGAAAACGTATTTCTGAATACAAAAAGCGCCCTCGACTGTCGCAGATCTCTCATCGAGATGGCTGAACAGTTCAAAATCCACCAATTCTGGGTGCCTGGCCACCGATATATCTCCGGGAATAGTTAAGCGGTCGAGGTTGCGAGTTAGTCCCTAACCTACACATTCCAGGGATACTGGAATCTGTGGGTATGCCTCTAGCGACATGTAAGCTATGTTTTAGGAACAAGCCCGAAGGACAACGAATGATAGATGATCACAACCGCCTCTTTGTGATCATCTATCATTCGTTGTTCCAAAACTATGTGGCCTATTCTAGACTTGAAGAGGTCTACTGCTTTGCTGTCATTGGCTAGAACAGACGTCTCAGTCATAGTGTCCCTCATGATAAGTCACTATCTAATCGGTAAACATGCTGACTGATTGAAGGTTGCCAGCAACGACTTTTGCAGAAGCTGTGAGAACATCGAAGGAGTTCCGCTTTAGGTTCTCATTTCTTTGAGAACCTGTCTGATTTAGCGAATGTAGCGGATGCGATCTGGATGGTTCTATGGTAGGCACTAGAAGGCATCATACTTCTTCTGTTCCTGTGGTATCACAATGGACGAAAACGTCTAAGTCAGTCTAATGGCAGACTGCCACTTAAACCCAATCTAACCTACCATTGCCAAGTTTTTACCGTTCCTTACAAAACCATTTGGCCTTTTTCCCGTTCAGTTACAATTTTAATTTCTTTCTCATGCTTACAAATCAAATCACAAAAAAGGGAAATTCTTTTTATACCCACCACCATACCATGGGGATATACTTATTTAGTCATTCCGTTTGTAATGCCTCGAAATATTCGTCTAAGACCCCATAAAGTATATATATTCTTGATCGTCTCGACGTTCTGAGTCCGCACGTCTGTCGAAACCACGATAGATGCCGAACGCGTAAAGCTAGCCGCATGAAATTTTGTACAGATACTTAATATCGATGTAGGTGGTTGGGGATTGCAAAGGAGCCATATCGGTTTAGATTTAGATATAGCTCCTATATAAACGATCTCCCGATTTGACTTCTTGAGCCTCTGAAAGCCGCAATTAACCTGATATAGCTCCCATATAAACCGGTCTCCCGATTTGCCTTCTTGAGTCCTTACAAGCCGCAATTTTTGACCAATTTGGCTGAAATTGAGCATGTAATGTTTTGTTATGACTTCAAACAGCCTAGTACGGTCCAAATCGGTTCATAACCTGATATAGCTCCCATATAAACCGATCTCCAAATTTGACTTCTTGAGCGACTGGAAGCATCAATTTTTGTCCGATTTAACTGAATTTTTGCATGTAGTGTTTTCTTATGACTTCCAACAACTGCGCCAAGAACTAATTAAATCGGTCTATAACCTGATATAGCTCCCATATAAACCGATCTCCCGATTTGACTCCTTGAGCCCCTGGAAGCCGCAGTTTTTGTCCAATTTGGCTGAAATTTTGCAAATAGTTCTTCTGTTATGACTTTCAGCAACTGCGCCAAGTACGGTCCAAATCGGTCTATAACCTGATAAAGCTCCCATATAAACCAATCTCCCGATTTGACTTCTTGAGCCCCTGGAAGCCGCAATTTTTTTCCAATTTGGCTGAAATTTTGTATGTAGTCTTCTGTTATGACTTCCAACAACTGTGCCTAGTACGGACCAAATCGGTCCTTAACTTAATATAGCTCCCATATAAACCGTTCTCCCGATTTGACTTCTTGAGCCCTTTCAATCCGTAAGTTTTGTCCGATTTGCCCGAAATTTTGCATGTAGTGTTCCGTTATGACTTCCAACAACTGTGCTAAGTACGGTTCGAATCGGTCTATAATCTGATATAGCTCCCATATAAACCGATTGACTTCTTGAGCCCCTCGGGTAGCCGCAATTTTTGTCCGATTTGGCTGAAACTTTGCACGAAATGTTCTGTTATGACTTCCAATATCTGTGTCGGTCTATAACCTGATATAGCTTCCATATAAACCGATCTCCCGATTTGACTTCTTGAGTCCTTACAAGTCGCAATTTTTGTCCGATTTTGCATACGACTTTCAACAACTGTGTGCCAAATGCGGCCCAGATCAGTTTATAATCTCCCATTTAAACCGGTCTTTGGATCATCCTTGTTCGGCTCCTAGAAGCTTTAATTTTTGCTGGTTTGACAAAAGTTTGGTATGTAGAATAAAATTATGACCTTCAAAAAAATTTATTTTGTAAAATTTTTTAGCAGAATCCATGGTGGCGGGTTCCCAAGATTCGGTCCATCGGAACTAGGCACCCTTTTACTTGTTATATGTTTAATTTTTTTAAAGCTTTACTCTGCGATATGCCGTCGGACTTTTCCGTAGTATTCTTATCCTCGCCAAAGACATTACTTTTGTTTGTGTATATGTATATGCAAATATACATATTGACATGTTGAGAGATATGTATGTAAGAGTGATTCCGCCCAATGTACACAACGATGAAACTCTGAATCTATCGACGAAACGGAATTCAGAAGTGAATTTGGCGTAACCGAGTTAAGAACAAACGGATGTGAATATCTCGTTAAATATTCCAATGTAAAAAAAAAAAAACACACACACAAAACCAAAAGAGAAGAAAAAAGCAATGAAAATGAATTGATGATGTACTCGTTTGGTATTTGGGTAGCTAGCATCCAGGAATTGTTAGCAAATAATTGCCACTACATTTCAAAAACAAATCACAATCGAAGACAGAAAGAAAAACAAAACAACAAAACACCATATAAAAATACTAGAAACGTTGCTTTAATCTCTTGTACCCAACTATCGAATTTGGTTTGGGTTGTAATATCGCCTAGGCAAGGCTGTTGCTGGTGGTTGAGCTGGATTAAGGCGGTCGGTCGGTTGGTTGGTCGTCACCGTTGAAAACATCCGTTCGCAGTGGAGGCCTCTGTCGTCTACACTTAGAGTATCCGCTGTGCGTTGGAAATATGCGACGACTTTCAATCCAAATGCTGTAGCCAGCGAGAGCGCATGACCGAACATCAAATATACCAGAGTCTTTGGAATTTGTTTATGTATGTGTTGCAGTGTATGCTCTCTTTCTTTTTGTCCATGTATATGTGTGTGTAGCAGTGAAAGTGGAGAAAAAAGCTTTGCATGTTCACAATGATTGAATAAAAGTGTGTGTGTGTGTGTAAGAGTGTATTAAAATGTTGTGCTGCCTCACGTACACACACACATACATATAAACAAGCACACACCACAACCACTGGGTACTGTGCATACATAGTTGTAGTGGAGATGAAAAGCTAACGAGCAACTTCCGTTTGTCATACAAAATGCATGATGAACCAATGAGGATTGAGACCCTTGTGCGGCAGAGACACTTGATGTGCTCCTTTTTGGCCATGCAAAATGGGGGTGGACCATCAGCGCCTGGGCACGCCTCTTATAAATTATGGAAACATGTCCTCCCCAAAATAAACTGGAGTTAGTAAAACTCATCATAGAATTCTTTATCACACGGCTGTTGTCTAGTTGTGAAATCTGTTCGGGTCCGTTTAGTTTAAACAATAGCAGCAGATACAGATACAGATAGATATCTACACTTACTTACACTTACTGTCTGCCTCTGCTTGTTCTTGTTGTTGTTCTTCTTCTTCTACTTCGTCTTCATGTTCTTGGCAAGGCAAGGCGACTCACTCGTGGGCCAAATCCTTCTCGAGATACAATAATTATACCCATAACAGTGCGTGTTTGTTATCCAAGCGGCCGACGACTACGACGACCACCACCAGACCAACAAACCAACCAACCAACCGACCGACCGAACAGCCAGCCACGCAGGCAGTCAAGTCAGTCAGCCAGCCAACGAAGCAGCCAAACAACCTACTTTATAATTTATCAAGCTTATTTGTGATTCATAGTTAGCATTCGTTATTTCATTATCAATTGTGATCAATTTTATAATTAAAGTTTCATATCTGGTGGCGGCGGCGACGGTAAACGAATGATTTGCATATCCCATACAGCTAGCCAGCCAACCAGCCAGCCAGCATACCAACAACATACTACAACTGCATCCCAAAATCCTAAGGGAAAGTGAAGAAAATTTATAAAACAAATACTAAAGATCCAAGGATATATAGGGGCCGAATCCATTTCACCTCCCCCCCCTCCCCCATACTCACAAGAAGTGTTGTTGCGTCCGTTAATTGTGCATTAATAAATTTAAGAAATATAGAGAAAAAAATCGCAAACGCGAGTGTGTGTGTCAGTGAGTGCGTTCTAGAGTGCCAACGCTTAATCCATATACCATAGCAAACAAAATAGCAAAGGATATCGCTGGAGAAAATAAATCAACAAAAGAAGAAAAGCAAAGAATTTAAATTGGCCTTTCCAGGGGCCCAACGCAAAAGATTTCGAAAATTTGTTAATTTGTGTTGTCCTGCTTGTTGTAAGCAGGATTTGTGCTTGAAATTGTTTAAAAGTGCTTCAAAATTTACTCTCCAACGACTTTTGACGCCTCCAGGGCGTTCAAACTAGAAGAAGATTTCGTGGGAGGCTGCATGACCATGTCGATGTACTCATCGACGGATAAAATGAAAATGTCGGCGCCCAGTTGTTTTCCCGGTCGCTACAGTCCTTCCTATCGAAGTTCCGAGCAAATGAGGCGCTGCATGCCAAATCCTTCGGTAAGCATTTACAATTCAATTAAAAATTAATGCAAATTAAAGCATAAAATGGAGTTTGTTGTATCGTTCGTTCGTTCGTTCGTTCATTCATTCATTTGCACACACCCACACCCGCATAGACATCCAAACAACGCACAGAGTAATAATGAATTATTCAAATCAAATCATATCTCCAACATTGCCATGTTGTTGCTGTACAAAAGTTGCACATTAAATTGGCCTACATGAATGATGTACTCGTACTTAGAAAATTTTAAAGTTTCAAAAATGAAACATGAAACTATGTATTTAAGGTTTCTTTTGTATTGAATGAATTCTGTTACAAAATTATGAGATTTATATTTTTTGAGGGGGAAAAGTTTCTCGCGGATTTTTTTGGTTTAGGAAAATTAGGAGTTGGCAAACCCTTAAAATTAAGATCATCGAAGATTTAACGATAAATTGGTGCAAAAAAAAAAAACAAAAATAATTAAAACCACTGAAAAACAAACATTTTGATTTTTTTTTGATAACTACATATCCTTGAGTTAGACTAACAGAGATGAATAAAACCCTTGAAATTGTCTTTAGATTTCATTGCAGCATATTGGCCGGCTATAGACCATTTTGTTAATCTGAACCGTTCGTTTAAATAAGATTTTAAGACCAAAAAAGAAAGCGCAAACAGACTTTGAAATTGTATTAAAAGTTTCCCTTCTCCAAATTATTTGCCATGTCTCTCAACATGTTGAGATTACGCTGTAACATAACGTTAACAACATATTTGACCACTAGCAAATCTACTGAGAAATTTGTAAATCTTTGATGTTCGTCGAAATTTTTAAACAAAAGAAATGCCTGACAATAAACAGCAAAAAAATCGTCGGCAATTTTTAATCTGATTGTGGATGGATATACCCCTGGATATGGATATGGATGGATATATCCCTAATGTGCGTATATAACACCTTTCCAACTGAATGCTGAAAATAACAGAAAATCTCATTCTATTTTTTTCCGAAGTAACTTTTTTACCCATTTACTTAAGATTTGGAAGGCTAAGATAGGCATAGATCCTAGTATTAACAATCAGGCAGTACAGGGAATGGAAACCCAATCCAGCTTAACGAACAGGGACCCGACGATGGAACCATTACCGACTTTATAAGGAGTCGGAAGGCTAGACTAGGCAAATATCCTAAAACGATGGCATCAGGCAGTGCAGTGACAGGAAAGTCAATGCCGTCTAAATAACAGGGATCAGACGATGAGATCATCACTTATTCCCAAGATGTCCATTTACCAGAGGACCAATGATTGAGGTAATCCAGATAAACCTCCACCGGAGCGAGACCGCTACACACGCTCTGATGGAGAAAATCAGCAAAGGCATATTGCCTTAATTCAGGAGCCATGGACGACCCGGAACAAAGTTTCTGGACTGAACCATTTCAACTACCAATTATTCTATGCTAACACTGGTACTCAGCCGAGGACCTGCGTTATTTGTCATAAAAATTGAATTATATATATTTTCCCCAGAGTTGTCAACGTCGAATGCAACAGTGGTGAGACAGGGAGACGGTGGAACATACCTGACATCTACCTTTCGACTCTCCAACACCGCCACCCACGTCGGAGCTGCAACAGCTGGTGAGGAAAGTAAAACAGATAGGAACGAGGTACTAATAGGGTGCGATGCGAACTCTCATCACATTTCGTGGGGTAGTACCATCATTAATAAGCGGGGCCAAGCCCTGGCAGAGTTCTTGAATACCAACGACCTAATAACACTTAATATTGGTAACACCGCTACCTTTGTTAATAGGATTAGGGAGGAGGTATTAGAAGTGACGATATGTTCGGAAAATCTTATCTATAAGGTTCAGGATTATAGGGTCCCCATGGAACACTCTTTCTCTGACCATCGCTACATTAGGGTTAGAATAGCACGGCCAGCGCCAACTGGACAAAATTCGGAAGGCTACTCAGAAGAAGACTTGGGCAAGATAATTTAGATTGTCCAAGCATAGAAGAGATTGACGAAAATGTCAACAGGATTGAGACTGCACTGGTGGGTAGGACTGCACATAGTTGGAAAGGAAATCAGTCCAAGAAAAACCTTGGAAGACCGGGGAGATTCGCAATATTGGGAAATAGGTCCGCAGACTTTTTAATAGAGCACGTCGTAAAAAAGCGGACGTTAATTGGGGTGTGTATTACACACGGTTCAAGGACTACAATAAGATTACCAGAGCGGCAAAACGTGCCTCCTGGAAGCTTTTCTGCGAACAGGTCGATAGCTTTAATGACGCTGCCAAGATAAAAAAGTTTCCCTCAAAAACCCATGTCCAAACTGAATCTTTAATAGACGACATGGGATTGAGAGCAGAGACAACGGAGGACATGTTGAGGCTTTTGATGAAAACCCATTTTCCACAGGATACGAAGGGGCTCACGGAGACATCGGCATCTTGGAATAATGACGTTGATCGAAGGTTTATAATTACGGAATTTCTGGTGAAGGAATCCTTGAGGAGCTTCAAACCATTCAAGTCACCCGGACCTGATGGAATTTTCCGGCGTTACTACAGAAAGAGGCAGACTATCTGGCGCCTCATCTGCCCAATATTGGGACCACTATATACTCCGATACCCAAGCCCGGCAAGGCAAGTTATGCGACACCAAAGGCTTTCAGACCCATAAGCCTTACGTCCTTTCTACGCAAAACCAAAAGCTTTTAAAAATGTGAACATTTTATCGCCACTGCTGACTGAGGAGGGATTTGCGTAGGCATGCCATCAACAAGCCGATTACTGGCTTAGGTGTATGTCCATAGTGGCTTGGGGCAGATTAACATCTGCGGCCTCTTTTCAACCTAACCTAACCTAAATAAAATAAAGTAAATAAAATACGATTAAAAAAATAAAATTAAACTAAATTAAGTGTTAGGAACAGAATCACGATTTTGGTATGTCATATGGGTCTAATAATATTAAATCTTCCCCTGGTACCTTCAGTCTGCATCTGGCAAGACTCACTGGTGTCTGCTAGCCGCGAAAGCCGGGCAATGACATTTGAAATGCCCCAAAGTCTCATCGTCTGCCCTTTCATTCACCCTTATTACGCTATGGCCCGGCACTCAAAGGATGCAGATTGTGCCATCCTCAGAGAAAGCGTTGATCTCCTTCTTACATTCCCAGACTGTTCGTAATCTTACCGTCCTGGTTGTTATTGCCTTTTACTGTAAGGATGTTCATACTCGACGTCCTCGGGTTAACACCACACCACCTCACGCATTCCATGGTCGCGGGGATCTCCGCCTTCAGGACCGTATTATGGTTAGGCGGATCTTAGTCCCTGGGTTCTCAATGTAGACCCCCAGGTCCACTCTGTCCTCTAGGTTTGATCCATCCGTGTAACATGATTTTTCAGATGGCAATACTAGGATTCCGTCCGTCCAAGCCTGTGCCGCTGGCAGCAGTACCTCGCACTCGACCTCAAGTGTCGTCTCAGGTATTCGATCGGAAACCTCTTCCCTTCCCACCAGGTTTCCTATCGTCGCCTCGATTATACCGCGATGGTATGAGCTGCTCCCATCCTCAATCCATTCTCCCATCGCCTTAAGTCTCATAGCCCCAGTGGCTGCCTCAATTTTTATCTGTATGTCATTGGGTCGGATATCTAGAATAGTCTCCATTGCCCTAATAGGCGTGGTCCTCATCGCTCCGCCTTTGCCAAGACAACATGTTCTCTGAACATGTTGTATGGTCCTTATGATGCACTTTTTCTTCATAGCAGTCCATCAAACTACTGAGGGGTAAGTGAGTATTGGTCTTATCATGCTTCTGTAGAGCCATTGGACTATGCTTGGACTCAGGACCCATTTCGAACCTACGGCCCGTCTACATAGTGCCCAACATCTGTGAGTCTTCTCAGTACGCTCCTGAATGTGACACTTCCAGTTAAGTTTCCTATCCAAGACCACTCCTAAATGTCGGTACTTGGGGTGGCCATTATTATTAAGTTGTCCGATTCCGATAAAACTTGGCACTGATGTTGTGAGTCATAAGATAGGTTTGGGCCAAATTTCAGACAAATCAGGTGAAAATTGGTTTATATAGGGGCTATATCTGTTTATAGACCGATTCGGATCATACTTGGCATGGGTATTGGAAATCATAACACAAATCTTTTTTCCAAATTTCAGCCAAATCGGATGAAAATTGAGGCTTATAAGCGCTCTAGAGCTCAAATCCGAGAATCGGTTTATATGAGGGCTATATCGGTTTATAGACCGGATCAGATAATATTTGGAATGGATGTTGGAAGTCATAACTCAAGTCTTTGTTCTAAATTTCAGCCAAATCGGATGAAAATTGAGGCATCTAAGGGCTCAAGAAGTCGAATCCGGGGATCGGTTTATATTGGAGGCTATATCTGTTTATAGACCCATTGGGATCATATTTGGCATGGATGTTGGAAGTTATAACTCAAGTATTTATTCCAAATTTCAGCCAAATTAGATGAAAATTGTGGGTTCTAAGGGTTCAAAAAGTCAAATCGGGGGATCGGTTTATATGGGGGCTATATCTGCTCATAGACCGATTCGGATCACACTTGGCACGGATGTTGGAAGTCATAACTCAAGTCGTTGTTCCAAATTTCAGCCAAATTGGGTAAAAATTGGGGCTTCTAAGGGCTCAAGAGGTCAAATCCGGGAAACGGTTTATATAGGGCCTGTATCCAAATCTTAAATGATATGTCGCATTTGCAATCCCGGTTGTACATACCGGATTGACCTGATGGATTTCTTCATTGGCAAGGGCTACCGCGTCAGTGTTTAAATTTGTACAAAATTTCCAGCGGGTAGCTTTACACGTTCGACCGCTATCGTGATTTCGACATACGAACGGACGGACATGGCTGGATAGACTCAGAATATCGAGACGCTTCAGAATTTATATAATTTATGGGGTCGCAGATCAATATTTCAAGGTGTTACAAATGGAATATCTAGATTAGTATACCCCCATCCTATGGTAAAAATTGCAAATTTTGCCCATGAACATTCCATTAAGGAACAGGGCAAACTTAAGCTCAATGATAAGGGACTTCCTTTTTATACCCGAGTCCGAACGGCGCGCAGCATTGCGACATCTCTTATGAGGAGAAGTTTTTACATGGCATAGTACCTTACAAATGTCGCCAACATTAGGAGGGGATAAACACTGCTGAATATTTTTTGTGATGGTCTCGCCAGGATTTGAACCCAGGCGTTCAGCGTCATAGGTGGCCTCTCCCATCCTATGGTAGTGAGTATTACTTTACTTTAATTGCCTATGAGAGAATAATTGTTCCAGTAGCCGAGCGTAGAATAGCGTTCCAAGCGCCTCGATCTTCTGCGCTCATTCTAAACCTTCTGACACCAAGTTTCGAGGTGTCTCCCACACCTTGATCTTTCCATCGGGCTTTTGGTCTTCCCGGTTTGCGTGTACCACCGTACAAAGACTTCTTTGCTGGAGCTTCTTCATCCATTCTGACAACATGACCTAGCCAAAGCAGCCGTTGTATTTTGATGCGTATAACTACGCTATCGTCGTCATACAGCTCGTGGTTCATACGTCGCCTATTTTCACCGTTAACGCAAATTGCTCCATATATTTTACGAAGTATCTTTCTCTCAAATACTCCAAGCACTGCCTCATCTGCTTTCACATGGTAGTGAGTATAAAAATACAAAATATGTGAAGTTTGTAATTCCTTTAAGCACCGATGCAAGTCTAACTGAAATCAAATAGTCCATTAAAATGTGTGTTTATTTGTTTTTGTACTTGGCATTGGAAGTTTTCGAAAATTTCCAAGGCCTGCAATAAACTTCATGCGTATTTTTTGTTAATTTTTGTATAAGACCTAAATGTGCATATGCTCGTACTTGCCTATTCATTGTTCAAAATTCACTCAAAGTGACCGTACAATTATATCCAATTTCCAAGTACCATTATTTTCAATTTACCACACTTTGAAGGGATGTTCTATCTTGCTATCCTATTGTCCTTGTAAATGCAGCGTTTAATTGATTATGTTGATTGCTCTTCTGAAATCTGAAAGAGGAAAAAAGAATGTTGTTGCTAATTAGGACTTGTAAAAGTGAAATAAAAAAAAAATATGTCAGACCACAGTGAAATAAATCTTTTCCTAATGAGATAAGACAGCCAGCCAACCAGCCAGCCAGCCAGCTTAGAGTTTAAGCGATTTCAAATCCTGTTGTATGTATCATTGAGGAGCGTGATTCGCACTTGGTGGGATTTGCTATGACACTGGTGGTGGTGGTTGTTTGTTTTTAATAACAAAAGTAGCGCCAGGTCCCTTTTTTGGAGATTTTATTGTTTTGATCCTTTTTTTCTTCTCATTAAAATACAAAGTTGTTGATTTTTTCAACTTTTCACTTTGGGGTGGTGGTCATTATTTTTTCGTTTGTCCGTAGTTGTCTGCATCACTGCATTTCTGTTGTTGGCTTATGTAGCATTGCTCTTGCTGAGCGATTTGACATGGTGCGACTTTTAAATAGCTTTGTATTTTATGGTGTGGGTATAGAGAAAAGAAATTTAAGTGAAAAATATGCTTAAAATTTTTCCATTACTTAGTTAAGATTTTTTTATGCCTTATGCTTTAAATTATAAACAATTATGAATTTGCTCTACTGATGTGCATACCATCTTCGCCAAGTGCATGAATTTTTAAGAGAGAAATCTCAGAAAGTATGATAAAATAATAAACTAAACCAAATTTGAATTGAGCTCTTTGGAGCTACCCCGATTGATGACACTTTGATGTATGCAAGAAATATTTGTGGCATTTCTCGTGTGAATTGCTAACATTTTTAAAAGCCAGTACGAATTTAACACAGAGTTCTTCAGTGTCTTCTTATGACCGATTTTACTCCTCTTCTATTTGTATCATATATAGCACGCTTGTGTGGGATGGATATTTATTTCTCACATACTGACTTGTCTTCTATTGGTTGCCCAAAAAGTAATTACGGATTTTTTTAAAAGAATGTAAATGCATTTTTAATAAAACTTAGAATGAACTTTAATCAAATATATAATTGCCATTTTGTTCGATAACCTTTTGCAATCTTCCTGGCAAATTTAGTATTCCACGCTCATAGAACTTCTGGTCTTTATCTGCAAAAAACTGAACCAAGTGCGATTTTATAGCCTCATCATTGCCGAAAGTTTTACCATTTAAGGAGTTCTGCAAAGATCGAAATAAATGGTAATCTGATGGTGCAAGGTCAGGGCTATATGGTGGATGCATCAAAAGTTCCCAGCCAAGCTCACTCAGTTTTTGGCGAGTGACCAAAGATGTGTGCGGTCTAGCGTTGTCCTGGTGGAATATGACACCTTTACGATTGACCAATTCTGGTCGCTTCTCCTTGATGGCTGTATTCAATTTGTCCAATTGTTGACAGTAAACATCCGAATTAATCGTTTGGTTCCTTGGAAGCAGCTCAAAATATACCACACCCTTCCAATCCCACCAAACAGACAGCATAACCTTCTTTTGGTGGATATCAGCCTTTGAAGTGGTTTGAGCTGGTTCACCATGCTTGGACCATGATCGTTTTCGACTAACGTTGTTGTAAACAATCCATTGTTCATCTCCAGTTATGATTCGTTTTAAAAACGGATCGAATTCATTGCGTTTAAGGTGCATATCACAAGCGTTGATTCGGTTTGTTAAATGAATTTCTTTCAATACATGTGGTACCCAAATATCAAGCTTTTTCACCAGTCCAAGACTTTTTATGTGATAATGAACGATTGATTTTGGTATATTTAACTTCTCTCCTATCTCACGCTCAGTTACATGACGATCCAATTCGATTAATGCTTTGATTTGGTCATCATCAACTTCATTTGGCCGACCTGAACGTGGCTCATCTTTAAGTGAAAAATCTCCAGAACGGAATTTGCGAAACCAATTTTGACACTGTCTTCCTTTTAAGGCTTTATCACCATACACATCTCGTAACTTTTTAGCAACCTGCTCCGCGTTTTTTCCTTTACGGAAATAATAAAGTAAAATATGACGAAAATGCTCCTTTGTAGGCTCCATATTAAAATTGACGCCAAACAAACAAATGTAAACAAAATTTCGCGCACTTTTTTTCTAAAGCAAGCTAAAAGTAATAGCTGATAACTGACAGAAGAAAGAATGCAATTACAGAGTCACAAGCCGTTGAAAAAATTTGTCAACGCCGACTATATGAAAAATCCGCAATTACTTTTTGGGCAACTATCTTGCATACAAAACACTGCCCAAGATTCCAATCACTGTGTATTTATTATTCTGACCAGATTGCGTTAAAGAGCTTATGAATACACCTCGTAGGGGTATCGCTTCCGATATTAAATAGTTCAGCTGTTAACCCATCGGTTTCAGCTGCCTTGTTGTTTTTCAGCCGTATTACAACTAAATACGATTATCTCATTCTGACCAGGGACCGAATTAACGCATACGAGATCAAGTGCGCTTTCGTATACAATGACATTAAATCTCGTATTTAATGGATGTAATGTCACTTGTATATGTATACTTTATCCATTTTTATTTTATACAAAGTCTTTCGTTGGGTAGAAGTTTAGTCCTCCGTGACTTGGTTTCATCCATGCATGTATCCAGGGATGAGGTTATTAGTGTACCTGCCATTAGTGCAGGTTTTCCATGCTTGTTGCCATTTACCAAAAAATCGTCTTCTTGCTTTTTCTTTAATTTTCCAAACTTCACTACCGGTGTATCCATTCTTAGCAGGTAGCATACTACATTCTATTGGGTTGCCCAAAAAGTAATTGCGGATTTTTTTAAAAGAAAGTAAATGCATTTTTAATAAAACTTAGAATGAACTTTAATCAAATATACTTTTTTTACACTTTTTTTCTAAAGAAAAGTAACAGCTGATAACTGACAGAAGAAAGAATGCAATTACAGAGTCACAAGCTGTGAAAAAGTTTGTCAACGCCGACTATATGAAAAATCCGCAATTACTTTTTGGGCAACCCAATATACAATCAATGGGTATGGATTGTGTGTTATTTTGGACATCGCCACTATTCTAAGCCATTCATCTTTTAACAATGTAAAGACCATCATCCAATCATTAGACCAAAAATGCAATTTTCGCCTATGAACATTCCACTAAGGAACAGGGGCAAACTTCTCACATATCAATGAGTGCAGTCCGATTCAAGTTTAAGCTCAATGATAAGAGGCCTCCTTTTTATAGCCATTACCTCAGGTAGTACCTCGCAAATGTTGCCAGCATTAGGAGGGGAAAACCACCGTTGAAAAATTTTGTTCTGATGGTCTCGCCAGTATTCGAACCGCGGCATAGCAATGAGTGCAGTCCGATTCAAGTTTAAGCTCAATGATAAGAGGCCTCATTTTTATAGCCAGTACCTCACAAATGTTGCCAGCATTAGGAGGGGAAAACCACCGCTGAAATTTCTTTTGATGGTCTCGTCAGGATTCGAACTCTCGCGTTCAGTGTCATAGGCGGACATGCTAACCTTTGCTCTACGCCATTCTCCATTCACTCCATTTCATTCAATAGACCAGTACCAGGTTTACCGGGTCCTTAGAGACTGCGTAAACCACAGGATATAAGTACAGCTGGCAATGTGGCACAGGCACGCCATAGGTGGGTATTTTATCGCCACGACTATGATTGGCCACCTTAAATAGTCTAATACAGATCCTGACCAATCGCATGGCAGCGGGTTTTACGTAACGGATTGACCCGATAGAGTTCCTTATCGGCAAAGGGCTGCAGCCTCAGTATACAACACGCTGTTACACAACAGCAACAAAGGATCCGGACAAAAGAGGGTTTCAACCCGTCTGTTACGAAGAAGGGCCCAAAAGGTTTCTGGGGGTTGGCATACTGGGTTAGATCTAGGGGTGTGAATTTAAACATGGAGAAGATTGAGATCTGCTTGTTTATGAGGATCACGAAGGTGGGCCGATTTGGGGCGCCTCATTTCCTCAACAGCACGATTTCGATATCCGACAAAGACAAATACTTGAGACTGATCATGAATAGGAAATTTCATTAGAAGTGCCACATCCAGGAGCGAACTAAGAAGTTGTACAGATATGGGGCACTGTCTAGTCGTCCCGTAGTTTTAAAAATGGGGCCCGAATCTGGGGATAGTCCACTTGCTCTACAAGAACAATTAAACCAAAACTTACTTACGCTTCAGCAGTTTGGTGGACAGCAATGAACTTAAGGACATTACTACAACTTCAAAGAACATTTTACCTTGGCATAGGCGCGGCGATGAGGGCCACGATTACTCTGGCACTGTTGACTATTATAACCATCAGGTATGGCCAGCAGACTTACGATGATGGTAGAATGGAAAGGAGCGGGACATGCCATTGCGTTATAATCGGGGCGACGATAGGGAACATGGAAGGAATAGAAAAGGTTTCGAATGAGACACCTTTTTATTTCTTAACTAATCAACACGCAGGGGATGTCCCCTATGTAAGCAGTGCATTGTGTTGGGGAGGATAGTTAAGGATCAGAGGGGGAAGAGGGAGTACACTCATAAAAAAAAAGTGAGCTGAAAATAGCAAACATTGTCTGCTGAGTATTAGTATTTAATTTTGCTGCTATTGTAGCTGTAGTTCTGCTATTACACCAGTAGTACTGCAGTTTCAGAGTAGCAGCAGCAATGGATGGATCAGGTAGCTTCTGTACAGAAATATTTCACAAATTAAAATCATCTCTTCCAACAAAATTTCTAAAGGAATTCTAAAAAAATGCCCAAAGTAATCAAAACAAGTAACAGGCAACCATAAAAAGTAGCATACAGCAGACTTGTGAACTCAGTTTAGTTCGTTTAAATAGCAGTAAGAAATGTTTGCATACAGCAGCCCTAGGTTTGCTAAAACAGCAGTCATGTCTTTGGTTGAGTTTAGTGTTTATTGACATTTGTGTGGATTTTCTGGATGTCGTAGATAGTGGGAAATATATCTGCCGGAAGTCGATTCCAAATACAAACCGTTCGAGCGAAAAAAGAATTCTCTCGGCAGTGCATGGTCCGATCAGATGGCCAATCGATTACAAACCGTTGTGAGCTTTTAGAAAGTCTCGTATTTGTGACAAACAGCCGATGGAACAGCGGCACATAACCCACATTTCGACGATGCTCAAGGGAAACAATAGAGTTGAATACCTTACCTCCAATCAACACCAACGCTCACCTCGGGATGCTGTAAAGCAGCCCCTGGGATGATTTTGAAGCTCCGGCCCATATTTGCAAGTTGTATTCCATTTTTGGTGTGATGTACGTTGTGTAAATATTAAAAAGATCAGAGGGAGTGAAAAATTTCTTACACCGCTTAAGAAAGCCCAAGTACTTGAATGCTTCCTTTGACACTTCGAATAGATGTTTTGACCAACGGACATGACATTGTATCTTCATGCCCAGAACATCAAGAGCCTCTGAGTGCTCGATATCTACACCGTCGATAGATATTGACGATTGTAAAATGTCAGTGAATCGTTTGAGGGACAACAAACAGCACTGCGGCTTGCGTACATTTAAATCGAATCTATTCATTCGACCCCACTCAGAAATGGCCAGAGTTTCGTCTATAATCCGCCTCTTGTCTTCAATCTCTCGAAGATTCGGTCTGTGGTCGATTGAAAATGAATGACAGAGGTTGCTGTCATCCGCGAACGATCGGATTCGAAGTCGGACCCAATAGGACAGAGCTTGCGATACTCCTGCGGTCAATTTATATTCGTTAGATGGGAACCCATCTACAACAACTCTTATAGTGCGATCTCTAAGAAAACTCGATATAAATGGAGCGAAGTTTTTACCGACACCAAAAGCGACAAGTTTTGAGAAGAAAGCACCATGTCAGACCCTATCAAATGTCTGGGAGATATCCATAAAAACTAATGTCGTGGTTAGGTTAGGTTGAAAAGAGTTTTCGACCTTACTCTCATTGAACTGGTGAATAGATCGACTCCAATGTTCCTACGGGAATGCCATCAGGTCACCCGTGGAACGATTTCTGCGGAACCTATACTGTCGCTAGCTAAGAAGACCATTGGACTCTAAGTATCTCACTAAATGGTGATAAACCATGCTTTCCATAACCCTGCAAAGCTTTTCATCGGTAAATGGCAGGGTTGGTAGCCTCGCCCTTCTTGGGGATAGGCTGCACGTTTGCAATCCTCCAACGCGCCGGGAAAACACTCGAAGGAAGAGCGAGCGCCGAAGAACACTTGCATAGAACAAGTGACGATATGCCATCTGGGCCCGGGGATTTATTTACATCGGGATCTGCAAGAACCCGTTTGATTCCACGTGTTTGAAAATATATCTGAGGTATTGAACTAGATACGTCTTCAATAACGGGGAGTCTTTGATCGCTTTCCTGCAAACATGTCAGCCAGCAGGTTAACCTTATTAACCGGGTCAGTGAATGTAGGGTAGTCTTTAATGAGCGACGGGATAGTCGATGAGTTGCCCTTCACTCTTTTTACAAACGACCAACAACTCTTATTTCCAAGAACTTTGCAACGAAGACGCTGTTCGTGCAGAAACTTTTCGCGTCTAAGTACACTGGCGCACGAAGTTCTTATTTGTCCCGGCACGAGAAAGTCGTGAGCACCACATAGGCTGGAAAAGTGAGGTCCGATCAGTGTGGTTTTCATTGCTGTCTCGAGAAGCTTAGCTGCGAGCTTCCGGGCGCGTCCACAGATTGCGGATGGTGGAATGCTCCATACGGAGTAATTGCAACAGTAGTCGCGGACAATCAGCGGTATCGAGCGGAGAGTCTCAGTGAGAGGCCGGGCGGCAATGGCTCTTGCACAAATACTGAGTGCCTATGATGCTCGATGTGACAAGGCGAGTTATTGGCAACTTTAAATAAGCAATGACCACAGTATTCCCGCGGCGATCGGTCTTTTGGGCCGAAACGAGCTTGCTCACCTCCAGGAGCTTGACGAGGAAAATGTGGCTACAACAACAACAATAATGTCTAGTCTGTTTGCCCAGCCATTCATTGCTGGAATTTTTATTTAAACGCCAATTACTGAATGCCTCCTGAGACGTCAATTGAGGTAGCGTGCTAGGATGTGCTGTCAGTGGCACGTTTTTGAATGCACATAACTTTGGTATTGCCATCTGAAAGTTTATGATGCTCAAATGAATCAAAGCTAGAGGACAGTTGCGGCCTGGCGGTCTACATTGATGATCCAGGGACTAAGATCTGTTTTCGACTGCCTGACCACAATACGGTCCTGAGGGCGAAAATCTGGCCGATAACGGAATGCGTGAGTTGGTTGAGTTTACGCAGAACATCGAGTGTTGAGATCTCTACGGACAGTAAAGTGGCCATCAGGACTATAAGAACCAGCGCGGTAAGGTAACAAAAGTCTGCGAGTGTAAGAAGGTGATTAAAGCCTTCTGTGAGTATGGCACGACCGCATCGTTGAATGTGAATCAAGGGGAGAGGGCATTCGAATTGGTCGTAGGGGCCAGAGGACTGCTATTAGTAAACTTGGTGATAGCGGAAACCTTTCGGGGCAACGCAATTTAGGACTAAGCAACAACAACAACTAAGCAACAAACGCACATGCAGCACTGTGGAACACTGAAACGGTCGGTAGGACGACGAAACCCCTATGGGGGATTATAATCGGAGAGATGTGACTTTTACTTGGAGGAAACTGGAAAGAGATCGGTATGGCTTTCCGTATCATTATGGTTCACATAGACCTTCAAGCGCTCTTATGCAGAACAGGTGTGGCAGGTGACAGCTTGTTTAGGACATGTAGGGAAGATGATGGAACATTTCCTTTGATAATGAACGGCTTTTGCTAATAAAGAACTCCGATACTTAGGTCTGGATTGGAGCTGACAAACCATATATTGCGTCAATATCAATAGTTTTGAACAATATCGGTAAAATTGAAATTCTTTTTGAAATCTACCCTTTTTAGATAACAAGTAAAAGCGAATTATATTCACCCTCTCCCATGGATCGCATTTATCAGGTTCTTTGGCTAGTATCTTTTCATAGGCAAACAAAGGATAATGGGAAAAAAATTGTCATTCTATTGGAGCCATATCTGGTAATGGAACAATTCGGACTATACTTGGTTTGGATGTTGGAGACCATAGTAGAAGTCATTATGCAAAATTTCAGCCAAGTCGAATAAGAATTTCACCCTATAGGAGTTCCAGAAGTAATATCGTGAGATCGTATTATATAAAAGCTATATCAGATAATAGACCGATTCAAACCATATTTGATTACGCATGCTGAAGGTCATAGGAGAATCCGTTGTACAAAATTTCAGCCATATCGGATAAGAGTTGCGCCCTCTAGGGGTTCAAGGATTATAATCGGAAGCTCATTTTATATGGGAGCTATATCAGGTTATGAACCGATTTGAACCATACTTGACATAGTTGTTGGAAGTCTACATGGAAGATTTTAGCCAATTCTTATAAGAATTGGGCTCTCCAGGGACTCAAGAAGTAAAATCGGGATATCCGTTTATATGGGAGCTATATCAACACATGGACCGATATGACCCATCTACAATCCCAACAAACCTACACTAATAGCAATTATTCAAGCGTCCAGCTTTACTCCTTCGAAATTTAGCATGCTTTCCACAGAAGGGCAGACAAACGGACGGACATGGCTAGATCGACTTAAAATGTCATGATGTTCAAGAATATATATATTGGGTTGCCCAAAAAGTAATTGCGGATTTTTTAAAAGAAAGTAAATGCATTTTTAATAAAACTTAGAATGAACTTTAATCAAATACACTTTTTTACACTTTTTTCTAAAGCAAGCTAAAAGTAACAGCTGATAATTGACAGAAGAAAGAATGCAATTACAGAGTCACAAGCTATGAAAAAATTTGTCAACGCCGACTATATGAAAAATCCGCAATTACTTTTTGGGCAACCAATACTTTATGGGGTTTTAGACGAATATTTCTAGGTGTCACAAATGGAATGACGAAATAAGTATACTTCCATATCCTATAGTAAAGAGTATAAAAAGGAATTTTGGAAATGGGACAACAAATGAAGATTTGGCAGCCCGTACAAGTTTTTGAAATGCCGAGGTGACCAACATTAGGGGGCTGACAAGAGACGCCCGGGCCGCCTAGGGCCTTGCACATGATCTCGTTAACACTTCAGCTTTAATCATTTAAAATTTCGAAGATAATTTTTTTTCGTTATAAAACGGCAGAATCTTTACTAGTCTTATTTTTGATTTTATCCCACAGTGCGTCATGGCCATTTATGTTATCGTTAATATTTCGCATTATACTTATTGGGATCAAAAGGCAAAATGTCAGCCCATATCAAAACCATCACCAATGTAATTTTTCAATTTAATCGAATTTTTAAATAACTTAACTTAGTGACTACACTGTTCCATGATTGCATTAAATATGCCACGGTGGTTTTAATTGCAACAGTTTGTGGTTTGCAAAAAAAAAATCTTTTTTTAAGGTTTTTGCCACTTTTGCCTTATATGATATTCATCCCATTTGAAATCCCCTCTTCAAAAGCCTAAGGTATGCTTGTGTAAAAACAAACAACAAAATTAATGTGAACATTTATTAATTGGAACATTGAGGCAAGTGAGGGTGATTACAATAATTACAGCTTTATTTGAACTTATCGAAGTAACAAATTACACCATTAAAAGTTTGCTTGTTGAGTAACAAAAGTGCCAACACGACTCCTTCTAAAACAACAACAGGTAATTTTTCTGTGTCCAACTTGCGATGGCAGTAAATTTATGATGAACATTTGCTTTTTATGTTTAACCATCTTCACTACGAGTACGAGGACGCCCTGTGCTCGGCTATGCTTCTGTGTCTGTCTGTCCGTCTGTCCGTCTGTCTGTGTCTACTATCTACACAATTGGGAGAGTGGTTCTTAATTTCAATGTCAAGGCCCAGCTCTCATTTATCTTAATTTCCTGCAAAAGAAACAAGCAGCCAAAACAATTAATTAACCAATAAATTTTGTGGTAGTTTCCAAATGAGCAGAACAAACGCTAACGGTGAACAAAACCCTCAAACGGAAAATGAAAAATGCATTTTACTTTCAAAATACTTCAATGCGGCCACCAACCACCCACCTTTCCCACTAACTTCTTTTGGCTGGAAAAATGAATGAATCTCTGGTTGAGGATATTTTTTTGCATCAGTTGTGCCTTTGTTGGGGAAATTACACCGCTCTCATTTTTTCATCACATACCAATACAAACTGCAAAGTTCCGCCGGTGTTGGGTTTTTTTTGAGTATAAAGGATCAAGAAACAACAAATTGCACGTTACAATAGAAGAAAAAACAATTAGTATCAATTTTAGTTTACAGCCCAACTTGTTGTGGAATTTCCAGATAGTATTTTTTTATATCCTCCACCATAGTATGGGGGTATACTTACTTCGTCATTCAGTTTGTAACTCCTTGAAATATTCCTCTAAGCCTCCATAGAGTATATATATTCTTGATCGTCATGACATTTTAAGTCGATCTAGCCATGTTCGTCTGTGTCTGTTCGTCCGTCTGTCTGTCTGTCTGTCCGTCCGTCTGTCAGTCCGTCCGTCTGTCTGTCCCTCCGTCTGTCTGTCCGTCCGTCTGTCAGTCCGTCTGTCCGTCCGTCGATCCGTCCGTCCGTCTGTCTGTCCGTCCCTCAGTACGTCTGTCCGTTCGTCTATCTGTCGAAGGCACGTTAACTTTCGAATAAGTAAGCTAGCCACTTGAAATTTTGCACAAATACTTTTTACTAGTGTAGGTCGGTTGGGATGATAAATGGGCCATTTTAGTCCATGTTTTGATATAGCTGCCATATAAACCGATCTTGGTCCTTGACTTTTTGCGTCACTAGAGGGCGCAGTTCTTATCCGATTTGGCTGAAGTTTAGCACGACGTGTTTCTTTATGATTTCCAACAACGCCAAGTATATTTTAAATCGGTCCATGTTTTGGTATAGCTGCCATAAAGGCCACCGTAGCGCAGAGGTTAGCATTTCCACCTATGACGTTGAACGCCTGGGTTTGAATCCTGACGAGACCATGGGAGAAACATTTTAGCGGCGGTTTACCCCTCTTAATGCTGGCAACATTTGTGAGGTACGTACTATGGCATGTAAAACTTCTCTCCAAAAACGTGTCGCACTGCGGCACGCCGTTCGGACTCGGCTATAAAAAGGAGGCCCCTTATCATTGAGCCTAAAAACTTGAATCGGACTGTACTCATTGGTATGTGAGAAGTTTACCCCTGTTCCTTAGTGGAATGTTCATGGGCATAATTTGCAATTTGCCACATAAACCGATCTTGAATTTTGACTTCTTGAGCCACTACAGAGCGCAATTCTTATCCGAGTCGGCTAACATTTTGCATGACGTGTTTTGTCATGACTTTCAACAACTGTGCTAAATATGGTTGAAATCGGTCCATAACCTGATATAGCTGTCATATAAACCGGTGTGGGATCTTGACTACTTGAGCCTCTAGAGGGCGCAATTATTATCCGGTTTGGCTGATATTTTGTACAACGGCTTCTCCCATGACCTTCAACATACATATCAAATATGGTTTGAAGCGGTCCCTAGCCTGATACAGCACTCATATAAACCAATCTCCCTATTTTACTTCTTGAGCCTCTAAAGGGCGCAATTATTATTCGAATTGGTTGAAATTTTACACAATGACTTCTACTATGGTCTCCAACTGTCAATACTATTATGGTCCGAATCGGAGCATAGCAATTTTACTCTTTATCCTTTATTTGCCTAAAATGAGATACCGGGAAACGAATTCGACAAATGCGATCCATGGTGGAGGGTATATAAGATACGGCCCGGCCGAACTTAACGCCTTTTTACTTGTTTTTTGGTTAAGTTGGGTTACTTTGGGGTTGATTGATTGAATAACGGCTCTGAGCGTCTTTAACTTGGCAAAGCCTAGGACAATCTTGGTGCTTCCTTTATCTCAAATGTGGACAATGGCCTTTACTTGTTGTCAACTGGAGTAGGTAGAGCCAGATAGTGAGCTAATAAGTGCCGAAAAATTCACATGTTTTGAGGTTTGAGGCGCTGAACTTGTCCTAATAGAACATAACAAAGCTCTGAAGAAACATATAAAGAGAAATCAGGCCCCCTCTAATGTTGACGACTCTATAGAGTAAATCGTACAAACTGTCGGTTGACCTAGAAAGGTAAATTTTAGGTTGATTTTACTTCTTGATCCCCTAAAGCGCATAATTCCTATGCGATTTGGCAGAAAATTTGCACAATGGCTTTCAATTTCAAAATCAAAACCCAGTATGGTCCGAACAGGTTCATAGCCTGATATAGCTCCAATAGCATAGCAATTGTTTTCCATTACCCTTTGTGTGCCTATAAAGAGACCTCGGGCAAAGAACTTGAAGAATGCGATCCATGATGGAGGGCATATAAGATTCGGTCCGGTCAAACTTAGCACGCTTTAAAAAGTTTTTCTTTTGTTACGTTGGTAGGCTGATTTAAATTTTGGCAGGCTTTTCCAATATATATCTCAAAATCGTTTCGTTTCCTAAAGTGTCTGTGTATTCAATAGGAGTATATGCAGCATTCTGTGTTATCTCCGATGTTCTTCAAAGAAGGGACGAAAATTTTATAACATCTTTTTATACCCACCGCCATAGGATGGGCGTATACTAATCTAGTCATTCCTCGAAATATTGATCTGTGACCCCATGAAGTATATAAATTCTTGATCCTCTCGACATTCTGTGTCGATCGAGCCCTGTCCGCTCATCCTTCCGTTAGTCCATCCATCCGTCCGCCCGTCCATTCATTCGTCCGTCCATCCGTCCGTACGTCCATCCGTCCGTACGTCCATCCGTCCGTACGTCCATCCGTCCGTACGTCCATCCGTCCGTACGTCCATCCGTCCGTACGTCCATCCGTCCGTACGTCCATCCGTCCGTACGTCCATCCGTCCGTACGTCCATCCGTCCGTACGTCCATCCGTCCGTACGTCCATCCGTCCGTACGTCCATCCGTCCGTACGTCCATCCGTCCGTACGTCCATCCGTCCGTACGTCCATCCGTCCGTACGTCCATCCGTCCGTACGTCCATCCGTCCGTACGTCCATCCGTCCGTACGTCCATCCGTCCGTACGTCCATCCGTCCGTACGTCCATCCGTCCGTACGTCCATCCGTCCGTCCATCCATTCGTCCGTCCATCCATCCGTCCATCCGTTCGTCTGTCCATCGGTTTATACGTCTATTCGTCCGTCCATGATCCGTCCACCCATCCGTTCGTCCATCCGTTCGTCCGTCCGACCATCCATCCGTCGGTCGAAATCACGATAGCGGTCGAACGCTTAAATCTTGCCGCTTGAAATTTTGCAAAGATAATGTTTATTAATGTAGGTCTTTGGAGATTCCAAATGGGCCATATTGGTTCAGATTTGGATATAGCTCACATATAAACCGATCTCCAGATTTAACTTCTTGAGCCATTTAAAGCCGCAATTTTGTCCGATTTAGCAGAAATTTTGCGCGTAGTATTGTGTTACGACTTCCAACAACTGTGCCAAGTACGGTCCAAATAGGCCTATAACCTGATATAGCACCCATATAAACCGATCCCCCGATTTGACATCTTGAGCCCCATGGTGCCCGATTTTACTGAAATTTTGCACGTAATATTCTGTGACGACTTCCAACAACTGCGCCAAGTACGGTCTAAATCGGTCCATAACCTGGTATAGCTCCCATATAAACCGATTTCCGGTTTGACTTCTTAAGCCTCTGGAAGTCTCAATTTTCATCTGATTTGGCTTAAATTTTGCATATAGTGTTCTCTTATAACTGTGTCAAGTAAAGTCCAAATAGGTCTATAACCTGATATAGCTCTTATATAAACCGATCTCCCGATTTGACTTCTTGAGCCCCTGGAAGCCGCAATTATTGTCAGATATGGCTGAAAGTTATCATGTGGTGTTTTGTTATGACTTCCAACAATTGTGCCTAGTATGGTCCAAATCGGAGTATAACCTGATATAGCTCCTATATAAACAGATCTCCCGATGTGACTTCTTGAGTCTTTACAAGTCGCAATTTTTGTTCAATTTGGCTGAAGTTTTGCATGCGGTCGGTCATTTGACTGGTTTGAAATATTGGTCACTTCACCGGTCGGTGAAAAAGTCGGTCATCAAAAAAAAAAAAACTGTAATTTCTCCGGTTTAGACGAACACACGTGATTTTTTTTTATACGGTGTGTGTACAACAAGAAAAACACCAAGAACAACGAATGCGCACCTAAAAAACGAACTGTCCCCAACAGAGATACATCCAACCCGGCGTTTTCACCGGTTTATTCTGTGAAAACGCAAAAGTAGACAAGCAATGGACTAAAATGACTGGTGATATGACCGATAATTTGTATTATTAGACACATTTAAGCGGGTGTATTCACCGATTTATTCCGTGAAAAGAAAAATAGGCCAAAGCAGCCACGCAATAGACTAGAATTACTGGGGTTAATTTACCCCATACTTCCTGCAGGGCCATGGGCTTGGAAATATTACGTACTCTAGTACATATGCCCAAAACTGATCTTTTCACCTTGAGCAAGACTTTCTGCTTCAAATTGCATTGAAAAATTTTATAGTCTATGTGGCTATCCTCTTATGACTTCCAGTTATATTGTTTTTGCTATTGCCTTGAAACCGAAAACGTCCAAAGAATTTTACAATGCGATTCACGATGGAGTGAAAAAGATTAGGACTCTATAAAACAAAAATGTTAAAATAGCCATGTCTAAAAAACAAATTTTATAATATTTCTTTTCTAGAAGCGTGTCAAACATGCATCTTGACCTTCATTTCCACATTTTAATTTTTTAAGGCAATATTTTATTAAGGCTAAATCCTTTAATATTTTGTTTGCCTTAACATATACCTCAAAACATACCTATCAACGTTTTTGTTATGAAAAATTAAAAAGAAAATACGAAAATGACTTAACAACAACAAAATAAATAAAAACAAAACTTATTTAAAAATGTTTACAACTCTCTGTGTATTGTTCCCTCTCTCTTTCTCTCTCCATCTTTTCAGAGTCGCTTGTTAGAAGATGCATCCCTTCTATGCAATTCATGGTCAGCACGCCAAAATGTAAGTGAAGTCAACAGACACAACAAAACTTCTTTCTTTCTCCTCAACTCAACTCTTGTTCTCAGCCGCATACACACATACGCACACGTGCACCTGACAAATTGCCAAAGCATCATCATGCTTGCTTGCTAGATGTGCTGAGTGGGTGGCTGTGTGTGTGTGTGTATGTGTGAATGGCGATTCAAAATTTCCGAGATTGTGTTTTTTTTGTTATTGTTTGCTGTTACGGCAGAGCAACAAAAAAAGAAGAAGAAGAAAAACTAAATTAAACATTTATGATTTATAAGCACACCGATGTGCAGCATACTTTTGAGATGTGGCACACATACACCTGCACGCAAGCCATGTGTAAGCTTGTGCATATACCCAAACGAGCGTGATAAGTGTACATCTCCATTCACACGCATTGGTTGCTTGGTATCTATACGGGGAAAAAACGCTTGCAAGGATGTGTGTGGACTGTAATCATGTCCTCTACGTATCCAATGTTTCATTTGCATAGATACATACACCACACACACATACACATATGTACATATTTTCATATGAATATGTGGCCATGTGTGTTAAATATGCAAATACTTGATAAAAATACAACCAACCATTTTTTGTTTGGCGTTTTTGTTTATTCCGCTGTTGCTGCTTTTGTTGTTGATATTTTATTGTTTACTTTCGTAATACCAGGAATTATTGCCCATACAAATGACGAATTTTAAAATATCACTACGAAAGTAAAAGTGTGAATATTCTTCTTATATCGAATCACATTTCAAATTTCCGGCACAATGTCCTTTGACCATGACCAGATGCATCATTTTACTTAAGTGCACAAGGAAATAAATTTAAATATTTTAATACTTGCTGGATGAACTTTTTATTTCTTTTTTGAGACAAGCTTTTGGTAATTTTGAAATGACCCACTATGCTGTGAGAAATTACTTTCTGTTGCAACATGTCATATACACACAGATAAGGGAGATAGTCTCAGATCAAACGATAGTTTGTTTGGAACATCAATTTATTTTAGGAGTCTCAAAGGTTCTCGAACGTTTAATTGTTACATTATTGTCTATATAGGGTTATCCAAATGGCCACCACGAACACGCTTGCAAAACTATTCCGGGAGATTCAAAATAACACCTCTTGTTGGAAAAATCTAGAATAACCCTAGGGGAAAGGGGACAGGTCCCAAACCTGCAACGGGATAGGTCCTTTGGTGATAGGGACCGATTCCAGTTCTCGTCCCCTTACATTGAAAAAACCTATCACCTTTATAAAGGATTGTCGCTCGAGGTGACAAATTGCCACCATTCTAACGCCGTAGGATAGGTCCTGGGACAGTTCGAAAAGGATGAGTATACTTTGTAAGTATTTTTAAGGGAGCTAACATGCAACTTTAAACAATAAGTAAGCGACATTTTAAAAAATAATTAAGAGTTATGACATAGAAACTTTTCATTTCCTGTTTGATAAGTCCTGTGACATGTAACTAATTCTCCAGTTTAGGACCGGTATATTTGGGGCAATTGACTATACATTTCCCGTAGGAAAAATTTTATTGATTCCTCTGTTTTAAATTAATGATTTTCATTGTGGAAGTCAGGTTGAAAAACTCTTATAAAGAAAATAGACATCAACATTTTGTAAAAATTCGACTTTTTTGCGATTTTGAACATGTTTTTTTCCAATTTAAACATAAACATGTAAAAGCGTGCTCAGTTCGGCCGGGCCGAATCTTATATACCCTCCACCATGGATCGCATTTGTCAAGTTCTTTGAATGACATTTTCAATTAGAAAAACACTAGTCATAGAAAAACACCACTACCAATATTTCAGGTAAATCGAGCAATAATTGCGACCTCCAGAGGCTTAAGAAGTCAAACTGGGAGATCGGTTTATATGGCAGCTATATCAGGTTATACGCCGATTTAGACCATACTTGAAACGACATATGCAAAATTTCAACCATATTAGATAAGAATTGCGTCCTCCAGAACCCCAAGAAGTTTAATTGGGAGATCGGTTTATACGGCGGCTATATCAGGATATCGACTGATTTAGACCATACTTGACACAGTTGTTGGTAGTTAAAACAAAACACTTCAGGCCGCTTCAAATTTTGCACAGATACTTAATATTGATGTATTGTAGGTCGTTGCGGATTGCAAATGGGCCATATCGGTTCAGATAGCTCCCATATAAACCGATATCCCGATTTGACTTCTTAAGCCCTTACAAGCCACAAATTTTGTCCGATTTGGAATGTATGTAGAATAAAATTATGCCCTTCAACTAAATTTATTTTGTATCAATTTTTAACAGAATCCATGGGGGTTGGTAGCCAGGATTCGGCACGGCCAAACTTAGTACGCTTTTACTTGTTGTAATTGAATTTAAGCTTGAAATTGTCGATAGTACCTAGAGGACTTTCAACTAGTGTTACTCTGAATGTTAAAACTCAAGTAGGACATCACATTTTATTGCCCATATGAATCGACGAACTTTTATTTTTTAGCACTTCCTCTATAAAACCCCAAAAGAAACACAAAATTATCTCTATTCTATGCGATTTTATGTATTCGGCTTTATCAAAGACCATTTTGCAAAAATGGTGTTAAACATGAAAACAGACCACCCTCACTCAATCGAACTCTATATATTCTTAATTCCATCTAGACGTTGCTGAATTCGGTGCAAAAATCTCTATTTGTAAAATGTACCCTTATATGGGAGCTACTATAAAATATTGTTCGATTCGTCCATTGATTCGAATATACTTTTAAAACGTCGAGAAAATGTCGCTTGCTTATTTTAGACAAATATCTCTGGGCAGCTTTTTTCTCAGTGCAGCTTTCTTTCGACTATTCGGCTTCAAAATCGATTATTCGACTTTTTTACACAAAAAGTCGACTAACCTAACCTACGTGGCAAACAAAGTTATAATACCCTGTACCACAGTGGTGCTGTAGGGTATAAAAACATATATCCTATGTCCAAATTGCGTACTTTAAACATCAGGGCATGTTAGAGTTTCCTCATACTGTCTGTCAGAAATGTGTTACGGTTATGGTTCCATGGTGAAAATATGTCATAAAGTTTGGAGCACCCATGATTTGACGAAAACTTCTGACACAGCGTCAACCATTTAAAATAATATCTCTGTAAAATTTATTGGACATGGGTGAGTATGATTACTTTTCTATAATTATACCCAAATATGTCATACATCATACGCCACCTTGGTCACTCATTGTCCATCTAAAAATACTTGGCAAAAAATTATTTGCAAAAAAAAAAAATCGCTAAAATATTCGTGCTAGGGACTTTTATCACTGAATAAAAATAAAATCATTGTGTAATATTTCAGTCCATTCGGATAAGAATTGCCCCTTGTAGGTGCTCAAGCAAAATCGGAAGATCGGTTTATATGGGAGCTGTATCAAGCTATAGATCGATTCAGACCATATTGGACACGTATGTTGAAGGTCATGGGAGAAGCCGTCGTACAAAAGACCTAAGATCGGTTCATATGGCTGCGATATCAGGTTATGAACCGATGTAAACCATACTTAACACAGTTGTTGGAAGTGATACCAAACCACCACGTGCAAAAAATAACATTTCAGTCAAATCGGATAAGAATTGCGCCCGCTAGAGGCTCAAGAACCAAGATCGGTTTATATGGCAGCTATATCAGGTTATGAACCGATGGAAGTGATACCAAAACACCAAGTGCATAATTTCAGCCAAATCGGATAAGAATTGCGCCCTCTAGCGGCTAAAGAAGTCAAGACCCACGATCGGTTTATATGACAGCTATATCGAAACATGAACCGATTTGGCCCATTTACAATCCCAACCGACCTACATTAATAAGAAGTGTTTGTGCAAAATGTCAAGCACCTAGCTTTACCCCTTCGAATGTTAGCGTGCTTTCGACGGACGAACATGGCTAGATAAACTTAAAATGTCATGACTATCAAGAATATATGTACTTCTTAGACGCATATTTCGAGATGTTACAAACATAATGACGAAATTAATAAACCCCAATCCTATGGTGGAGGGTATAAAAATATTCAAAAGTTACTAAACCATATTGCGTTCCTGAAGACGGAGATCCGGGCGATCACGGAATACGTGAGGTAGTGTAGTGTTAACGCGAGAAAGTCAAGTGTTAACATCTTTACGCACAGTTAACTGGCCATCAAAGCAATAACAACCAAGACGGTAAGGTCACGAACAGTCTTTGAGTGTGACAAGGAGATTAACGCCTTCTCCGAGGATGGCACGATCCGCATCGTTTCGGTGCTGGGCTATACCGGACTAAGACGATTTGGCAGTGAAGGCCAAAAGACTGCCGTCAATAAACATTGTTAACCCTAAGCCTTTCGGGTCGATGCAATCCGAGTTAAGGGTTTGGGCGACGAACAGATGTAGCACTGTTAAACGTTTGGTAGGACGACGAAAGTCCTATGGGGAGATGCGGATCGTGAGAAGACGAGGCTATTACTGAAAGAAAGTAGAAAGGAGGTCAATTTAGCTTACCTATCCTAACGGATGCAAAATCGGTGCGGCAAGGGATATCATGTGGGTAAGATGATGAGACATTGGACCATTTCCTATTTCATTGGCCGACTTTCGCGATTCAATTGTGCTAAGTATGGTTCAAATCGGTTCATAACCTGATATAGCTCCCATATAAACCGATCTTGGGTCTTGACTTCTTCAGCTTTTAGAGGGCGCAATTCTTACCCGATTTGGCTGTAATTGTTGCACGTGGTGTTTTGTTATCACTTCCAACAACTGTGCGAAATATGGTTCAAATCGGTTCATTACTTGGTATACCTGCCATATAAACCTATCCTGGATCATGACATCTTGAGCAGCTTGAGGGCGCAATTCTCATCCGATTTGGCTGAAATTTTGCATGAAGTGTTTTGTTATGACTTCCGACAACTGTATTTAGTATGGCGCAAATCGGTACATAACCTGATATAGCTGCCATATAACCGTTCTGGGATCTTGACTTTTTGAGCCTTTAGAGGGCGCAATTCTCATAAGATTTGGCTGAACATTTGTACTACGGCTTCACCCATGATCTCCAACATACGCATCCAATATGGTCTAAATCGATCTATAGCTTGATACAGCTCCCATATAAACCGATCTTTCGATTGCTTCTTGAGCGCCTACAAGGCGCAATTCTTATCGGAATGGAATGACTTCAATGACAATGACTTCTACAATGTTCAGCATTCAACTCATTTATGGTCCGAATCGGAATAAAACTTGATATAGCTCCAATAGCATATCAATTTTTATTCATTATTCTTTGTTTGTCTAAAAAAGAGAGAGACCGCGCAAAGAACTCGATAAGTGCGATCCATGGTGGAGGATATATAAGATTCGGCCCGACCGAACTAAGCACGCTCTTTCTAGTTTTTCAATAATTTCTTTATATTTAGAAGACAAATTGGAACAGCTCCTTTGACAAGAGTTATGATATAAGTGTCCTTAACCCACTGAGAAGAAAAGTTAGATTTAGTGCCATCAAAACTGAACGAAGTAGTGTTTAAAATAACAGAATTTAGAAAAAGATGTGAAAAAAGAACTTGGCCATTTTCCATAATACATTTGTTAAAAATAATTTCACACCAACAGAATTTTCCTCTAACATCTCTAACTAAATGCGACCTATGATTATTAATTTATTTTTATTACAGGGCGATATATTTGCTGGAATCAATGATGGCATACTCAGCAGAGCGGAAGCGCTGTCTGCGATAGACATAGGAAAGCATCAAGCGTCTCATGTACATCCCTCGCAAATGACCTCCCAAATGAAGCATGATGTAATGTATCATCATCACAGTATGGGAGGTCCTCCGCAAAGGCCACTGCAGGTAAGATTGCATTAACCTAGCAAATTAATTTGAAAAATTGAGTCATGCAACCAAGCAGTTCTCTCATTCATACACGCTCACTCACACACACACACACACACTCACACTTAATGCTCTTCTACTGCTTATTATAATGTTTAATTTGGATACAAGCAGAGGGTGTGAGTGGGATCTCTGTACCAATTTCAACTAGTCAACAAACCAATTGGGGCAATGTGTCTGTCTGCCATTCACAGAAGTCATTTTTTATTTATTACTCCTCTGTCTGCAATGTGGCATAAAACTGAAGTATTTATACTCATACCACCTGTCCTGTGTTAGTATGTGTGCGTGTGGGCAACATCATACGCCAAACACCAAATAGCATATATACCTCTGTTTTTTTCTTTTCTTGGGCAAACAGAAGGAGCTGGAGGGTGTTAGTGTGTCTGTGTGTGTGTATGTGTGGGAGAGTATTTTATTTATATGGCAACATTAATGAGAAAAATATATGCAAGAAATACCCAAGAGCTGATACTGAATTAAATTCTTTTCGGATAACATTGTGCATGGAAGGCCAAAAACGATACCAACATTTGTCTACCTTGTCCTTGGGGAATTTGGTGTTGGCGTTGTTGTAGTTTAAATGTTCACCAGCCATATTAGAGATTTCTTTTTTTTTAGTAGTGGAAACAAGTGTCTTTTTTTTTTGGGTTCAAAACTCTAAAAATTTATTCTGGACACATAAAATATTTTTGCATTTTAATTGAATCATAACAAATGCTGTGATATCCTAGGGGAACCTAGGCTTTCAGTGTCAAACTTACATTAAATTGTATTAAAATGAATTTTTTTCAGTGCTAAGCCTGATAAATAAAGTCATTAAATTGTATTTCAAAATCTGGCAGGTTAAATTAGAGCTTAAAGAAAGAGACCAAACGCTCTTGAAAAAAAAAGGAAAACATTTTCATGAAATTTTCTCTAAAGACAAAATTTTCATGAAATTTTCTCCAAAAACAAAATTTCCATGAAATTTTCTCTAAAGACAAAATTTCCATAAAATTTTCTCTAAAGACAAAATTTCCATGAAATTTTCTCTAAAGACAAAATTTCCATGAAATTTTCTCTAAAGACAAAATTTCCATGAAATTTTCTCTAAAAACAAAATTTCCATGAAATTTTCTCTAAAGACAAAATTTCCATGAAATTTTCTCTAAAGACAAAATTTCCATGAAATTTTATCTAAAGACAAAATTTCCATGAAATTTTATCTAAAGACAAAATTTCCATGAAATTTTCTCTAAAGACAAAATTTTCATGAAATTTTCTCTAAAGACAAAATTTCCATGAAATTTTCTCTAAAGACAAAATTTCCATGAAATTTTCTCTAAAGACAAAATTTCCATGAAATTTTCTCTAAAGACAAAATTTCCATGAAATTTTCTCTAAAGACAAAATTTCCATGAAATTTTCTCTAAAGACAAAATTTCCATGAAATTTTCTCTAAAGACAAAATTTCCATGAAATTTTCTCTGAAGACAAAATTTCCTTGAAATATTCTCTAAAGACAAAATTTTTACGAAATTTTCTCTAAAGACCAAATTTCCATAAATATTTCTCTCAGGACAGGAAATTGAACTTCAAATCCAACATTTTGGAAAGGGCAAGAAAGGCAACTCTTGCCCTATACACCTGCAAGAGAGACATTGGCAAAAGTTGGGAGTTTAGACCTCGTGTCATGCATTGGGTATTTACTGCAGTTGTCAGACCTATAATGCTACATGGTGTTGTGGTCTGGTGGACGGCGCTTCAAAAATCCACCTACTGCTCAATGCAAAGGATGGCATGTTTGTGCATCACAGCCGCACTGAGGACGACACCATCTGATGCACTGAATTTAATCTTATGCCTCTGGAAATTGTGGCAAGACAAATTGCAGCGACCACTGCCGTGGGGTACTGTACCACTATTCCTGATAGAACCGATTGGAACTACAATATCCCTGGTAACAGAAGTTACATAGACTTCTATAGGAATGGTTCCAAACTAAATGCCCAGGTGGGCTTTGGGGTGTACTCTAAAGATCTAGAACTGGTCATATCGAAAAGGTTACCCGTCTACTGCAGTGTGTATCAAGCGGAGATCCCTGCAATTAAGGAAGTGGTGAAATGGCTAAGATATAATGTCATTACGACGATTGGATCTTCTCAGACAGCCAGGCAGCCATTAAATCCATAGAGAACGTATTTCTGAACACATTTCTGATGGCTGAACATTTCAAAATTCAGCTGTTCTGGGTGCCAGGCCACAGAGATAGCCCCGGGAATTGTAACGGGACAAGCTTGCGAGACTATGAGCTACCCTACACATTCCAGATATACTGGAATATGTGGGTATGCCTCTAGCGACATGTAAGCTAAGTTTTCAGGATCAGACCCGAAGGGCAACGAATAAGAGATGGTCACAAAGAGGGTACTATGAGCATTCCAAAATAATGTGGCCTAATCTAGACTTGAAGAGGTCCACCGCTTTTCTGTCACTGGCTAGAACAGACGTCTCAGTCATTGTGTTCGCCATGACAGGTCACTGTCTAATCGGAAAACATGCTCACAGACTGAAGGTTGCCAGTAGCGACTTTTGCAGAAGCTGTGATGATATCGAGGAAGAAGAGACTATTGAACAGCTTCTGGGTGTGTGTCCCACACTGGCAGTCAGAAGAAGTTCCACTTTAGGTTCTCATCTCTTTGAGAACCTGTCTGATTTAGCGGATTTGAACAATCGCAAGTTATTGGTCTTTTTATAGCGATGTGGATGGTTCAACGGTGGGAACTGTGGTCCTGTGGTCGCACAATGGACGAAAATGTCTAAGTGAGTCTGATGGGAGACTGTCACTTAAATCTAGCCTAACCTTCTCTGAGGACAAAATTTCCTTGAAATGTTTTCAGTAGTTCGACAAATGACACGTTCGACGACTAATTTGCTCCCCATGTTGGAGCCATACCTGACGTATTCGTCTGCCATCTCGTTTCTCGCAATACCATCGTGTCCGGGAACCCAAGTTAGTGCTATGTGGTGAGCCCGGTGACTATTCAGGGATTCCAAATACTCCGCCACAAATTCCGATCTCACTGTTCTCGAACACAAGGGCTGCCAAAATGTTACCCTAAAAATATAAAGTTTTTGAGACGGCCCTTTTTATAATTTCTTTTACGGCTATCGTTTTGGCGGAGACCTCTGTCTGAAAGATCGTCGAACAATCTCAACGACATATCGATTATGAGTGTCTCGGAATATACCCCCAATTCGATACCTGACTCCATCTTAGCGCCATATGTGAATATCGTGGTCTGCTTCTCTTAAAACAAAACACTCGCCTGCCACTTCGCCCTCGGACGAAAGCGGAATGAAAAACCAAGTAAAAGCGTGCTAAGTTCGGCCGTACCGAATCTTAAGAACCCACCACCAAGGATTTTGCAAAAAATTTATACAAAATAAATGTAGTTGAAGGGCATAATTTTATTCTACATACCAAACTTTTGTCAAATCAGCAAAAATTAAAGCTTCTAATAATCGAAAAAGAATACATGGGACCAATATCAGGCTATAGACAGATTTGGACCGTATTTGGCACAGTTTTTGCAAATCGTACCAGAACACCGCATGTAAATTTTCAGCCAAATCGACTCAAGAAGTCAAACCGGGAGATCGGTTTATATGGGAGCTATATCAGGTTAAAGACCAATTTGGACCGTACTTGACACAGTTGTTGGAAGTCATAACGGAGCACCACATCCAAAATTTCAGCCTGATCAGATAAAAATTGCGGCTTCCAGGGGCCCTGGAAATCAAATCGGAAGATCGGTTTATATGGGAGTTATATCAGGCTATAGGCCGATTCAGAATGTACTAAGCAATGTTGTTGGTCAGCTAAATAGGACCAAAATTGCGTCTTCCAGAGACTGAAGAAGTCAAATCGAGAGATCGGTTTATATGGGAGCTATATCTAAATCTGAACCGATATGGCCCATTTGCAATCCCCAACGACCTACATCAAAAGTAAGTGTCTGTGCAAAATTTCAAGCGACAAGCTTTACGCGTTCGACCTCTATCGTGATTTCGACAGACGGACGGACGGACATGGCTCGGCTTCGACTCGAAACATCGAGACGATCAAGAATATGTACACTTTATGGGGTCTTAGACGAATATTTCGAGGTGTTACAAAGGGATTGACTAGATTAGTAAACCCCCATCCTATGGTGGTGAATATAACAAAAACTTGTGCTCATTAGCAAGGGTCAGGGGTAAACCTGTAACCACACCCTCAGTGTTAGGTTAGACTCGGACTGTACTAAGCAATGTTGTTGGTCAGCTAAATGGGACCAAAATTGCGTCTTCCAGAGGTTGAAAAAGTCAAATCGGGAGATCGGTTTATATGGGAGCTATATCTAAATCTGAACCGATATGGCCCATTTGCAATCCCCAACAACCTACATCAATAGTAAGTGTCTGTACAAAATTTCAAGCGGCTAGCTTTACGCGTTCGACCTCTATTGCGATTTCGACAGACGGACGGATATACATATCAAGAATATGTATACTTTATGGGGTCTTAGGCGAATATTTGGCGGTGTTACAAACGGATTGACTAGATTAGTAAACCCCCATCCTATGGTGGTGCTCATTAGTAAGGGTCAAGGGTAATCCTGTACCCAAACCCTCAGTATTAGGTTAGATTAGAAAGAGTGGCAATTCTTTACTTAGACAATTTTAAGTCCAATGTGATACCACTGTAGCGACAGATCAAAGCCTTTGGGGGCAATCGAACCCAGGACTCCCCTTTTGGCAATCTGAGCACGCTATCAACTCGCCTACCTTGGGGCCTTACCCTCAATGGTAATAATGTTGGGAATTATTAACAACATTATCACTCATGTCAATTTATCCTTCATTTTCAATATTCTGGAGTGTTTTTAATAACGTCATGGGAAACATGAAATTGCAGAAATTCAGCAATGACTCGCATATCATCTCGACTATGCCACAACATGGAAACTTATCACAACTGCTTTGTAATTGGATGAATTGTCACAAAAGGCAAACAAAGGTACAAATATAGCACAAGCCACTTTTACGCCCACTGCTATCTCCAAAACTTCTTTCCCGGCTGATACGACAATCATAATTTGAAACAAGAAAATAGTTGAGCATCATCATCATTATGCTTATCAAGCAGCAGTAGCAGCGTGTCCATCAACCACTTGAAATAATTTCCAGACGACACCTTGCACAATGCCAATGCAAGTGTGGGAGCGTGTTTTTGTCGTGTACAAGAGGCGTGTAAACACCCACACACTCCGATTTCTGGTAACTCATGAAATGGTTTTTCCATGGCCCATGGTCGTCTTCAGAATGTGAAACTGGTTATGCAGTACGAAATTTGATTATAATCAAGCAGCAAACCAATAACTTAAGCAAACGCTTTAGGCGATGAACCCCTTGCTTTGGAAAAACGTACAAATGGTAACAATTGCCACTCGACTCCACTCCACTTGTCGACTCAAATATCAGACAGGTATGGTAGGCATACCAATAACAACAACAACAACAGCAGCAGCAACAAGAACAAGTATCCGTGTAACGACAATACAATTAACGACACGATTCCTGATGTACTTACTTACCTGGCGTACGACCGTCACGTGTCCATTTCCCAGGAGGAAAACCACCATGTTTAGTAACACTCGCAGCAGTAGGCCTGTATGTATGTGTGTGTGTGTACACATTTTTATTACTTTAATTGTATTAAAAAAATCGAAAGCCAAACGAAAATTCATTCTCGTTATTAGCCAAACTGTCAAAAATTCAATTAAAATAACAATAAAATCAACGAGAAATAGGCAGAGAGCGGCTCACCAACACCAACACCACCACCACAATCAGCACTTTATCGAATGAAAGAGAGCTGTAAGTGTATGGTGGTAGTTTGTGTCTAGCAGTCAGTTGGGTGTTGTTGGGTGGCATTATGCTACAATTACCAGCAACGAAAACAACAACTGTAATAATTAGACAAACAACAACGACAACAGCAATACCACTTTCAAATTATAATTACTGTAATGAAGGAGTTAAGACGGATATGATGAGCCTGCCATTCTAACTGAGTGATGGGAATGCAAGCTACTCTTCAACCCTTTCACTATTTCTCTGCCCCAACTCACTCCCTTTCGTTTCTCTATCATCATCGTCGTATCATCTCCTGCCTACACTCAAGCTCAAAAATATCATTAACCGTGATTATAGAAATTATGATTTGTTGTAATCATAAAAATATGCTACATTTTGTTCGAGTGGAGAAATGACGATATTGCCAACTGGTTCTTGATATCCAGAGAAGCTAAATTAAGGATATTGAAACCGTAGCAAACGGGAACTGTTGGGTGTGTTTGTTTGGTTAAAAAAAAATGCTGTATCAATTTTCGTGAAATTTGCACAGATTGTGTAGAATGGTCCACCCGATGATAAAAAATGCTCTTTTTTGGACAACTGAAAGGGGCGAAAGGGAGAATAATTAATGGGGAACAAACAAAGTTGCATATGCCGTTGAAATCTACGAGTATTATATTGGGTTGCCCAAAAAGTAATTGCGGATTTTTCATATAGTCGGCTTTGACAAATTTTTTCACAGCTTGTGACTCTGTAAATGCATTCTTTCTTCTGTCAGTTATCAGCTGTTACTTTTAGCTTGCTTTAGAAAAAAAGTGTAAAAAAGGTATATTTGATTAAAATTCATTCTAAGTTCTATTAAAAATGCATTTACTTTCTTTTAAAAAATCCGCAATTACTTTTTGGGCAACCCTATATAACAAGTAAAAATACATTAGGGCCGAACTTTGGATACCCACCACCTCGAGTATATATGTAAGCTACCTTTCGTCACAATCCGGTGACGGTATGGGAGCTATAGCTAGTTATGAACCGAATTGGACAGTACTTGGCGCAGTTGTTGTGAGTCATAGCAGAAGACTATATGCAAAACTTCAGCCAAATCGGATAAAAATCGCCGCTTGTAAGGACTCAAGAAGTCAAATCTGAAGATCGATTTGTATGGGAGCTATATCAGGTTATATGCCGATTTGGATCGTACTTCGCACAGTTGTTGCGAGTCATAAAAGAATACTATGAGCAAAATTTCAGCCAAATTGGTAGAAAATTAAGGCTTCCATGGGCTCAAGAATTTAAAATCGAGAGATCGGTTTATATGTTAGCGATATCAGGTTCTTGACCGATTTGAACCGCTCTTTTTCAGCCAAATCGGACAAAAATTGTGGCTTCCATGGGTTCAAGAAGTCAAAGCGGGAGATCGGTTTTTATGGGAGCTATGTCAGGTTATAAGCTGATTTGGACCGTACTTAGCTCTGTTGTTGTGAGTCTTAACAGAATACTATGTGCAAAATTTCAGCCAAATCGGAAGAAAATTGAAGCTTCGAGGGGCTCAAGAAGTCAAATCGGGTGATCGGTTTTTATGGGAGCTATATCAGGTTCTTGACCGATTTTGACCGAACTTGGCACAATTGTTGAAAGTCATAACAAAACACTACATGTAAAATTTCAGCCAAATCGATCAACAATTGTCGCGTCCATGGGCTCAAGAAGTCAAAGCGGGAGATCGATATATATGGGAGCTATATCAGGTTATAGGTCGATTTGGACCGTACTTAGCTCTGTTGTTGCGAGTCTTAACAGAATACTATGTGAACAATTTCAGACAAATCGGAAGAAAATTGAGGCTTCCAGGGGTTCAAGAAGTCAAATCGGGAGATCGGTTAATATGGGAGCTATATTAGGTTATAAGCCGATTTGGACCGTACTTAGTTTTGTTGTTGCGAGTCATAATAGAACACTACATACAAATTTTCAGCCAAATCGGACAAAAATTATGGCTTCCAGGGGCTCAAGAAGTCAAATCGGGAGATAGGTTTATATGGGAGCTATATCAGATTATTGACCAATTCGGACCGTACTAAGCGCAGTTGTTAGAAGTCATAACAGAACACCAGATGCAAGATTTCAGCCAAATCGGACAAAAATTATGGCTTCCAGGGGCTCAAGAAGTCAAATCGGGAGATCGGTTTATATGGGAGCTACATCAGGTTCTCGACCGATTTGAACTGTACTTGGCACAGTTGTTGAAAGTCAAATTTTCAAAACACTACATGCAAATTTTCAGCCAAATCGCAACAACAATTTTCAACCCAACGACCCACATCAATATTAAGCATCTGTGCAAAATTTCAAGTGTCTTGCTCTACGCGTTCGACCACTATCGTGATTTCGACAGACAGACGGACGGACATGGCTAGTACGAATCAGAATTTCGAGCCGATCAAGAATATATATACTTTAGGGGGTCCTAGATCAATATTTCGAGGTGTTACAAGCGAAATGACTAGATTAGTATACCCCCATCCTATGGTGGTGGGTATAAAAGGAATGCCGAAAGGCCTAACGCCACTTACTGTCCCAAATTTCGGCGAAATCGGACAGTAAATGCGCCTTTAATGGGCTCAAGACCTCAAATCGAGAGATCGGTCTATATGGCAACTATATCCAAATCTAGACTGTTCTGGACCAAATTAAAGAAGGATTTCGAAAGGCCTAACGCAACTCACTGTCCCAAATTTCAGCGAAATCGGATAGTAAATGCGCCTTTAATGGGCTCAAGACCTCAAATCTAGAGATCGGTCTATATAGCAGCTATATCCAAATCAGGACCAATCTGGACCAAATTGAAGCAGTGTGTCTTAAGGCCCAACTCAACTCACCCTCCCATATTTTGGCAAAATTTGACAATAAATGCGCCTTTTATGGGACCAAGACCTTAAATCAGCGGATCGGTCTATATAGCAGCTATATCCAAATCTGGACCGATCTGGGCCAAATCGAAGAAAGATGTCGAGGGGCCCAATACAACTCACTAAATTTCAGCAAAATCGGATAATAAATGTGTCTTTTATAGGCCTTTTATATAAATGTGGCTTTTATGGGCGTAAGACTTTAAATCGGCAGATCGGTCTATATGGGGGCTATATTAAGTTTTAGTCCAATATAGCCCATCTTCGAATTTAACCTGCCTATGGCCAAAAAACGAATCTATGCAAAGTTTTAGCTCAATATCTCTATCTTTAGAGACTGTAGCGTGATTTCAACAGACAGATGGACAAGGCTAGATTTTCTTAGATTTTTACGACGATCAAGAATATAAAAATTGATCGGAAATGAACGGAATGACAAAATTAATATACTCTCATCCTTCGGTGGTGGGTAAAAAAATGAAATTGTTGCGCTTTGTTTGTTTGTTTTTTGTTTGTCTGTTCCGTATAGACTTAAAAGCGGCTGAACCTATTTTCATGAAATTTTCACAGATGGTAAAGTTGATTTAATTAATTTTAATTTTTTAATTTTTTAATTTCCAAAGAGGGGGCGGACCCTTCCCCTAACCACAATTTTCAAAAACGCCATATCTCGGAGATGGGTGCACCGAATTAAGTGAAATTTTGTATGCCACCTTATGGTACCCCGATTACATGATATTGGTATAAAATTTTGGTTCAAGGATGGGGGACTCCCCCATCCCAAAACCCACCTGGGCAGATATGTTTACCGATTGGGACAATATGGGTATCAAACGAAAGGTATTTAAGAGTAGAGTACGAACTTGGAATACAAACTTCACCCTAAGTGTTCGGGGGTCCCCCACCACCAAAAAACCCTCAACAGAACCCTTTCACCGCTTTAGGCAATATGCTAAACCTCCACGCTATGGTGGCCTCTGTATATGTAGAAAAGTCTCCAGTGCTTTTGTATAAGTAATTCCCTTCCTATGGCAAAATACATGTTTTCTGATCCAGTCAGATTATCCTTATGTTTCACTACTACTGAGGCCTAAATTAGTATTCGTCTAATCATGTTCTTTTAAAGTCAGTGTTAATCTCTTCGGCACTGACAATTCCAGCTCGTTACCAACTCCTCTACCGGGTCAAATCGGGTCTACAATAGCTCATAATCTCCACTTTGGGAAGGCGTTCATGGCATAAAATACTCTAAATGACTTCCAAACCCATTGGCTTATTTTCTTCTATCACCATCAGTGCCTTCAAATAGTCATAAAAGTACCACAGTACCATTTAATACCATCCCTTTCATAACTGGCGGGCGGACCAGTTATCCTTGTTCGAGGAGTAAATTTTTTTGTTTGTCCGTCCACCCCTAAAGGAAAACTAATTCAATTTAAATTACACTACCTTGCTTCCGGTTAAGAGTTAACATTGTCCCCGTCATTGTGGTTGTAGTTAGGCTCGCTGTTGCCAATGATTTGGACACGGATGGATATGTTCGACATATGGTTTAATTTCCCTTAAACTATCTTCCCCTTTGACCACGTACAAGTTTCTGTTGTTGTTTTTGTTATTGTTCTCTTTTTTCTGCTGTTGTGGGCTGAACTTGTACATATTGTCGTGTTATCAAGTAAACCACAAGTGGTTTAGAGGAAAGAAAATTCATTTGGTACACCTGTTTGGTTTTTTTGTTGTCCTTTTTAGATTACTCCTTGTTTTGAAGCTCACTCCTTTCATTAACTGCTTGAATTAAGGCATATGTGATTTAAATTGTAGTAAGACACCAGATTTTTTTCTTTTTCTGGAAGAAGGAATTGCTGGAATATTTTTATGCCCACCACCTTAGGATGGGGGTATACCAAGCTAGTCATTCCGTTTGTAACAACTCGAAATATTGATCAAGGACCTCATGAAGTATATATATTAGTGATCGTCTCGGCATTCTGAGTCGAACTAGGCATGTCCGTCCGTCCATCCGTCCGTCTGTCGAAATTATGATTGATGTCGAACGTGAAAAGCTAGCCGCTAAGCTTACTATTGATGTAGATTGTTGTTGTAGCTACATTTTAATATCGAGGAAGCGGTTCTCGTCAAGCTCCTGTGAGCAATCTCGTTCCGGTCCAATGGGCCGATCACCGCGGGAACAGTGTGGTCAGTGGTTATTTAAAGGCGCCAATAACTCGCCTTGCCATATTGAGCATCATAGGCACTCAGTATTTGTGCAAGAGCCGGTGCCACCGACCTCTCTCTGAGACTCTCAGCTCGATATCGCTGATTGTACGCGAATGCCGTTACAGTTACTCCGTATGGAGCATTCCATTATCCACAATCTGTGGACGCGCCCGGTAGCTTGAAGATAAGCTTCTCGTGACAGCAATGAACACCACACAAATTGGAGCTCAATATTCCAGCCTGTGTGGCGCTCACAGCTATCCAGTGCCGTAATGTAGGTCGTTGGGGGTTTCAAATGGGCCATATCGGATCAAATTTGTATATAGCTCCCATATAAACCGATTTTAATTCTTGAGCCTCTGGAAGCCGTAACTTTTGTCCGATTTTACTAAAGTTTTGCAGATAGTGTTTTGTTATGACTTCCAACAATTGTGCCAAGAACGGTCCATATCGTTCCCTAATCTGATATAGCTCCCATATAAACCGATCTCCCGATTTGACTTCTTGAGCCGCTGAAAGGCGCAGTTTTTGTCCGATTTGGCTGAAATTTTGCACATAATGCTTTGTTATGACTTTCAATAGCTGTGCCAAGTTCTGTTCAAATCGGTCTATAACCTGATATAGCTCCCATATAAACCGATCTCCCGATTTGACTTCTTGAGCCCCTGGAAGCCATAATTTTTGTCCGATTTGGCTAAAATTTTGCATCTAGTGTTCTGTTATGACTTCTAACAACTGTGCCAAGTAGGGTCCGAATTGGTCTATAACCTGATATAGCTCCCACATAAACCGATCTCCCGATTTGACTTCTGGAGCCCTTACAAACCACAATTTTTGTCCGTTTTAGCTGAAATTGAGCATGAAGTGTTTTGTTATGACTTTCAACAACTATGCCAAGTACGGTCCAAATCGGTCCTTAAACTGATATAGCTGCCATATAATCCAATCTCCCGATTTGACTTCTTGAGCCGCTGAAAGCTGCAGTTTTTGTCCGATTTAGCTAAAATTTTGTAGATAGTGTTCCGTTATGACTTTCAACAACTGTGCCAAGTAGCGTCGAAATCGGTCTATAACTTGATATAGCTCCCATGTAAACCGATCTCCCGATTTACCTTCTTGAGTCCTTACAAGTCGCAATTTTTGTCCGATTTGGCTAAAATTTTGCATTCGGTGTTCTGTTATGACTTCTAACAACTGTGCCATGTACGGTCCGAATTGGTCTATAACCTTATAGAGCTCCCATATAAACCGATCTCGCAAACCCACTCCTTTAATTTGCTATGGGATAAGAAGGATCAGTAAAATCAAAATATTGAAAATTACTTATAATTCTATTGACTTCACCTTTAAATTCAAGATTTTTGTTCAATTCAATTCTTCAAGATAAAAAAGTCGTAAAAAATTAAGTTTATTTTTAAGTTCAAGATTTGGTTCATTTCAAATCTTTAAGTTGAAAGGTTCGCAAAAAATTAAGTTTATCTTTACTCCAAGGAATTTCACAGTTTTCCTTTGACATTAGGAGCCATTTAAAGCAGACTGTCAACTTAAGTCGCAAACCTATTTAATTTTTGATGACTTCATAAATTTCTTAAACAAACTTTTCTCTTCCTATAAGCTGCCTATAATACTTGAAAGTTTTCTTTGCCAAAGTTTTCCTATACATATTTTATGCATTCTATTTTGCAAATATTTTTTGTTTTTTTTTTTTTTTGGCACAAAAAATTGCCTTTCACCTCCTTTTGGCTAATTTTATTTTTTCTCATTTCGAGTGGTGTAATGTGCCCAATTCGGGAACTGATTTATGACCATTGTATGACAATTTGAGAACAAATTAATGAAATTACAATTGTCAGAATACGTTATGATACCTCTCACATGTCACATTACCGTAAACGGAACGAAGAAAAAGGAAAGAAAAGCAAAAAACACAACACGGCTACCACTATCTCTGCTGTTTGTCACTATGGCTATCAACGGTCGGAGGATAAACGAATAGAAAAAAATAAAGGATATCAAAATAAACGTGACATGAGGTAAATGTCCACTCTGTGCATGAACAGGAAAAAAATCGATAGAAACAGTTCACCACATGTGTAGGTATTCTCACAACACCATTACACTTACTTTCATAATTTCTCATATGTTTTGTTAGTATGTGTATGCCTGCCTAACGGTCCCCCCTTTTGACCACAAACGCTTGTCATGCAAGATAAATTCACCCACACTTTGACTTCAGAGAAGGAGAGTTGTAGAGATTTTTCCTCTGTCGTAGATTGGTAGGTGGAATGTCAAGTTTTGGTAGAATTTTGTAAATGTCGGACATTTTTTATATGGTCAGAATGCCTTAAAAAAACTTGGGAAACAGAAATGTCCTGCATACACAGAAAAAAAAATTGCCAAAAAATTTTCAATTAAAAAAAATTAATTGAAAATAAAATAGTTTTCAATTAAAAAATTATTTGATTCAATCATTTTTTAATTGGCAATAATTTGCTACATTGACAGAGTACTCCAACTAGACTGTCGACGATTACCACGTATTCTTGCGCTGAAGATCATAGAACTGAATATGTCTTGGGCAGAAGAATGGTCCAATATATGCCAATCTCTGCAATTTTCTTTGCACTACAACGCGACACATTTACCCTCGTACTGGAAAGAAGTTATAGAACTACTTAAATCAAAGGAGAGATTAGATTTTGAGGTTAGGGCAAAAGGCTCACAGTTCCATGACCTTTACCCACAGCTTGAATACACCAGGATACCGGAACTCACTGCGAACTTATCTTCACGTGCTACAAGTATCATTGTAAAGGCTAGAGGCGGGTTACTTAATTTAAATGCTAGATCTTTCAGAGACAATACCGATGGCGTTTGCTCAATTTGTAACACAGACGAAACCGAGAACACCTTCCACTTTATCGGCTCGTGCCCAATATACACAAATCTCAGAATTATTTACTTTAATAAGCCCACACTTAATGTAAACGAAGTAATAAGCATATTGAATGGCACGAATTTTTTATCTCTATACAAATATTTAGAAAATTGTATTAAATATAGAAACTTTATACAAAATGAATTTAACTTTTAAAATAGCACTTTCTCTTTTTTATAGTCTCCAATATGTAAACAACTTTATATAACATAGATTAACATACTATAATCAGCCAACCTTTGGTAATATCAATGAATTATATGGCTAACAGCATTCTTGCTATGCCAGCTTTATAGATTTACAACAACACTGAATTTCAAACCTCTATCATTGTGTACTCAAAAATCTATTAATAAATAATAAAAATAATAATAATAATAATTGGCAATAATTTTTTCTATTATTGTCGTCATTGAAATATTTCCAATTTTCAATTAAAAAATTAATTGATTCAATTAATTTTTTGATTGAACCCGAAAATTTTTTCAATCACAATCGTGATTGAAAATTTTGTAACTTTCTATTAAAAAATTAATTCATTCAATCATTTTTTAATCGAATGATAAAAAGTTTTTAAATATGATGCTTAAGTAAATTCAATTCAAGGAGGAGATTTAAAAGGCCCATATGTCCTACATTTCAATTAATTCATCCAATTATTTTTTAATCGAATCCAAAAAAATTTTTAAATATTTGTCCTCTACAATCTAAAAGGAAGTAGATTTCAAAGTACCATACATTCTATATTTCGACAAATCTAAATACATTAAAGACTCATTTATTACCCGATTTCGATGTAATTTGGAACGGTGAGTTATACTATGCCTGCCGATTGCCCAAATCGGACTATATTTCATTATAGCTGCCACATAGACCGATCTGCTATATCATAATCAGATATAGGTCAATTGGGCTGACTTCGGAGAATATACCAATCGTCGCTTCAGTGAACTGACATCCCCCTCGGATGTGCTAGTTGTCGAGAAGAAATTCCGAGACATTAACGCAGCAGCCGCTCGCTTATTAAAAAGGGTAGTCAATGAACATAGGCGAATAGGAATTTGTGGCTGGAACACTTGGAGCAATGTAACTTAGGCACCAGTTTAGGCAAGCTGTTGTCTACTGTTTAGTCACTTTTCAATCCCGGTAGATGGGATGACAGGACCTAAGTCACTTTTGGTGAAATACCCGTGACTGCTCAGAAGATATGCACAGGTTGTTCAACGGTCAATTTATTGTGCATCCCGAGAATGACAGGGCAAAGAGGAGAGCCATTCGCCGTATTCATGATCTCCGAGCCGATGAACAGCCATCACAATTTACCGTGGGCGAAGTTACGAATGTCATCCTTGGCGCCAAATCATCCAAGGCATTGGTCCCCGACGGAATCTCTACACTGATGCTGAAGAATCTGGATCTACCTGGAGTCGAGTACCTTACAACTGTCCTCAACCTGTCTTTGAACACTCTTAAAGTTTCCGATGTCTGAAAAATGGGCAGAGTGATCCCGCTACTGACGCCTGAAAACGACTCGAGTTTGGGGGAGTCGTACAGACCGATCTACCTTCTCTCACCATTAGCAAAGATGCTATCTCCGGCACTGTTTAACCTCTACCTATCCTCCATTCCAGCTTCTCCAGACGGCATAGAGATAATATCATATGCGGACGATTGTACGATCATGGCATTAGGCCCCCCACCCATTGATGACGTCTGCGATAGGTTAAACATTTACCTCAACGAATTTGCCTCTTATTTCGCTGCAAGAAATTAGAAGATATCTTCATATACACGTATGAGATGCATAGGGCGCTGAAAGTGATGATCGACGGAGCGACATTTCCGACCATCAACTGTCCCTAAATACTTGGCGCCCCATTTGACAGCTCTTACAAATGCAACAGCTATTTGCGATATGGTCAAAAGTAGAAACAACGACCTCAAGTCACTTGCACAATATAAGTCCAAATCGGACCAACATATATATGGGAGCTATATCTAAATCTGAACCGATTACGACTAAACTTTATAGATATTGTGCAAGTCGTCGAGGAAAGCGTTGTACAAAATTTAAGGAGATTGATCAATAAATGTGCTTGCAGTGGCTTTAGGAGTGAAAATCGGGAGATATATTGGGCTGCCCAAAAAGTAATTGCGGATTTTTTAAAAGAAAGTAAATGCATTTTTAATTAAACTTAGAATGAACTTTAATCAAATATACTTTTTTTACACTTTTTTTCTAAAGCAAGCTTAAAGTAACAGCTGATAACTGACAGAAGATAGACTGCAATTACAGAGTCACAAGCTGTGAAAAAATTTGTCAACGGCGACTATATGATAAATCCGCAATTACTTTTTGGGCAACCCAATATATATACAATTAATGTGAGCTATATCTTAATCTGAACCGATTTTTATGAAATTCACCAATAGTACCGAGAGTCAAGAGAAAATCCTTCTTGCCAAATTTCGATAGAATCGGTTAACAATTGCAATATTGCAATTGCGAAAATACAGCTTTGCTCTCGTAGTGCGCCATGCCTTTAGTCTTAGCCAAACTTGTCACGGAGACTTGATCAATGCCAACCACAAAGAGAGTTCCTTCCTCCTTCTCCTCCATGTGAAAGACCTCCCACTTTTATGCGACCAAACCTTGGTTTTGCTTGCCCAAGAATCCCAACATGCGTTCCGTCGCAAATTTACTGCCCCATCCCTTGATTAAGACCGTAGCCTTTGTGAGCCGGGGGATATCAATCTTTCTCACCACGTCGAGCTTTGCGCCCTCCCAGGGAGCGTGAATACCTCTGACGAGCTGTTCGACGGTATCAATACATTCCGCCGACGCAAAACGTAGCATAAAGATGTCCCATCTAAACTTGCAGCTTATCATTTGTATGGGTGGACCCTCTACAGAGTTCCACATATGTTCAAAAATCCGATCATTAACCAGATCCTCCACTTGGGACCGATGATCTGGTGGAATCCTTCCTCATTTGTTAGTCTGACGACAGATGGTGCGCTTGAAGAATTACTCTCGACTACAGGTGCCAAGGGCAGCCTCACCTATAGGAGGGGAGGGCAACATGCTATGGTCTGATGCTACCACCGCAGCTGTTGGGTCATTGCAGTCCATTTTGAGCCTACTCCTGAAAGGCTTTAACATTTTTCGTAATAGCTACCTACTCAGAGATACTGTTTTTTTTCTTTTTTCCTTGGAGGGCGAAATGAAAACACGATTTCACTAAATTTATGTTAAATGTTCAAAGAATTCAAGTATTTCATATTTTAACGAATTTAATGAATGGATAAAAAAATCAATTTAAGGCTAATCTCAGTTTTTTTGCTGCTAAAATTTTTTGCACAAAGAAAAAAACACAACTGCAAAAATTTAAATTCCTATAACCAGTAAAATTTCATTCTGTTTAAATTGCTCCACAACACAGAAAACGAGAAAAACTTCGCCAGAAGTATGCGACCATGCTTGTATACCCACAAACTTTGTACAAAACTTTGGAATACATGGTGGTATGCATTACCACAAGGATACTGCGCAGAAGGCGGCAAGTGTTTCTGTTTCTTACATACAATATACACACACACACACACACATATATATGTGTGTACTATATACATCTATTATTCATGTACGTTTTTGTACGTTGTATGTGTATAAACACATGCACACGCACATCCAATTGCCTGCAATGCAAATGAACTTAGCTTATTACAATTAAAAGCATTTACTTGATAAATCATAATGCATTAAGTTACGAAACAAAGTGGAAAACTAGGAGTTCCCATTGATAAACGTGTATTTAGGAAACTTTTGAAAGGACAAAAAAGAATGGAAAGAAAACTTCTTATTACAGCAAAGTATATTTACATATCACATTATCGAGGATATTGACTGCAAATATTGTTATCGGTAAAGTGTCTACATTGTTATGATGACTAAATTAATAGAAAAAAATAAGTTAACATGACATTGGATTATATTTATTAAGTCATGTTTATATTGAAAAGTTCTACCACGGCAAGTAGTTTCACTGTAGGTTCTCATTTCCTTGAAGACTTTTGTTAATTAGTAGATGTCAACATTGTCAAGTTATTGAATTTTTTTAGCTATCTACAGGATAGCTGACATGAAGTGTTATCAATTGTGTAAAAATACATTTCTTATTGAATTTATGCACTTTTAATCGATATGGCCACCCTTTGCCTACTGAGTTGGTCAAAAGACGAGTTGCAAGCTGCTCAAATGTAATCCGGCAGATTACATTTGGCCCATTCCCCTGCAATGGTTTTCTTCATATTTATACTAGCTGACCCGGGCCCACTCCGCTGCGCCTTCTTTTACTTATATGGAACAAAAGTTTCCTTGGAATATTTATTTTCGACAGTTAAAGATCTTTTAGTGAAATACCATGCTAACTTGACTAACAGTTTAACAATATAAGTGCCTTTATCTGAATCCCATATGATCTTTATTGGTCTACGAATTTAAGTTTGGATGTAAGGTGTACTACATCTTAAAATACTTCATTTCAGCCCCGATATTCTCATGATGTCTGATTTAGTGGTATTTTCAGGAAAGAGGTGGTCCCCCAGATACTTGGCCCTGAAAAAATATCAGCATCGTGCTCTTTTCTCAAATACCATTTATTTAAACCCCATATTGCCATTGGCTTAAGAGGAGTTGACAGGATGAGGCCTCCCCCAAACACATGGCCCCAAAATAGGTTATTAAATTAGTTTTCTAATCTCAAATACTTTTCATATTGCGATGGTCACTAAAAAATTGCTGCTTGTGGGGTATTTTGGGAAAGGAGTAGACGCCCAGAAAATTGGTCCCGAAAATGGGTATTAATTCTTGCTCTAGCCCCCAATACCTTTTATTTAAGTTCCACATTGACATGGTCGGTAAATATATCAGCAACGTGCTCTATTCTCATATGTCTATATATCATTTGTTTGAACCCTATATTGCCATTGCCCTCAAAATTGGATATCAAATTAGTTTTCTAATCTCATTTAATCTCCTTATTGCAAAAGTCAGCAAATATGTCCGGTTTGGGGTATTGGCCCTAAAAACTATGAATATTTAGTTCCACTCTCTTTTAGATCCAAATTGTCTTGGTGAGCAAATACGTCCTATTTGGAGGTTGTTATGGTGGTGGGACGTCCGCTAGACAGTTGGCCCCTAATGTTGATGTCAGATACGTGGTCTACTCCCACATACCATTAATTTGAGCTCCATATTTCCATAGTCGGCAAACATGACCGGTTTTGGGGGTGTTTTGGGGGATGCGCGGCCACTCAGCGAGTTGGCCTTAAAAATATATGTCGGATTCGTGTTCCACTTTAAAAACCCTCTTATTTGAGCCTCATATTGCAATAGTCAGAAAATACTTACTATTTGGGTGGTGTTGTGAGGGTGGCGTGGCCCCATAGACACTTTTCCCGAATATTGTTATCAGATCCGTGCTTTACTCCCAAAGACCATTCATTTGAGTCCCATATTGCTATGGTCGTAAATTTGTCGCCTTTGGGGGATGTTTTTGGTGAGAGCGGGGCCCCCCAAACACTTGGTCCCATATTTGGATATCTGATTCGTATTCTACACTAAAATACCTTTTATTTAAGCCCCATATTCCCATGGTCGTCAGTAAATTAGTACAGTTTGGATAGTGTTTTGGGGAAGGGGTGGACCCCCAGAAACATGGTCCCACATTTGGATATCAGATTCGTATTCTACTTGCAAATACCTTTCATTTGAGTCCCATATTGCCATGGTCTGTAAATATGTCCGATTTAGTGGTGCTTTGGGGCTTGGGGTGGTCCCCCTAGCACTTGGTCCAACAATTCAGATGCGTTTTCTTATCCTAAATACCTTTCATTTGAGTCCCATATTGTCGTGATTGGTCTAAATATATGTTCGGTAGGTTTTAGGGTGGGGCAGCCCCCCTAGGTACCCCATCCGAAATTTGGATAACAAATTTTTATTTTTAGGGTACTATATGAGAGCACACAAAATTTCGCTTAAATCGCATCACCCATCTCCGAGATCTGGCGTTTCTGAAAATTAGGGTAAGGGGGAGGGTCCGCCCCCCCCCCTTCAGATATCAAAAAATGTAGTACCCTATTTTCACCACGGGGTCATTATGCATCATCTGTGAAAATTTCAAGAAAATCGGTTCAGCCGTTTCTGGGTCTATAAGGAACACACAAACATACAAACAAACAAACCTACAAACAAACACAAATTTATTTTTATATAAAGGGTGATTTTTTTGAGGTTAGGATTTTCATGCATTAGTATTTGACAGATCACGTGGGATTTCAGACATGGTGTCAAAGAGAAAGATGCTCAGTATGCTTTGACATTTCATCATGAATAGACTTACTAACGAGCAACGCTTGCAAATCATTTTCAGTGAATCATTTTCAGTGAAATCATTTTCAGTGAATCGACAAATTTTGTTCAGCGATGAGGCTCATTTCTGGTTGAATGGCTACGTAAATAAGCAAAATTGCCGCATTTGGAGTGAAGAGCAACCAGAAGCCGTTCAAGAACTGCCCATGCATCCCGAAAAATGCACTGTTTGGTGTGGTTTGTACGCTGGTGGAATCATTGGACCGTATTTTTTCAAAGATGCTGTTGGACGCAACGTTACGGTGAATGAACACATTTCGAACCGAACACTGATTTTGGTAATAAAATTCAATGATTTGCAAGCGTTGCTCGTTAGTAAGTCTATTCATGATGAAATGTCAAAGCATACTGAGCATCTTTCTCTTTGACACCATGTCTGAAATCCCACGTGATCTGTCAAATACTAATGCATGAAAATCCTAACCTCAAAAAAATCACCCTTTATAAGAATACCCTCCACCGTAGGATGGGGGTATACTCATTTCGTCATTCTGTTCGAAAAATTGATCTGAGACCCAACAAGGTATAAATATTCTTGATCGCCTTGACATTCTGAGTCGATTAAGCCATGTTCGTCCGTCGGTCCGTCCAAAGCACGCTAACTTACAAAGGAGTAAAGCTAGGCACTTGCAATTTTGCACACACACTTTGTACTGGGGTAGGTCGGTTGGGATTCTAAATTACCCACATCGGTTCAATTTTTGAGATAGCTCCCATATGCACAAAGGAGTAAAGTTATGCACTTGAAATTTTGCACACACACTTCGTACTAGTGTAGGTCTGTTGGTATTGTAAATTGGCCACATCGGTTCTTGTTTTGAGATAGCTCCCATATGCACCGATCTCCCTATTATACTACTTGAGTCCTAGAGAGCGCAATTCTTATGGAATTTGGATGAAATTTTGCACATTGGCTTTCCTTATGACTTCCAATAGATGTACCAAGAATGGTTTGAATCGATCTAAAACTTGCTATAGCTCCCATATAAACCGATCTTCCCAATATACTTCTTAAGCGCCTGGAGGGCGCAATTCCTATCCGATTTGGTTGACATTTAGCACAATGACATCTACTATGGTCTTCAACATCAAAGCCGAGTATGCTCCGAATCAGTCAATATCCCGATATAACTTCAATAGCATAGAAATGTAGGTCGCATGTACGTATGTACCAAGGGGCCGTTACCATGGTTCGTAGTATTTTATTTAGGATTTTTTGTATTTTTATACCCTCTACCATAGGATGGGAGTATATTAATTTCGTCATTCTGTTTGTAACACCTCGAAATATGCGTCTGAGACCCCATAAAATATATATATTCTTGATCGTCATGTCATTTTAAGTCGATCTAGCTATGTCCGTCCGTCTGTCCGTCCATCTGTCTGTCGAAAGCATGCTAACTTTCGAAGGAGTAAAGCTAGCCGCTTGAAATTTCACACAAATACCTTTTATTAGTGTAGATCGGTTGGGATTGCAAATGGGCCACATCGGTCCATGTTTTGATATAACTGCCGTATAAACCGATCTTGGGTCTTGACTTCTTGGGCCTGTAGAGGGCGCAATTCTCGTCCGATTTAACTAAAATTTGTGTTTTGGTATCACTTCCAACAACTTTGCTAAGTATGATTCAAAACGGTACATATTCTGGTATAGCTGTCATATAAACCGATCTTGGATCTTGACTTCTTGAGCCGCTAGAGGGCGCTGAAATTTAGCATGAGGTGTTTTGTTATGACTTCCAATAACTGTGCTAAGTATGGCGCAAATCGTTTCATAACCTGATATAGCTGCCATATAAACCGATCTGGGATCTTAACTTCTTGAGCCTCTTGAGGGCGCAATTCTCATCCGATTTGACAGACATTTTGTACAACGGCTTCTCTCATGTCTTTCAACATGCGTGTCTTATATGGTCTGAATCGATCAAAAGGTTGATACAGCTCCCATATAAACCTATCTCCCGATTTTGCTTCTTGATCCCCTACAAGGCGCAATTCTTATCCGAATGAACTGAAATATTACACAATGACTTCTACAATGTTCAGCATTCATTTATGTTCCGAATCGGACTATAACTTGAATAGCTCCAATAGCATAACAGTTCTCATTCAATATTCTTTGTTTGCCTAAAAAGAGATACCACGCATAGCACTCGACAAATGCGATCCATGGTGGAGGGTATATAAGATTTGGCCCGGGCGAACTTAGCACGCTCTTACTTACATGGATTATAGAACGATTATGACGAGATTACTATACTCCCATTCTATGGTGGTAGAAATAAAAAAGCTCAAAGTGTGTTAAGTTCGGTTGGGCCGTATAATATATACCATGCTCCATGGGTCAAATTGCAAATTTTGCCCATGAACATTCCACTAAGGAACAGGGGCAAACTTCTCACATATCAATGAGTGCTCTCCGATTCAAGTTTTAAGCTTAATGATAAGGGGCCTCCTTTTTATAGCCGATTCCGAACGGCGTGCCGCAGTGCGACACCTCTTTGGAGAGAAGTTTTACATAGCATAGTACTTCACAAATGTTTCCAGCATTAGGAGGGGAAAACCACCGCTGACAATTTTTTCTAATGGTCTTGCCAGGATCCGAACCCAGGCGTTCAGCGTCATAGGCAGACATGCTAACCTCTGCGCTACGGTGGCCATATCAACTACCAATTATTTCATGCTCGCACTGATACTAGGCCGAGGACATGCGTTTTTTGTCAAAAAATTTTTTTATTTCTTATCCCTTTTGGCTGAAATTATTCACAATGACTTTTTCTATGGTCTTTAATAGCTGTACTATGAGTGGGCCAAATCGGTGTTTAACCCAGGGATCCGGACCGGGTACCTTTTTTCCGCACCGCTCTATTCCATTTCTGGGAAAAAAATTTTCCGCTCCGCTCCGTCAATTTCTTTTTCGCTCAGCTCCCGCTCTTTTGCTTTCAAATTGACGTATTTTAAAATTTTCTTCTTAGAATATCAAGGAATATTCAACTTCGATTATATGTATTCTTAGTCGCCGTCTTATCGGGCTACATCCTTTTAAAGCTCCCATATTAACCGGTCTCCAGAGGGAGATCGGTTTCTTTTTTGACCTCCAATATTTTTGCACTTCTTGAGCCTCTAGAGGGCGCAATTCTTATGTAATTATGGTGAAATTTCGCATAATTTTTCCTACCACTTCCAACTTCCGTATAATCTGACCTCCCGTTTTTACTCCCTAAACGTCTAGAGGGCGCAATTGTTATTTGATTTTAATGAAATTTTGCATAGTGATTACTCCTATAACCTCCAACATGCATGTCATGTATGGTCATAAAACTTCAAGGAAATCAGATTATAAATAAGGATTTCATGGCTTAAGATCCCAGATTTGCATATCGGTCCATACGGCAGCGATATCCAAACATGGTCTGATATGGACCATGCGCGGTTCAGATATTAGGTGGTCTAGTGCAAATCCATTTCCCAAATTTATGTCAAAGTATGTTCCAATCTGGGAAATCTAGTAAGTAACTGCTTTAAATTTCAGGAAAATAGGAAACTGCGGCTTTTTATGGGCTTAAGACCCTAAATTGGTAGATCTATATATATAGCAGCTATATCCAAATTTAGTCCGGTCTGTTTCAAATTTCAGCGAAATCGGATAACAAATGGGGGTTTTTATAGGGTTAAAATTCTAATTCGGCAGATCGGTCTATAATAAAGCTATATCTAAATATGGTCGCATCTGGAATATGTTCAGGTCGGACAACGAGAGGTCCTAGTGATCAAATTTAAGCGAAATCGGGTAAAAAATTCGGATTTTATGGGGTTAAAAACCCGAGGCCACCGCAGCGCAGAGGTTAGCATGTCCGCCTATGACGCTGAAAGCCTGCGTTCGAGACTATCAGAAAAAAATTTTCGGCTGTGGTTTTCCCCTCCTCATGCTGGCAACATTTGTGAGGTACTATGGCTTTTAAACCTTTTTCCAAAGAGGTGTCGCGCTGCGGCACGCCGTTCGGACTCGGTTATAAAAAGGAGGCCCCTTATCTTTGAGCTTAAACTTGAATCGGACTGCACTCATTGATATGTGAGAAGTTTGCCCCTGTTCCTTAGTGGAATCTTCATGGGCAAAATTTGCAATTTGCAAAAACCCAATTTAGCAGATCGGTCCATATGGCAGCTATATCTTAATATAGTTCGATCTGGACCAAACTGGTTTCGGATGTCGATAGGATGTCACTGTTAATTTCAACAAAATCGGATGATAATATGTCTAACTATGGCCCGATATGGACCATTTTCATGGGTCTTAGTGCAACTCGCGTTTTATAATTTCAACGAAATCGGATAATAAATGCGGTTTTAATGGACTTAAGACCCTAAACCGGGAGATCGGTCTATGCGGCAGTTATATCCAAATATGATCCGGTTTTGCTCGTTCAAGAGCTTAACCTGCGTATGGACAAAAAACCAAGTCATCTTTCATTCCTTCTTACTCCACTATGGGTCGGCACCCAGATGATACAGATTATGCCCTACTCAGAGAAGGCGTTAATCTCTTTTTTTCAACTCGAAGACCTAAAGACCAACTTACTGTCAGTAAAGTTGTTCATATTTGACGTCCTCGCATTGGCACTGTATCATGATACACTTTCAGTGATTACTTGGTCCTTCAGCCAGGCCTGTAAAATTAACTAACAGATGACAATGCCAGAGTTCCGTCAAACCAAGAGTCCGCCACTGGCATCAATGTCTCGCACTCGACCGTTCTCAGATATTCGAATCGAAATCTCTCCCTATACAGTCAGATGTTCTATTATCGCCTTGTTTATGCTGCCGTGATAAGACCTTCTCAGGAGACCACCGAGACGCAGAGGTTTGCATGTCTGCCGATGACTTTGAACTCCTGGGTTCAAACCTCGCCGTGAACATCAAGAAAATTTTCAGCCATGGTTATCCCCTTACTAATGCCAACTATTGGGTTGCCAAAAAGTAATTGCGGATTTTTCATATAGTCGGCGTTGACAAATTTTTTCACAGCTTGTGACTCTGTAATTGCATTCTTTCTTCTGTCAGTTATCAGCTGATACTTTTAGCTTGCTTTAGAAAAATAGTGTAAAAAAAGTATATTTGATTAAAGTTCATTCTAAGTTTTAATTAAAAATGCATTTGCTTGCTTTTAAAAAATCCGCAATTACTTTTTGGGCAACCATACATTTGTGAGGTATCCTGCCATGTTTAAACTTCTCTACCAAGTGGTGTCGTTATGTGGCACGCCGTTTGGACTCGACATAAGAAGAGAAGCCTATTATCACTGTTTTTTTTTTTATATTTAATCAAACTGCACTCATCGATATGAAAGTTGTATCCCCTGCTCCTTAATGGCATGTTCATGTAAAACTTGGTGGTAGATGTGACTGTGCTCTTATCCCCCATCTACTCTCCCATCGCCTTAATTGAAATGGCCACAGTGCCTATGTCATACTTAGTTTGTTGGCCTACGGTTCGAACATTTAAAATTGTCTCCAGTGCAGTAGTAGGCAGAACTACGCCTTTTAGGTCAATACATGCAAAGAATAAAGAAAATTGTATTTGGTCTCACAAATGCAGATCTCTGAACTTATGTGATATGATATCCTCAAAATCGTCTATCACAGAAAATTTTCCGTAAACTCAGCTACTAGATGAACCTAACCAAACCTATAACTACACAAATATTGTGTCGTTGTGTGATCAATGAAATCTGAAACGCCTGGGCTAAATACAAAGATTAGTTTTTTTCACCAATTGTTTCAGAAAAGAGATATGAAATATCATTTCCCATATTGCATTTGCTTTAATGCTCCCCCCTCCATGGACTAAGGATATTGAAAGAGAAATTAACATAAGACCTCTTGCTAAGAATCAAAGGCATAAATGTATCCATGTTAATACCCCTGTACTGATACATAGACCAAAATGCATTCAACATTAAACCACCGGGACTAAACACTTAATGCACTTAAAAGCCTTTACCCAGAGATGAATCTAAAGTACTTGTAGTAGCAACAAAAAAAAAAAAACAGGGGCATTTCCATTGCCACTGTTTTCATTGGCTTTCAAAGGCTAGCTGCCCTGTTGCAAAGTGAATTAAAGTTATACAAGCTGCTTACATTTATTGATAAATCTGATGATGAGTAACCCAGCCAGCAGCAGTCAGTGCGTCAGCTTCCATTAGGCGAAAAGTGCTCAAACGAAAACTTTGACATCTCAAAAGTATTTAAACCTTTTTAAGAACATCTTAATGTCCAAAGGATAGAGATACAGACAGACAGATGGAAGGACGGACAAACGCCAGAGTCCTTCAAAGGTGACACAACGGCAACAACCTGCTATTCTGCCCTGCTGCTAACAGGCAGGAAGGAAACACAACTTTAAACACTCAACAGCAAAAACAAAAAAACGGAAACACAGCATTAAGTACTTGTTGTGTTGTCTATGCTTCAATGCCCGCGCCCGGTATAGAATTGAAGTGGTAGTACGTACATGCTGCTTGTAGCTCATGTTAAGTACCTTACCGTAGTCCGTTCAATCGCCCACCCTTCCTCTGGCTGTTAAGCTTTAATGTTTTCAATAAGGATGTTACCAGTCTTTTTTCGTTTTTGGGCAATGCGAAATGCACATCAAATTGATCGTATTAATGGCAATAACTAGTTTATCCCGCCCATCTTATCAACTCGGGGAGGATTATACGCAGATTTCCATTAACCGAAAATAAAAACAGCAAAAAGCATGAATCACAGGAATAAAGGCAAACACAAACAGCAACAACAGCAAAAAACACTCACAAATACAATATGTTAAAGCATCATTGAAGTACAATATAACAAAGGCAACAACAACAAGCGAATAAAATAGAATTAGAGCCAAGCACAGAAAAAAAGGGCACAGACAAATGAGGCATTGATATGGGTCCTCTACAATTCACACACACTCACACACACACACACACTTATCTAACACAATCGAACAACACCATCAAAAAGGAAAAGGGCCAACGGATGAGCACATGAACAAACAGACAAACCCGAGAGACACTCATACCAAGATAGATGGGAGTTTCAATACAATCTAATGGGTAAAATATCCTGCTGCCTTAATGTTTGTTGTACAAGGACATTAATGCAATTCCAATATTGCCGTTGTCGTTGAAACATTCTTTTTCGATTTACCAACTACACACTCATAGACAGAGAGCGTGCGAGCTGGTGAGCTGTCTCAATTGTCTGCCACTATGAAAAGCCAAAGCGCACAGCCAAAGAACAAAGAAATACCAAAATAGAAGTTGCCACCAATAAGTGTACGACTACATGCTACATGCCCATGAAGACAGATGACATCCTTTTGAACATATGGTGCACAGTGGTGTAGGCGACATAAACGCTTAGGCAAGGAGGAAAAGATGGTAAACGATTTAAATACAGTCCTAAAAATTAAAGCGGTTAAAAGTATCGAGCTCGTCTTACCAGTGCGAGGGTAAGAACTATGTAGTTTTAGTACTTGTCTTATCTTTGCTGAAGGGTATTCTTAGTACCCTTGCCCTTGGGAAAGCGAATCTTTATAACCCTTATCCGTTCCAGTGCACTTACATTGCTGAGGGGTAATTTTAGTATTCTTACCCTTGCTGAAGGATAGTTTTAGTACCATTACCCTTGCGAAAGGGAATTTTTAGTACACCTAACCTTGGGAAACATAATTTTGAGTATCCTTATCCTTGTGAAACAGATTTTCTATAACCCTTACCTTTGCTGAAGGATAGTTCTAGAACTCTTTCCTTTGATGAAAGGTAGTTTTAGTACCCTTATCTTGTGAAAGGTAATTTTTAGTAATTTTAACCTTGTGAAATTGAATTTGTAGGAATTTTAAACTTATGAAATTAAATTTTTAGTACCCTTTGATGAAGGGTAGTGTTAGTGGTCTATCCCTTGTGAAAGGGAAATTAAGTGCAATTACCCTTTGAAAAGGGAATTTTAAGTTCCCTTACTCTTGGGAAAGGCAATTTTTAGTGCCCTTACCCTTGGGAAAGAAAACTTTTAATACACTTACCATTGCAGAAAGATAATTTTGTACTCTTAGCTTTGCTGAAGTGTAGTTTTAGTGCCCTTATTCTTGTGAAGGGAATTTTTAGTATCCTTACCTTTGCTGAAGGGTAGTTTTAGTACCCATAACACTTGTCCTGTTGAAACGAATTTTAGCACCCTTATTCATGTGAAAGGGTATTTTAGTACCCTTACACTTGTAAAGCGGAATTTTTAATACGCTTTTCTTCGACGAGGGGCAGTTTAGGTACCTCTAGGAAATTTTAGTACTCTTACCTTGAATGAAGGGTAGTTTTAGTACACTGCCCATGTAAAAGGGAATTTTAATGTCCTTACTCTTGTAAAATGGGAATTTGACTACCCCTATCTTTGATGAAGGATAGTTTTAGTATCCTTACCCTTGTGAAATGGAATTTTAGTACCCTTACCCTTATAAAAGGCAATTTATAGTACAATTATCTTTGATTAAGGGTATTTTTAGTACCCTTACACCTGTGAAAAGGCATTTTTGGAAGATTTACTATTAATGAAGGGTAGTTTTAGTACCCTTATCCTTGGGGAAGGGAATTTTAGTACCCTTATCCTTGGAAAAAGGAATTTTACTGCCCTAACCCTTGTGAAGGGGTATTTTTAGTCCCCACCCTGAGGTCAAATACTTAAGAGTGATCTTAGACAGCTTCTTGCCTGGAAGTGGAAGTGTCACATTCATGGGCATACTGGGATGGCTCACATATATTTGGCACTATAAGACATGACATAGGTTCTTAATGGGGCATGAATATGAGGAAAATCCACTGACTCTGTAAGAGCTTAATTTAAGCAATACTAACATATGGCTTGGTAGTTTGGTGGACGGCGACGGAGAAGAAGTGCCACAAGAGGACATTACCAAAGGTTTAGGAACCAAGTTCAAGGTGAGGATTACCAAAGGTTTAGGGACCAAGATAGGTGAACTACGCCTACTAAGGCAATGAAGACAATTCAAAATTTTCGAACTAAAACCATACATATTACATATGAGTCTGTCACTGCGGCTACGAGACTTAAGGCAATGGGAGAACGGTTGGAAGATACAAGCTGGTCATACCATGGTGAGATAATCGAGGCAACTACAGAAGACCTGGATGGATTGGAAGAGGATTCAAATCAGTTACTTGAAACGAGACGACACTTGAGGTTCACGTAGAGTGCGAGATACTGTTGCACAGTCTGGGATTACTGCCATCTGAAAGTTAATGCTACACGGATGAATGAATAGTTTGACTAGAGAACAGAATAGGTTTGACATCTTCATTGAGGACCCAAAGACTGAGTTCTGTTTCTGGCTGCCCATATTACGATTCTGCGAAAATCTGGGCGAATACGATGTACGTTAAAACTGCACCACCTGTACAGTTTTAACGTAAAGTACAAATACAAATTTGCCACTGAAGGTTCCATTAAGGAACAGGGACAGAAGGCCACCGTGGCTCAGAGGTTAGCATATCCGCCTAGCCTAGCACAACAGAAAGAATTTTATGTAGTGGTTATCCCCTCCTTATGATGGCGACATTTTTGTGGTACTTTGCTAAATAAAGACTTTGCCCAAAGAGGTGTCGCACTGCTGCACGCCGTTCGGACTCGGCTATAAAAAGGCTTAAACTTGAATTTGATAGCACCCATTGACATGTAGGAAGTTTTCGCCTGTTAAATGCGAGGACATCGAGTATGAATGTCCTAATGGAGTGTAAGTTCGCCATTAGAGCTATAACAACCAGTGTGGTAAGGTCACGGATTGCCTTGGAAGATAAGAGGTAAATAATCGAGTTTTTGAGAATGGCACGATCAGCGTAGTTTTGTTGCCGGGTCACTTGAAAACGGTCAGAGTTAGGAGCCTAGAATGGGGAATGAAAAGGGATTTTGTGAGTATCACAGAATTACTGACAAAGATTTTTTTAGGTTACTTTTCTGTATTGAGGATAAAAGATGACGATTACTGTCTTATGTTCATAGTGACATGGGGTGGATGGCGGAGGAAGAACCTTAGACTAGTTGGTTGTTACAGATATTTTGTTCCTTTACAAAAAATCTCAAAAGCATTCCAATTACTGCCTTGACACATGCCCCCCCCCCCACCACGGGGACCATTTAGGTGAAAAGTATATAATAACACTTCATCTCGGTCTAAAGTGCTACCCAGGTATTGTATTGTTTAGGATTTTCCTTAGCAATTGATCTCCTGGTTACGACACTACGTTGGAAAAATGCTGGATAAATGTAATTTATGTGGAGACGGATAGAGGTGGAAGTAAGGACAGGAGAAGTATAAGACAATGGATGGAGGAGTGGTCAGAAGGATGCATCGAAAAAGTCGGTTAGTAGATGGCGGCTGAACCATGAAGTTTCGGAGCTGGTCAAAGGTGGCGATGGGGCGATGGAACGACGGATGGATGAGTGGTTAGTAGGCTGCATCGAAAAGGTCGGTGAGCTGTAGGCGGCTGGACCATGAAGTCTTGGAGATAGTCAAGTAGGTGTGTGTGTTGAAGTTTTGAAAGTTTCTACACGGTGTTGCTGTGACTAGCAGAATGTATAACGAGTGTCTGAATGTTTTCGATGGCACTCCTGTTTTGGCTCAGTCGGTTAGTAGATGGCGACTGAACCATGGAGTTTCGGTGCTGGTCGAAGGGAGGTGACGATAGACGGTTGAAGCGATGGGGCGATGGGACGACGGATGGATGAGTGGTTAGTAGGCTGCATCGAAAAGGTCGGTAAGCTGAAGGCGGCTGGACCATGAAATCTTGGAGCTAGTCAAGTGGGTGTGTGTGTTGAAGTTCTGAAGTTTTGAAAGTTTCTACACGGTGTTGCTGTGACTAGCAGAATGTATAACGAGTGTCTGAATGTTTTCGATGGCACTCCTGTTTTGGCTCAGTCATGTACTGAGTCATTTTGGGTTATGCCACCTAATTTCTGATTGTTTCTGAATGACGTGCTGCTATAAAATATTGCTTACATCACCCCATTACTTGACCAGTTGGGAACTGTCTGGAGTGCAACTGAAAGTAGTTGGACTACTTGGTCGAACTAGAGTCCTTAATCTGGTACCACGGGAGTCAGGAGCCCCTGGAACTTCGGTTTCAGCATGACTAATGATGAGGCCACAGTTGGGAGCAACGTGGTGTCTGTGGTTTAACACCAAAAATCGCAGGAAGGGCATTTCGTTGCTCGGTGTGGAGTTGCATGTACTCAACCGTGTGCCGTGACCCATAGATCAGCAAGAGTTTGGATAATGCTCTGCTCCTTAGCAAGAAGGAGGACACGTCCGGATTACGTGAACTCGAATTGGTACTCATGCTAGTTTCGGCTATGTATGGGGGCGTTGGTAGATGCATCGTTTTCACCTAGGGTTAAGAGCCCTGCAGGATTAAGCCATCGTGGCAGGTGTCTACGTTAAACACTACTATGGCTTGGCTTGATTCATGTTTGCCTCCTTTGTTTCTTAAATAGTTCAGATGGTATTCCATAGGCTCCTGCTGCCTTGTTATTCTTCTAGATAAGCTGACTCAACGCCTCGTAAGCATCTCACCCTTATTAGGGATTAATTCTGGGGTATCCTTGCAGGTGCCACTATCAGCTATCAGCAGCCTTGAAGAATGTTCTTTCTATATCAAGCACTTCTGTATCGATTACCATATAAAATTCTACGGAGGAGGCAGTCATAATGAACCATTTTTAACGCTCGAAGGTATCAGTAGTTGTGTCCTAATTTGTCGACATATTTTCTGGTAATATTTGAACATATACTTCGAAAAAAAATACACAAAAGGCTACGGATGAGGCTGATCTTGAAAAGGTCAATAACTTAACTTCTATGGGCTAGTAAAGAACTCTGACTCATCATGCCCCTCATGGCAGATCGCTGTCTGATTAGAAACAATTCCTTGCAAATAAGTATGAATGAGAAGAGAAAAGTCTGTATGAATTTACTGAAAATATGGCATCTATCGATTGCTTTTAATACCAACAGGCTGTGTAACCTAGATTTTAACTACAGATTTTGCTAGTCACACCACTGTCTTCATTTTCGTTGGCAAAGACTCGTCTGTGGCAGTTAAAATCGAGCTGAGCTGAGCTGAGCTGAGAAGCGAGTTACGCACAAGTGCTCATGCCGCAATGAACTTGTAGAGCTAAAATCGTTTTTTATGGCAATGAATGTACACAATTTGTTAGACAATCCCAAAGGAATTCCCAGGCAATGCCAATAAATGAAAGCAAAAGGCATAAAAGGATGATAGCAATGAGGCAACGACCGCATCGGTAGCAAGTGCAAATCCACCCAACAAATTAACAAGCATGCTGAACGGACAAGTGCTGCTGAGATGCTACCCATATAGGGTTGGGCTCTCTCTATCACTCTCGCTCTCGTAAAACACCCGCTGTAATAAAAATAAATCATAATATTTTTTGTGGCCCCTTTAACCCACCTTACGAGTACTTGTGCCGGTTTGTCGCTACCACCATGCCACCATCATCACACAGATCACATCTGAAGGCATAGCAAGGAGCAAGGTTATAACCCTGGCTAATGTGTTTAATGTATCTTTCCTTAATGTTCTCCTTCTTTGCGAGTGTGCCGACCTGTTCCACGCTCGTTTGTTACGCATGTTTGCCATTCATCCATTCGAACCCCATCCCACAGCTCATTTTTCTTCTATTACACTTGTTGTCCCATGATGCCACCACAGCCTTACTTGTGCCTTATTTCCATCCTTACCTCCCCCCCACCCCTGTCATTGTCGGTCAAACATGATGTTCTTTTATTGCCGCCCTTCGACGTGAGATGCTGCCAAAGTAGTGTCGATGTTGCTGGTTTATCCGTTTGTCTGTCTGTCTGTCTGTCTGCCGCAGATTGTTGCCGCATGATGTTACCAGCTAAACAAGTTTCATGATGTTGCCCCCCCTATAGGTAAGAGTTCAGTTGAGTTGAGTTTGAGTCGGGGCGCTCTATATGGTTCCCAAAAGTGTACCTAAGTTCTATTCGGGCATTTGGTAGAAAATAAGTTTAAATGAACTGCATGGGGACCGCAATATGCGAATAAAATTATGGCGTTAAATTCAAGAGGGTGATTTTTTTGTTGCTGCTGTTGTCGCTGCGTGCATTAACTACCCTGACAATATGTTAACCCAGAAACTTATAATGGCATTACCAGCTACCAGTTGTCTGTTTGTCGACCATCCATCCGCCCTTTCGTCCGTCCGTCCGTCTGTCCATGGGTGAGTGAGTGCCAGTGAACTGAAAAGTGAAAAGTACCTGGCGTTTTTTTGCTTTGTTTATTTTTTTTTTGGACTGCTTGAAGTCTTGATTTTCTCTATTTCTGTCACTTGTGGCAAATTGAAAATGAAAGCAGAAAATTCTGAAACAAGTGACAGTGTTTGGTGTCAGCAAACAACGACTGTAAAACATACTTCCTTATACAGGGTAGGGGCCTCGAGGATGCTAACAAAAGGGGTAACGAATTTTAACCAATATTTCGCTTTTGGGTAAACTTGCATCACAATTTAGATCGCTTCAGAGATTTTTAACCCTCCACCATAGGATGGGGGTATACTAATTTCGTCATTCTGTTTGTAACACCTCGAAATATGCGTCTAAGACCCCATCTCTGATCCTCATGGCATTTTAAGTCGATCTGGCCATGTCCGTCCGTCTGTCCTTCCGTCCGTCTAAGACCCCATCTCTGATCCTCATGACATTTTAAGTCGATCTGGCCATGTCCGTCCGTCTGTCCTTCCGTCCGTCTATCCGTCCGTCCGTCTGTCTGTCGAAAGCATGCTAACTTTTGATGGGGTAAAGCTAGGTGCTTTAAATTTTGTACAAATACTTTTTATTGGTGTAGGTCGGTTGGGATTGTAAATGGACCAAATCGGTCCATGTTTTGATATAGCTGCCATATAAACCCATCTTGGGTCTTGACCTCTAGAGGGCGCAATTCTCGTCCGATTTGACTGAATGTTTGCATGAAGTCTTTTGGTATCACTTCCAACAACTGTGCTATGTATGGTTTAAATGGGTTCATAACCTGATATAGCTGCCATATAAACCGTTCTTGGGTCTTGACTTCTTGAGCCGCTAGAGGGCGCACTTATCTTCCGATTTGGCTGTAATTTTGCACGTGGTGTTTTGGTGTCAACCAACCAACCATTGTGCTAAGTTCAGCCGATTTGGTTGAAATTTGGCATGAGGTGTTCTGTTATGACTTCCAACAAATGTGCGAAGTATGGCTGATCTTGGGTCTTGACTTCTTGAGCCTCTAGAGGGCGCAATCCTCGTCCGATTTGACTGACATTTTGCATGAGGTGTTTTATTATAACTTCCAACAACTGTGCTTAGTATGGTGCAAATCGGTATATAATCTAATATAGCTGCCATATAAACCGATCTTGACTTCTTGAGCCTCTAAAAGGCGCAGTTATTATCCACTACGGTTACCAGGGCACAGATTAAGTATGAGGCAAGCACTGCGGCTATGAGACCTAAAACGACGATAGAATGGGTAAAGGATAGCATTGTATGACCATACTATCGCAATGTGGGATAGAATAAAAAAATAGTAAAAACAAACGTCTTACCACATTGCAACACAGCCACCTGGGTACATACAATGTTTTAAGAGTCATTTAAACCTATTTTGTAGCGATGATATTCCTAATGGTCGATGTGTGAAATCAACAATGCGCGTTCACAAACTCATACCCGCATGTTGTCAATATTTTCAACAACGCCTGTTCATGATAATGACACCATTGGTTCCTAATTTTGCAGGGCCTTTATTTTATCTGTGGAGCTTGCAAAAACTCCGTTTTAGTTGTTTCAATTACTCTAGCCATAAGTTCCTACTATGTTTAGATCACCCTATTGGTTTCCAAATGCAGTTTTCGGATTCTGGGGTCAGCAGAATCGAGGCAACGAAATTAGGCCGCCTTACCCAAAACGCCAGATCTCGGAGATGAGCGCTCCAATTTAAGCGAAACCTTATGGTGGCATACAAAATTGGTATACAATATTGGGGTCAAATAACCTGGGGGACGCGCCATCCCAAAACCCACCCGAACGGACATGTTTACCGATTGGGACAATATGGGTATCAATTGAAAGGTATTTAAGAGTAAAGTACGAAGTTGTGGTATATAAATTCGACCCTAAGTTTTCGGGGGTTCCCATCCTCAAAAAACCCCCAACAGAACACCTTCACCGCTTTAGGCAATATGAGAATCAAATGAAAGGTATTTAAAAGTAAAGTACAAATTTGACATAAAGACGAATTCTTTGGTGTCTGAGGGGTCTTTCACCACCCAAAACCCCACAGCAGGGCACATTTACCTTGGGCAATATGGATATCAAATGAAAGGTATTTAAAAGTAGAGTAAGAATCTGATATAAAAATGTATTCCTTGGTGTCTGTGGCGCCCCCATGGGAGCTTTATCTAAATCTGAACCGATATGGACCATTTGCAATTTCCAAGACTTACACCAATATTAAGTATCTGTGCAAAATTTCAAGTGGCTAACTTTAAGCGCTCGACCCTTCGACAGACGGACGGATATGGCTAGATCGACTCAGAACGTCGAGACGATCAAGAATATATATACTTTATGGGGTCTTAGACGAATATTTCGAGGTGCTACAAACGGAATGACTAGATAAACAAGTAAAAGCGTGCTAAGTTCGGACGGGCCGAATCTTATATACCCTCCACCATGGATCGCATTTGTCAAGTTCTTTTCCCGGCATCTCTTCTTAGGCAAAAAAGGATATAAGAAAAGAGTTGCTCTGCTATTACAGCGATATCAAGATATGGTCCGGTTCGGACCACAATTAAATTATATGTTGGAGACCTGTTTAAAATTTCAGCCAATTCGTATAAGAATTGCGCCCATTGGGGCTCACGAAGTAAAATAGAGAGAACGATTTATATGGGATCTGTATCGGGCTATAGACCGATTCAGACCATAATAAACACGTTTGTTGATGGTGATGAGCGGATCCATCGTACAAAATTTCAGGCATATCGGATAATAATTGCGACCTCTAGGGGTCAAGAAGTCAAGATCCCAGATCGGTTTATATGGCAGCTATATCAGGTTATGAACCGATTTGAACCTTATTTGACACAGTTGTTGAAAGTAAAATTAAAATACGTCATGCAAAATTTCAGCCAAATCGGATAGGAATTGCGCCCTCTAGAAGCTCAAGAAGTCAAATCCCCAGATCTGTTTATATGACAGCTATATCAGGTTATGGACCGATTTCAACCATACTTGGCACAGTTGTTGGATATCATAACGAAATACTTCGTGCAAAAATTCATTCAAATCGGATAAGAATTGTGCCCTCTAGAGGCTCAAGAAGTCAAGACCCAAAATCGGTTTATATGGGAGCTATATCAGGTTATGGACCGATTTAAACCATACTTGGCACAGTTGTTGGGTATCATAACAAAACACGTCGTGCGAAATTCCATTCTAATCGGATAAGAATTGCGCCTTCTAAAGGCTCAAGAAGTCAAGACCCAAGATCGGATTTTATGGCAGCTATATCAGGTTATGGGCCGATTTGAACCATACTTTACGCAGTTGTTGGATATAACAACAAAACACGTCGTGCAAAATTTCATTTCAATCGGATAAGAATTGCGACCTCTAGAGGCTCAAGAAGTCAAGACCCAAGATCGGTTTATATGGCAGCTATATCAGGTTATTGACCGATTTGAACCATACTTGGCACAGTTGTTGGATATCATAACAAAACACGTCGTGCAAAATTTCATTCTGATCGGATAAGAATTGCGCACGCTTGAGGCTTAAGAAGTCAAGACCCAAGATCGGTTTATATGGCAGCTATATCAGGTTATGGACCGATTTGAACTATACTTGGCACAGTTGTTGGATATCATAGCAAAACACGTCGTGCAAAATTTCATTCCAATCGGATAAGAATTGCGCACTCTAGAGGCTCAAGAAGTCAAGACCCAAGATCGGTTTATATGGCAGCTATATCAAAACATGGACCGATATGGCCCATTTACAATACCAACCGACCTACAGTAATAAGAAGTATTTGTGCAAAATTTCAAGCGGCTAGCTTTACTCCTTCGGAAGTTAGCGTGCTTTCGACAGACAGACGGACGGACGGACGGACGGACAGACGGACGGACATGGCTAGATCGACATAAAATGTCGCGACGATCAAGAATATATATACTTTATGGGGTCTCAGACGAATATTTCGAGTAGTTACAAATAGAATGACGAAATTAGTATACCCCCCATCTTATGGTGGAGGGTATAATATACGCCCATCCTATGGTGGTGGGTATAAAAAAATAATTTATGAGGTTCTGAACGAGACCGTACCCCTGAATGTTTTGATCACCAGCTTAAAAATGCTTAAAGAAAAATCCATTTTCAAAAAGCCATTTTATAATGTAGCGGAGCGCTCCGGGCCAGCTAGTAGCTCCCATTAAAGCTACTCTTGAGGTTATTGCAAATATAGCGCTCTCTAAATTCGTTGTTGTCCAACTCCCTAAATTAAGCGAATTCAACTTCACTTCCCATCTATTGTCCATTTACCTTCAGCACGGGGTAGTTTTGTTCGACTTAATCTTACCTTTTTGCTGTATTTATTGTCAGGACGCAGCAGGCTAAAGGTAAAACAAAGGCAACATGAAAAAGCTGTTGCACATTTACATTCGGCCTCAATGCGTAAGTGCTCATTGCGGTGTACAAGGCTGGATGGCAGTGATGACTATCTACTGTTGCTTCTTGCTAGCATTGAAAACTTTCATGCATCGAGGTAGTGAAGTGCCACATGAACCCCTTTTCAAAGCATCAGCTTCGGACAGAAATTGCCTTCGAAGGATCAACACAAAGGAGGAAAATAAAATCTATTACGTGGCAAACCACCCCGTATTTATGTGGCAATTTGTTGTTTTACGATTGTGTACAACGCGTAAAAATAAAGTGTATCATTTTCCCATTTACCTCACCACACCACACCGCACCACCACTCCACCCCATCTACCGGCTCATTTCAATTTGATACTCTAGGCCGCAGTTTCAATTTATGAAGATTTGTGTGCTCGTTTGCTGTGTTCCCAATCGCATTGGGCTCTTAAGACCATCATAGAGCGTTAGTTGTGTTTGTGTGGTGATGAGGGTTATACCTAAGATTGTATTGTAGTACTACTATTGTTGGCCCATTGCACTTGTTTTGATTTGTTTGGAATAATAACAGATGCTTACCCAGAGCATTTGGGACTTTTGCCTCACTCCCCCTCTACCCTTCCTTCCTTCGGTGTATTATTATTCATTGTCGAAAATTATTAATGGTTGACAATAGATTCTCTTCGAATGTTTGCCTACCACTTTTACCTCTTGCTCGACCTTTGATAGCATGCAGCAGCAGCAGCCTTATATAGACTCCCCAGCGGCCTGACAGTGCAAACAAATCCCATACAGGCTTTCTCTCTCTCTTGCCCTTTGTTTGGCCAAATTACAATTGGGTAAATATTTAAACTACTTGAAAATTACTCATTAGTGTTTGTTGCAATTAATGTTGGAATGCTGAATGCTTGTTTGGTTCAATGGTCTTCTGGCTGGCTGGATGCTGCCTGGCTGCTGGCTGAGTGGGCTGTTGCATTTTGGTGATGATTTCTGATGTTTGCTTTGGCCATCATGCTTGCAACCATTTAACAATTATCGCTCTTGTTTGTGTATTTTATTTTAATGGATGGCTCCGCCAAAGGCCGGCTCACTCTTTGCACTCAAATGATTGTGTATCTTTAATTGGGTACACTTGTTCGTACTCCAAACTAAATAATAAATTATTCCAGATTAACTTGATATCCTGAATAGGAAACGATAAATAATTATTTGCGATGCTCACAAATAACTACGTATGTGCTACACTTGCTACTTAACAACAAATGACAAAAATGTGTGAAAATTATCTAAATGTCAGAATCGATACACTTTTGCGCGATATGATATGACTGTCGCCTTGATTATTGGCGTGAATCAGTCAAAAAACAAGTTTCAACTACTTTTTTACATGCCATAGTACTTCAGAAATGTCGGTAGCATAAGGAGGAGCCAGGATTCGAACCCAGGATTTCAACATCATAGGCGGACATGCTAACCTATGCACTGCGTTGGCCTCCAACCTAATATAGCTCTCATATGAACCTATCTCCCGATTATACTTCTTGAGCCTCTAGAGAACGCAATTCTTATCCGATTTGGTTAAATTTTGTACTACGACGTTTTCTACGACTTTGAACAACTGTGCCACCTATGGTCTAAATCGGTCTAAAACCTGATATCTTCTATTAAATAACCAGTAAAGAAGGGCAAATGTCTCGGGCGGTGCCGACTGTATAATACCCTACACCTACCCTATAAGTACAATGTGGGACCTATACCCAATTCTGAACCAATTTTGATGGACCTCGGCGAGCAAATATGTTCAAACTGTAAAAACTACGGTTGACAAATGACAACATTATGGCAAATTACCCAAAATCTGACGAACATATATATGGGAGCTATATCTAATTCTGAACCAATTTCGTGCAAATTTCTCAGATAATGTGGTAGTCGTCGAGGAAAGCGTTGTGCAAAATTTTGGCAAGATTGGTCAAACAATGCGCTTGCAGTGGCTCTTGGGGTGAAAATCTGGCGATATACATATATGACAACTATATCTAAATCTGAACCGATTTCTATGAAATTCACCAGCAATACTGAGAGTCATAAGAAAATCCTTCCTGCAAAATTTCGACAGAATCGGTTAACAAATGAGCACTTTATTGCAATATTTCTCAAAATCGGACGAACATATACATGGAAGCTATACCTAAATCAGAACCGATTTCGAGCAAACGTCTCAGATAATGTGGTAGTCGTCGAGGAAAGCGTTGTGCAAAATTTTGGCAAGATGGGTCAATAAATGCTCTTGCTGTGACTCTAGAAGTTAAAATCTGGCGATATATATATATATGAGAGCTATATCTAAATCTGAACCGATTTACATGTAATTAACCAGTAATATTGAGTGTCAAGAGAAAATCCCTCCTGCCAAATTTCGAGAAAATCGGTTAACAAATGAGCAATTTTTTGCAATATTTCTCAAAATCGGACGAACATATATATGGGAGCTATATCTAATTCTGAACCGATTTCGAGCAAACTTCTCAGATAATGTGGTAGTCGTCGAGGAAAGCGTTGTGCAAAATTTTGGCAAGATTGGTTAAACAATGCGCTTGCAGTGGCTCTTGGGGTGAAAATCTGGCGATATACATATATGACAGCTATATCTAAATCTGAACCGATTTCTATGAAATTCACCAGCAATACTGAGAGTCATATGATAATATTAGATATACATATATGACAGCTATATCTAAATCTGAACCGATTTCTATGAAATTCACCAGCAATACTGAAAGTCATAAGAAAATCCTTCCTGCAAAATTTCGACAGAATCGGTTAACAAATGAGCACTTTATTGCAATATTTCTCAAAATCGGACGAACTTATACATGGGAGCTATATCTAATTCTGAACCGATTTCGAGCAAACTTCTCTGATAATGTGGTAGTCGTCGAGGAAAACGTTTTGCAAAATTTTGGCAAGATGGGTCAATAAATGAGCTTGCTGTGATTCTAAAAGTTAAAATCGGGCGATATATATATATATATATATATATATATATATATATATATATATATATATATATATATATATATATATATATATATGAGCGATATCTAAATATGTACCGATTTACGTGTAATTCACCAGTAATATTAAGAGTCAAGAGAAAATCCCTCCTGCCAAATTTCGAGAAAATCGGTTAACAAACGACCATTTTATTGCAATATTACTGCAAATCGGACGTACATATATATGGGAGCTATATCTAAATCTGAACCGATTTTGACCAAACTCTATGCACATTGTGGTTCCTGGGGGAACGCACCATCCCAAAACCCACCCGGACAAACATGTTTACCGATTGGGACAATATGGGTATCAAATGAAAGGTATTTAAGAGTAGAGTACGAACTTGGTATAGAAATTTCGGTCAATTTGTTCAGGGAGTCCCCCACCCCCAAAAACTCTCCAACTGGACACTTTCACCGCTTTGGGCAATCTGAGTATCAAATAAAAGGTCTTTAAAAGTAAAGTACAAATCTGACATAAAAATTTATTCCTTGGTGTCTGAGGGGCCTCCCTAATCAAGAGAAGAGCACTATGAGAGTAGACCACTATGCTGATATTTTTTCAGGGCTAAAAACATGGGTGGCCGCCCCACCCTAGATACCCCCTAAAGTGGACATATTTGTGGATTCTGACAAAAAGGGCTCAAATCTGATATCTGTTTTATGGCCAGGTGTTTCAGGGACGCCTCACCTAAATTCCCCCTAAACCACACATATAAACCGACTATAGCAATATGTGATTTCCACTTTCGGGCAAAGGGTTTCTCTACTCCAATCTACCACCAACACAAAGAGAATGAAGTAAGTCTAAAATCGAAACTATAATAGGCGGACTCCCCCCTTACCTTATTTTCAAAAACTCCAGATCTCGTCAATGGTTGCGACAATTTAAAATTTTGTTTGTTTAAACTCTATGCATATTGTGGTAGTCGTCAAGGAAAGCGTTGTGCAATATTTTTTTGGCAAGATTGATCAATAAATGTGCTTCCAGTGACTCTAGGAGTGAAAATCGGGCAATATAAATATATGACAGCTATATCCAAATCTGAACCGATTTCCATGGAAATCTCCAGTAATGTCGAGAGTCGTAAAAGAATTCTTCCTGCCAAATTTCGAGAGAATCGGTTAACAAATGACCATTTTATTGCATTATTACTGAAAATCGGACGAACATATATATGGGAGCTATATTCAGATCCCGAACCAATTTTTTCCAATTTCAATAGGCTTCGTCTCTAGGCCGAAAAACATGCCTGTATCAAATTTGAAGACGTTCGAATGAAAACTGCGACCTGTACTTTGTACACAAATTAACATGGACAGGCAGGCGGACATAGCTAAATCGAATCAGAAAGTGATTCTGAGTCGATCGGTATACTTATCAATGAGTCTATCTCTCTTCCTTTTGGGTGTTACAAACAAATTCACTAAGTTATAATACCCTGTATTATACTAGTGGTGTAGGGTATACAAATGAAATTGTTGCGCTTTGTTTGTCTGTTCCGTATAGACTTAAAAACGGCTGAACCGATTTTCATGAAATTTTTACAGATGGTAGAGCTTGGGCCCCCGATGAAAATAGAGTACTACAATTTTTGATATCCGTAGGGGGTGGGGGGGGGGGACGGACTCTCCCCCATACCCCAAATTTCAAAAATGTCAGATTTCGCAGATGCGTTCACCGATTTAAGCGAATTTTGTATGCTACCTTATGGTACCCTGCAAACACGAAATTGGTATAAAATCTTTTGGTCAAATAACCTGGGGGGACGCCCTATCCCAAAACCCACCCGGAAGGACATGTTTACCGATTGGGACAATATGGATATCAAATGAAAGGTATTTAAGAGTAGAGTACAAACTTGGTATACAAATTTCGCCCAAATTGTTCAGAGGGTCCCACCCCCAAAAAAAACTCCCCAACTGGACACTTTCACCGCTTTGGGCAATATGGGTATCAAATGAAAGGTCTTTAAAAGTAAAGTACAAATCTGACCTACAAATTTATTCCTTGGTGTTTCAGGGGCCTCCCTAACCCCCAAAATCCCCCCGCACTGACATGTTTACCGATTGTTTCAATATGGGTACCAAATGAAAGGTATTAAAGAGTAGAGTACGAACATGGTATACAAATTTCGCCCAAAAGGTTCAAGGGGTCCCCCAACCCCCAAAAAACCCCCCAACAGGACTCTTTCATTGCTTTGGGTATCAAATGAAAGGTATTTAATAGTAGAGTAAGAATCTGATATACAAATTTATTCCTTGGTATCTGAGGCGCCTCCCTAACCCCCCAACACCCTCCAGCAGGACTTATTTACCAATTGGAACAGGATATAAAATGGAAGGTGTTCGGAAGTTGAGTACTCATCTGTTATATGCATTTGATCCAAGGTGTCTACGGGGCCTCTCCAACCCCAATAACCCCTTAATCGGGCATGAATGTCCAACGTCACAAAATGGGTATCAAATGAAATGTCTTTGGGATTTGACTCCGAATCTGGTATACATATTTGGGATAGAGTCTGGGACTGGTTCGAATCTAATGTTGATATTAGGATCCAAGAATCTGGATAACGTCCAGCCAGTCCTTCAGCAGGACACGTATATCGCCACAATAAAGGACTGAAATAAATTGTCTTTCAAGTCTTAGCGTCGGGGGAGCTACCATCTCCTCCTAATAAAAACAACACCAAATTGTCATGTAGGACGGCCTCGAATCAAAGGATGTGTCAGAGTGCAATCAAAGGATGTGTCAGAGTGCAATCCCTTTCCCCCTATCCTATTCAAAAAAAAGGAATTAAAAATAATATATGAAGGCCGATCAGTATAGAATAGAATAGCAATAGAAGGTTGTAGAGTACACTTTTCACCCTATAATTGGCATAGAAGCAGGAGAACCTACGGTTCTTTAAAAGTGTGGTATACCAAGTGGTAGCTTTGAAATATGATTTTGAATGTAGGTAACCAAAACAAGGCCAAGTGTTTGGAGGTCGTCTCACCCCCTAAACCAATGGCTATTGGGGCTCAAATAAATGAAACGCTGATATTTTTTAGGGCTAAAAATATGGGTGGCCATCGCACCCTAGATAGCCCTTAAAGTGGACATATTTGTTGATTATGACAAAAAGGGCTCAAATCTGATATCTGTTTTATGGCCAAGGGTTTTAGGGATCCCTCACCTAAATTCCCCCTAAACTACACATATAAACCGACTACAGCAATACGTTGCACAAATGTGATTTTTGGGAGTAGAGTATGATTCTGATATTCACTTTCCACTTTCGGGGCAAAGGGTTTCTCTACTCCAATCCACCACTAAAATGTAGAGAATGAGGTAGATCTAAAATTCAAACTGCAATCGGCGGACTCCTCCCTTACCTTATTTTTAAAAACTCCAGTTTTCGAAGATGGTTGCGGCAATTTAAAATTTTGTGTGTTTTTAATAACTCAAAAACAGAAATTTGGTATCCTTGTTTAGTGTGGATACCTAGGGGGGCCGCGCCACCTCCAAAGCCCACTAAATGGAAATACAAACCAATAATGACAATAATGGCAATATGGGGCTCAAATTAAAGGTATTTGAGACTAGCGAACGAATCTGACATTTGACGGTCCACCTTACCCCCCGGTATGGGGGTATACCGGCCTTATTTATCCACCTTAGCAATACAAGGCTCAAATGAAAGGCATTTGGATTGGGTAGTAGGGCACCAATATGATATCCACATTGGGGCGAAATAGCTGAAAGGCCGTACCATTACCCCCAAAACAGGACTTTCCTGACCGTGCCAGTATAGGGCTCAGATAAAATAAGAGAGTGAGAAAAGGCGCAGCGAAGCGGGTCCTGTCCAGCTAGTAGCTTCATATAATCCGATCTGCCGATTGCACTTCTTGAGCTCCTAGAGGGTACAGTTCTTTTCTGATTTGGCTGAAGTTCTGCACAACGACTTTTTCCCATGACCTTCACCATCTAAACCAAAATGCTACGAATTGGTCCATAACCTGATAGATCTCCGATAGCATAGCAATTCTTATACATTATCATTTGTTTGCCTGTAATGAGATACCGGTCAAAGAACTTGACAAAAGCCATCCATGGAGGAGGGTATATAAGATTCGGCCCGACCGATTTTAGCACGTGTTTGCTTGTTGAGTTCTTACCTTGCTCTCTAAAAAGACCTAGCGACCCTGGGAAGTGTCAGTCACTCATGAGCCACAACTGAGCTCAGGAGGCTCAGTTGTTTTTGAAGAGATGCAAATGTCGTAGAAAGTACCATTGCCATCAACAGTGTCAAGTCGTCGATATCCATGTACTGGGAGTGGAGTACATGATCATGGGCCCAACCTGTCTCCTGACACTAGATAATTGGCACCCTGTCTCCTGACAGTAGATAATTGCCATCTGATATGTAGATAATTGGCAGAGTGACCTTTGCTAATATTTAAATGGAATAAACGTTATTTTAGTCATTAATAGGCAAAAGTTCATTCATTTGAGCAACAGAAAAACTTTCAAAAAGTCATCACTGGCACAATTGGCGACGTCAGTAAGGATTTCTAGTTTCAAAGTTGTTTTCAATGAGATTTGTTCCATCGATTAAGGTAATCCACATACCCACAACTAGCGAGTAGAGTGAAACAAGTGACAAGTGACATTCACTTCCCCTATTCTGGGCCAACTCTTCCACAACTGCTAATAACAAAAACAAAACATAAAAATTATCAAACTCGATTTCTGTTTGACCAATATTTTGTTAAAAATGCAATTTTAAGATAAGTTTTAGGTAAATTCATATTTTGTCATAGAGATGTTGCTTGTCATTCAGTCACCATATGAAATATTTTTCAACCTATTAATCAAATTGTTATTAAATGCTATGACATAAAAGTTTAATTTAAATTTAAAGAATCCAAGTCCATTGACTTACATTTATTTATATGTTTTTTTTTTTTATTCTAAATAATTCATTACTTTTCCTTCTAACCCCCCATTGTAGGACATAGTAAATAAATATCCCCGTTTCAGATGTGCATCATTTGCAGGACACTTTAATAATGCATGCATAAATTCTTGTGCACACTTGTCCTAGTTTACAAACATTTCTACTGTGTTTTTTTTCGACTCTAACCTACCACCCATGAATAAAATAATAATTTCTACTATGTCATAAATTTTTAAACAATTTGTTGAGAAATATGTGAAAGTCGCTATAACGAGGACAAAATGAGGAACAAAAAAATGTGTTTTTTATTATTAAGCGGCCATATTAAGGTTTTTTACACCTACCTATATGTGGTTATGTGTCATGTAAGGTTAAGGGGGATTAGATCATTAGATCAGAAGTATATCATAATTGCATTATTTTTATAATAATTCATATTGCTAGCAGTGATTTCAATGTAGAATACCAAAAAAAGAGAAAATACCGTAGGTTCTTAACACCACTTAACACTTCTTAACACTAGACAGTTCTGGCCAAAGCACTATGGAGCCAATAACAGGTTTTCAAGGCAAAATTCAACTTTTCAAAATTCAACTTTTAAAGAATTTGAACATAATAATAACGGAATTCTAATATAAACGCTCTGAAACACTACAAAACAAAAAACAAATCAATCTGGTAACACTTCACAACGGTATACTGGGCTGTCAAAGGTGACATATTTTCTTGTGCACCTTTTTTGACATTCAACATAAATTAACTGAGAAAGTATTTAAGGCGCCAAACAGTAAATATAAATATTTCAATTATTGTTTTAAAATGGAAAACCCTTCTATAGATAAGATAGTATTATCGAGTACTAAGCTCAGAAAATATAAGGGTGAGCTGAGAAAGGCTTAGAACAAATTCTGGGTAGAATCCTGAAGCTCCGTGGAGGATACATCTGAGGCCTCTAGACTAGGGAAGATTCTGTCCTCGAGAACTATTTCGGTTGGGTATATTCAGAAGTCAGAGAATGTTTGGGCAAAGTCTAGTGACGAAACACTAGAATTACTCTTTGATACTCATTTTCCGGGAACTTCTCCAACAGACAACGTGGCGCCAGAAGAGGTTGTCACTGATATATATGCATCGTCGCAGGCTCTTAGGGATAAGAAGTTTCGACTCCTTTAGGTCGCCAGGCCCTGATGATGTATCACCGGTTGAATTACTGATAGACTGGTTCCCTGGCTTAGGGAGATATACTTTGCTTGTATCAGAATGTGATATATATCTGTGGGATGAGGGACACGAAGCTCATTTCCATTCCAAAAGCAGGAAAACCCTACCACACGAAGGCGAACGATTTTCGTCCTATTAGTCTGTCATCCTTTATGCTGAACACTCTTGAGAGGTTGATAGAAATATTTTCTAGGGCAAAGATCCCTGGAGATCACCTGTCTCAGCAGCAGCATGCATATAGTAAAGGCAAATCCACTGAAACAGCCCTTCACGACCTAGTTTGCTACATACATTCATCGCTGTCATGGAATATACAATGGTAATATTTCTTAACATTAAAGGTGCTTTCAATAATGTTAAACCGACGTCAATCATGAAGGAGTTGGAGTTTCTAGACGTCAACTCTACCGTAAGAAAGTTTATAAAATATGCATTACAGCAGGCTTGGGATCTGTGAATCTAAATAGATGGGTCAGCAGAGGACGCCTCAGAGGTGTACTGTTCCTCTACTTTGGAATATAGCCGTTAACAATATATTACTGTCTCTGGGAGAAAAAGGCGTAAAAGTGGTCGCGTGTGCTGGTGACGTGTCAATTGCGGTTGGGGGAAAGTTTCCCAGCACTCTAAGAGATATACTTCAGGATGCTCTACGAGCAACAGCAAAGTGGCCTACCGAAAGTGGTCATTACGACGATTGGCATTAACATCTTCTCAGACAGCCAGGCAACCATGAAATTCCTGGAGAACGTATTTCTGAACACAAAAACCTCCCTCGACTGCCGCAGATCTAGAGATGGCTGAACAGTTCAAAATTCAACTTTTCTGGGTACCGGGCCACAGAGATATACCAGGGAATTGTAAAGCGGACGAGCTTGTGAGACTAGGAACTACCCCACACATTCCAGGGATACTGGAATCTGGATTTCCGCGAAATTTAATATAAGTATCGACGACAATTAAATAACAGCACTAAAAAAGCGATTTAATTATTTGTGTGCGCACCTAAAAGCAAAGTGGCTTAAAAATGGCAGGAAAATGTCGTTTCCAAAAAAAACGAAAGAGTGTGTTTATCTACTGAGATCGCCATTAAACTAATATATAGTGATGTTGTAATGAAAAGGGGTCGTCCATATGTTGGTTATAGCGAGGGAAATGAGCTAAAAATAAAAAAAAAGATTGCATCGAAAGTGTCGTCGAAACACGAGTACAGTACCCAGCTTTTGATTCATGCTGCTTCTGTCTATGTATATAGAAGCTATATCTAAATCTGGACCGATTTTGACAAAATTTTGCAAATATATTGGGACGTCAAATAAAACACTTCATTCTAGTGATACTGTACTTTTTTATCAAAATGTGAAATCCACACTGCTTGGAAATTAAAATACACACGGCCTGGAAATGTGTAATCCACACTATGCGATCTATGGTAGAGGGTACATAAGATTCGGCCCAGCCGAACTTAACACGTTTTTACTTGTTTAGGGTTCTAACCGGTTTTTTGCACAGTGGGATAGAATCGAAAAAAAAAAAATGTAAAAACCAGTAAGGAAAGGCAAAATTCGGACGGAGCCGACTATATAATACCTTACACCTACCCAACAATTATAAACTCGGGCAATAGTATATGAGAGCTATATCTACATCAGAACCGATTTTTTCGAACAGATCGTTTGAATATTTCGGCAATATAAATGGATATCCGGCGATAAATATATATGGAAGTATATAGTCAGTATATATATATAATCAGTAACAAAACAATCCGTGCCAAATACATATATGTGGGAGCTATATCTGAATCTGAACTGATTTAGATGAAATCTTGCAGACAGGTTAAGATTAGTAACGAAACAATCCATGCCAAACTTTGTGCAGATTGGTTTAAAATTGTAGTTACTATTGCAAATCGGGCGATACATATGTATGGGAGCAATAGCGACCGTCCTTGGGCCAAAAAAGTTACATGTGCAAAATTTTGTGACAATTGGACAACAAATACGACCTGTACCTTGATTACAAAAATACATGGACTTATGTACCTTGATTACCGCTGCTTAATTATGAAGGGGATGTAGGGGCTAAAGAAGCAAAATCGGGAGATCGGTTTATATGGGAGCTGTATCAAACTACAAATCGATTCAGACCATATTCGGGCACGTTTGTTGGAGGTCGTGGGAGAAGTCGTTGTACAAAATTTCTGCCAAATCAGGTGAAAATTGCGCCCTCTAGAAGCTAAAGAAGTCAAGATCCCAGATCGGTTTCTATGGCAGCTATATCAGGTTATGGACCGATTTGCGCCATACTTAGCACAGTTATTGAAAGTGATACCAAAACATGACGTGCAAAATTGCGCCCTCTAGAGCCTCAAGAAGTCAAAACCCAAGACCGGTTTATATGGCAGCTATATCAAAACATGGACCGATGCCAGTCATGTGCACATTAGTATAGCAATAAAAATAATGCGAGCTAGCTCAGCCACATTTCGAAATGTATACCAATGGATGGACCAGATAGCTTCTTTACAGTAATATTCCACAATTTAAATTAACTCTTCCAACAAAACTTCTAAATAGGTTAGGTTAGGTTGGGTTAAACAGAGGGTGCCGATATTAATCCGCCCATGCCACTATGGCTATACACCTAAGCCAGTAATCGGCTTGTTGTGCGCTCTAAAAACTACAATATAAAGTAACCTCTAAAAAGAAAATTTTAAGTTAGGAATTGCTACTTACAAAATCCTTAATTGTTTTCCATATCACTCCCCTAAGTTGGTTCATGTCTGATATTGTGTCTCCACCTAAGTACCGGTATCTGTTGGACGCGAAAGCCGGGCAATGACAAAGGAAATGCTCCATCGTCTCATCATCTTCCCCGCATGCCCTACACATGCTACACATGTTGCATGCACATTCGTCACCCACTCCCTTAACTCGGGCTGCTTCGGGTTGACCAAGTTTATTGACGGCAGTTCTTCGAAATAAAATTCAAAAAAAAAATGCCTAAAGTAACCAAAACAATAAGCGGACTTGTGTACTCAAGACAGCAGTAAGCAATATTTGCTAATACATCAGCCCTATGTTTGCTCTTACGGCAGTAATGTCTGCTTTCCCATTTTCAGCAGACAAAATCTTCTGTTTTAGCAAACATTTTTGCTGTTTTGAATAACAAATTTAATTGGGTGCATAGAGCTGAAGTGTTATCGAAATCATATGCCTCTTGGCATAGCCCAAAAGTTGGTCACCTCGGCATTTCGAAAAATGGTTCGGGCTGCCAAATCTTAATTTTTGGTCCGATAGTGCTTTTTTGCTGGATAGTGCTTAACAATTACTACAACTACAACTTTTAACCGAATTATCGGATGCTGACGCATACTGCAGCATAGTCTTTATAAATTTTATCACCAATCCAAATCATGAATTAAAATGAAAATCCAACCACAAATGTCAAAATTTCAAAAATTTTTTTTTTTTCATCAAAATATTGGGTTGCCCAAAAAGTAATTGCGGATTTTAGCTTGCTTTAGAAAAAAAGTGTAGAAAAGGTATATTTGATTAAAGTTCATTCTAAGTTTTATTAAAAATGCATTTAGAAACCCAATAGAAATTAAAAGTCGAATATCCCTAAAACCAATGGAGTTATTGTATGACTTAAATGAACTTTTTTGTGGAGTGGAGAGTGTGGAGTTGTATGACTCAAGTCATTTTCTTGTGGGAATTTTCGAGCATTTTGGAAATCGGACCACAAATAACAATTTGGCAGCACGAACAATTTCTCTAAATACCGAGGTGACCAACTTTAGAGCACTGCCAAGAAGTGCCAGGACCGCCTAGGGTCTTGAAATTTTGCACATGATTTCAACAACACCTCTGCTCTAACCATTTCAAAGGTTTATCTCCATTCGTTCTCAAATGCCACAATGTTCACTAGTTATTTGTTCGATTTTATTCTACTGTGCATTGTCCTCTCTTAATTCAAACGATACGTCTTTCAATTTGATTTTTCATAGAAATTTCCAATTTAAAAGGTTCATATATCAACATGTGAACCACAGTCTTGTAGTCTCTGTTAACTGGCCCATAGAAATTATTAAAAATTCTTCAGAAAATTTAAATTAACTTCACATTTACATAACTACGAATGTTATTAAAGAGCTGCAAAACGAAGGAGTGGCAACAGAGACTCCATTTTATTATTGATAAACGCCCATCAGACTTTGTAAGGACTTAACAATTTAACGATATCGTCGCCCCTCTTTTATTTCAATCCCCTTTGCACAACATAACAATCATATTGTTAAGTTTCTAAATCGTTAGGGGTACAAGTGATTGTAAATTTGACTAGGGGAAGGGTGGGTGAGTTAAACTTCAATGATGTGGCACTACAACGATATGCCTATATAAATGTTATGGTGTTGTCGATTTTGGGAGCCTCTCACACACACACACACACATACATACATACACATTCATGTTCTAAACATTTGTATACCAAGTATTTTAATTTATATGTACATATCCTTGCATACATACATGCAGGTTCCAAATGGTGACTGACAAGCATACACACATACACATATACACATGTATTCATGTATATGCATATAAACATACAAGAATACAATATGCCTATTGACCCCCCTCCCCCAGAATCCCTCTTCCCTTTTAGCATTTGAATACTTTGTTTGCTGCTATGGTCCATCCATGTTCATGCAAAACACATTTCCTTGTTTTTCAATGTGCAAGGATTTGTACGCACCACAATGCTAAAGTCTGTCCATTCGTTCATTTATGTACTCTCTTGGCATATGTTTGCATGCACGAATGTGTGTGTGTGTGTGTGTGTCTGTGTGAGTGTGCCTTTCTTATCAATATTGTTGGTGTTCGGTGTGGAACATTGTGGAATTCTTAATGGACCTCCCAATGAAAATGCATTTATTGTTGTATGGCATTGTTGTTTTTGTTTTTGTTTTCATTGCTGGCAGAGAGTATCTGAATGGTGAAAAAGCAACGAAATAAAAACAAAAACACATCAACAACAAAGATTTGATTCAATTCTAAGCGAGCATACCCATCAAATGGCATTTTGCAGCCACTCCAGCCAACCACAGAACAGATTCAAATGATTTGCCTTTGTTGGTGCGTGTGTGTGTGCATGTATTTGTGTGAATATGGAGATGTGATGTTGATGGCCATGGTAGTGGTGGCTGTGTTGGTTCGTTGGAAGCGGGGGTAACAGCAATTGTAGTGGTAGTTCGGGCGGCATTTATGCTCTGCTGAAATATTCCAAGGGGTTGCAAATTTTGCGACGGCGTACTGGCTCCCAGTAGACATCACATGGATACATACTCATACAGCCAACCGTCCATCCATTCAGGCCTCGCTCACTCAAATGAATACTCATGCCTCGTGCATAAATAAAGGCTCATTTCGAATAGATAGAGCCAAGGGTGAAACCAATAAAAGCCTTTCTAATTTTGGGATTGGTTTATAATTGAAGAGCGTTCCACTTTAACGACATTATGTATTATTGTCTTATTGTTATTATTGCGTCCCTGCTCTCTCACAGGCCTCCATGGCCCCAACTCACTCGCAGCTGTGCTCACTCTCTCCTGATGATTCCGCCTAAAGAAGGTCTGTCTTCCTATCCCCTTCTAGTGTAGTATCATGTTGTCAATTTATTTCCTCTTTAATATAAGAGAGCAGCATTTTGTGGTATATGTTTGGCCATGCCTCTGTCTGTCCATCAGTCCGTCCGTCCGTCCCTCTGTCCGTCTGGCAGCATTGTATTTAACTATGTAAATACGATTTTAAAGTAAAATTACTAATTAATTTAAGTATAGCCCCATGTACAACACCTACACACACACACACACACACACACACACACACCCCAATGCAGTTGGTTGTATGTGTACAAAAGTATTTACAAAGTTTTGAGAAAAAGAGGAGGCATTACAGCTTATTATCGAAAGTAATTATAACCCTTAAGCAAAATGATTTAAGTTGAACCCACTCCAATAGCTCAGGTCTAAGATTTTTGCCGAGGAAAGGCCATAGAATTTATTGCGACATTGCAAATATTTTGAGCTAATAATTACATTTCGTTTCTAATTATTTTAATTATCATTAAAAAAACATGCTGGGTGAGGTGGGTCTTACCTACCGTTAATCGACCCTAAACTTTAAACTAAAGTTAAAAAATCAGGGCGGGGGTAGGAAATAAATCGACTCCTCTTAAAATTTTTAGCAAAACTTTATAATTTTTATCCTAGTTATATCTTTTTTCTTCCTAAACTCCTACAGAGATTGGTAGCAGTATTTGCGTTAACGCAAAAACACGGTGGTTTATCGGAATTACAATATAAGCTGTATTTAGGTTGGCTAAAGTGGTGGGTGGTCTGCACCAAGTCGTTTTATTCCCTGGTGATAGGAACAGGAGGAGGAAGTTGCCTTCTAGTTTCTACCATTTTAGCATTCAGATAGCTTTAACAAGTAAAAGCGTGCTAAGTTCAGCCAGGCCGAATCTTGGGAACCCACCACCATGGATTTTCAGCCAAAAGGCAAATGCAAATTTTGCCCATGAACTTTCCACTAAGGAACAGGGTCAAACTTCTCGCATATCAGTGAGTGCAGTCCGATTCTAGTTTTTTAAGCTCAATGATAAGGGGCCTCCTTTTTATAGTCGAGTCCGAACGGCGTGCCACAGTGCGACACCTCTTTGGAGAGAAGTTTTACATGGCATAGTACCTTACAAACGTTGGCAGCATTAGTAGGCGAAAACCCAGAGCGATATCTGGTTAAAGACCGATTTGAACCGAACTTAACACAGTTAGTAAGAGTCATAGCAAAACACTGTGTGCAAAATTTCAGCCAAATCGGATGAAAATTGAAGCTTCCAGGGGCTCAAGAAGTCAAATCGGGGGATCGGTTTATATGGGAGCTATATCAGGTTCTTGACCGATTTGAACCGTACTTAGCACAGCTGTTGGAAGTTATATCAAAGCCCAATGTGCAAAAGTTCAGCCAAATCGGGCAAAAATTACGGCTTCCATGGGCTCAAGAAGTCAAATCGGGAGATAGGTTTATATGGGAGCTATATGAGGTTATGATCGGTTTATATGGGAGCTATGTCAGGTTCTTGATTGATTTGAACCGTACTTAGTACAGTTATTGAAAGTCATAACGAAACACTATGTGCAAAATTTCATCCAAATCGAACAAAAATTGCAGCTTCCAGGGGCTCAAGAAGTCAAATCGGAAGATTGGTTTATGTGGGAGCTATATCCACATCTGAACCGATATGATCCATTTGCAATCCCCAACGACCTACATAAATATTAAGCACTACTACTAAATTGCCCATTAACATTCCATTAAGGAACAGGGGATACCTCTCTTATATCAATGAGTGCAGTCCGATTAAAGTTTCAGCCCAGAAATAGGAGGCCTCCTTTTTTTTGGTCGAATCCAAACGGCGTGCCCCAAAGCGACACCACTAGCTAGAAAAGTTTTAACATGGCAGGATACCTTGGCAGCATCTGTAAGGGGATAGGTTAGGGTAGGTTGAAAAGAGGGTGCAAATATTAATCCGCCCCATGCCACTATGGTCATACACCTATGCCAGTAATCGGCTTGTTTTATGCTCTAAAAACTATAAAGTAACCTCTAACAAGTAAAAGCGTGCTAAGTTCGGCCGGGCCGAATCTTATATACCCTCCACCATAGATCGCATTTGTCGAGTTCTTTTCCCGGCATCTCTTCTTAGGCAAAAAAGGATATAAGAAAAGAGTTGCTCTGCTATTAAAACGATATCAAGATATGGTCCGGTTCGGACCACAATTAAATTATATGTTGGAGACCTGTGTAAAATTTCAGCCAATTCGTATAAGAATTGCGCCCATTGGGGCTCACGAAGTAAAATAAAGAGAACGATTTATATGGGATCTGTATCGGGCTATAGATCGATTCAGACCATAATAAACACGTTTGTTGATGGTCATGAGAGGATCCGTCAGGCATATCGGATAATAATTGCGACCTCTAGGGGTCAAGAAGTCAAGATCCCAGATCGGTTTATATGGCAGCTATATCAGGTTATGAACCGATTTGAACCTTATTTGACACAGTTGAAAGTAAAAATAAAATACGTCATGCTAAATTTCAGCCAAATCGGATACGAATTGCGCACTCTAGAAGCTCAAGAAGTTAAGACCCAAGATCGGTTTATATGGCAGCTATATCAGGTTATGGACCGATTTGAACTATACTTGGCACAGATGTTGGATATCATAACAAAACACGTCGTGCAAAAAATTCATTCCAATCGGATAAGAATTGCGCACTTTGGAGGCTCAAGAAGTCAAGACCCAAGATCGGTTTATATAACAGCTATATCAGGTTATAGATCGATTTGAACTATACTTGGCACAGTTGTTGGATATCATAGCAAAACACGTCGTGCAAAATTTCATTCAAATCGGATAAGAATTGCGCACTCTAGAGGCTCAAGAAGTCAAGACCCAAGATCGGTTTATATGGCAGCTATATCAGGTTATGGACCGATTTAAACCATACTTGGCACAGTTATTGGATATAATAACAAAACACGTCGTGCAAAATTTTATTCTGATCGGATAAGAATTGCGCCTTCTAGAGGCTCAAGAAGTCAAGACCCAAGATCGGTTTATATGGCAGCTATATCAGGTTATGGACCGATTTGAACTATACTTGGCACAGTTGTTGGATTTCATAACAAAACACGTCGTGCAAAATTTCATTCCAATCGGATAAGAATTGCGCACTCTAGAGGCTCAAGAATTCAAGACGCAAGATCGGTTTATATGGCAGCTATATCGAAACATGGACCGATATGGCCCATTTACAATACCAACCGACCTACACTAATAAGAAGTATTTGTGGAAAATTTCAAGCGGCTAGCTTTACTCCTTCGGAAGTTAGCGTGCTTTCGACAGACAGACGGACGGACGGACGGACGGACAGACGGACGGACATGGCTAGATCGACATAAAATGTCGCGACGATCAAGAATATATATACTTTATGGGGTCTCAGGCGAATATTTCGAGTAGTTACAAACAGAATGACGAAATTAGTATACCCCCCATCTTATGGTGGAGGGTATAAAAAAGAAAATTTTAAGTTAGGAATTCGGTGCTACTAACAAAATCCTTAATTGTTTTCAATACCATTCCCCTAAGTTGGTTCATGTCTGGTATTGTGTCTCCACCTAAGTACCGGTATTTTCTTTGTCACGCGAATGCCGGGTGACAAAGAAAATGCTCCAACGTCGAATCATTTTCCCCGCATGCCCTACACATGCTATCACTTGAGCTGGTAGTCCTATGTGTCCCGTTTTGATACCAATAGCTATACTGACCTCCTTCTTGCTTCCTTTTATTAATAACCTCGTCTTCTCACGATCTGGATCCCCCCATACGATTTTTGCCGTCCACAAGGTTGCATGCGCATTCGTCGCCCACTCCCTTAACTCCGACTGCGTCGACCCGAAAGGCTTCGGGTTAACCAAGTTTATTGACCGCAGTCCTCTGGCCTTCACCGCCAAATCGTCTGCCCTTTCATTTCCCCTTACTCCGTTATGGCCCGGAACCCAAACGATGCGGATTTTGCCATCCTCAGAGAAAGCGTTAATCTCCTTCTTACACTGCAAGACTGTTCGTGACCTTACCGTCCTGGTTGTTACTGTCGTTAAAGATGTTCACACTCAAAGTCCTCGCGTTAGCACCACACTACTTCACGCATTCCGTGATCGCCCGGATCTCCGTCTGCAGGACCGTATTATGGTCAGGCAGTCTAAAACAGATCTCAGTCCCTGGGTTCTCCCAGGCCCACTTTGTCCTCTAGCTTTGATCCATCCGTGTAACATGATCTTCCAGATGGCAATACTAGTGTTCCGTCAATTCAATACTTGACTCTTGATTCACAACCCCCACAAAGAGGGGACTGTGAGCATTCCAAATCTATGTGGCCTAATCTAGACTTGAAGAGGTCTACCCCTTTGTTGTCATTGGCTAGCACAGTCGTTTCAGTCATTATGTCCATCATGACAGGTCACTGTTTAATCGGAAAACATGCTGACAGACTGAAGGTTGCCAGCAACGACTTTTGCAGAAGCTGTTAGGACATCGAAGAAGAAGAGACTATAGAACACCTCGTGTGTGTGTGTCCCGCACTAGCAGGGAGAGAAGAGAACCTGTCTGATTTAGCGGATGTAAACATTCGCTAGTTATTGGGCTTTTTAAAGCGATCTGGATGGTTCGACGGTAGGAACTAGAAGGCATCTTCCTTCTTCTGTTCCTGTGATATCACAATGGGCGAAAACGTCTAAGTGAGTCTGATGCCAGATTGCCACTTAAACCAAACCTAACCTATGACAGTTCAATGTCTGCAAAGTGACTGGAACGTATTTGACGGAACGTTTGGGACTGGAACTAATTTGATTGAAACATATGTAGAAGGTCGTACGTTTTAATCACACCAGAGACTCTTGTCTGTTGGACGAAATTGGACGAAAATTGTCTAGGTGTGTCTGATTTCAGACTGACACTACCCTTGCAGCTTTTGTGAAAGTTAGAAAAATGTTTCATACACTCAACGTAATTCAGACCTTAGCATGTCCGCTTGAGATGCTAAGCGCCTGGGTTCAAATCCCCGCTAAATGGTGTCACTCTTCGGCATGCCGTTCGGACTGGGCAATAAAAAATGGAGGCCTTTTTAAACTTGTAGCAGACAGCACTCATTGGTATGAGAGAAGTATGTATAACCACTGTTCCTTAAAGGAATTTTCATGGGCACATAATTTTTACACTATTTCAAGCGTTGGCATACATTCAGCATTGCGATTGGGCTAAATTGCAATTTTTAAGAACATTTTGTAAATATCTCTTGTTAAAATAAAATAGAAATTCATATAAAACAACGATTAAAAAAAAGAAAACAGCAAAATAATTCATACATTTAAAAACAAATCCTAACGAATATTTTTCTTTCTTTCAGATGCATCACTCAATGGACCAGTTAGATATGCTGGATCCAACGGGTTCGATGACAACGCTAGCCCCCATTTCAGAAACGCCTTTAACACCTACGCACCAGCATTTACATGGATCCTACCACAGTATGAACCACATGATGACGCATCATCATCCGAGTGGTTTAGGTGGACACTCAACGGGTATGTTCTAAGACCTTCTCATCATATCTAAACCCTCAATTTGTTAACTTCTATACGATATATAGGTCATCATGGTCATTCTGCGGTACATCATCCTGTGATAACAGCGGCAGTTGCTGCGGCGGGTCTACATCCGGACACCGATACAGATCCTAGAGAACTCGAGGCGTTTGCGGAGAGATTTAAACAAAGAAGAATAAAATTAGGTAAAGAATTTAAAAAAAAAACTCTTCAGTTTTGGTAATCGCAACACTAAGCATGTAATGGACTTGCACGCCTATTCCGTAGTACCCTTTTGTAAAAATAAGGTAATAGTTGGGACTAATTGATTACCCTATGTGGTCCCACATACAAACATCTGTACACAATAAACGTGTATAGATGTTTCCGAATACCAAATTAATGTTTTGGAATTTCGCTAATGTCTGCAACACTTTTTTCTAAAAATCTTTCAAGTCTATTAATCTATTATTGCGATTATCTGACCTACACTTTAACCAATCTTTCATTGACTTTATAACTAACATCTCACCTCCAAATCTAGGAGTCACACAAGCCGATGTCGGAAAAGCACTAGCGAATTTAAAGTTACCTGGAGTTGGGGCGCTCTCTCAAAGTACAATATGTCGATTTGAAAGTCTCACACTGTCTCACAATAACATGATTGCCCTGAAGCCCATTCTGCAGGCGTGGCTGGAGGAAGCGGAGGCTCAGGCGAAAAACAAACGACGAGATCCTGATGCCCCCAGTGTACTGCCTGCCGGCGAAAAGAAAAGGTAGACAGCGTTCTAGTTAATGCCCCCACAAAATGTAACATCCACAATCAGAACGCTAAAACGCCACTACTCCAGTGCGTACAATAATTGGAGACTCTTTCACAAATTCGCAAATGAAAAAAAAAATCACATTTACATCGTATTCCAATAATGTGTCTAGCAAAGTATTGGAATTATGGTTTATGGTGTTCAATTGGAATTTCTTCAAGTGGATGAAGCACTGGAGTATGGTCAACAACACTGCACAAACTTAAACATACATACGAGACATAATTGATAACCCTTAGGCAGCATAAAAGTAAAGGCTTTTCGGGAAATTTTGTGATATGATGATCAGCTTCTTCTGCAGGAAAGGCGACTTACTCATATCTACCAGAAGTTACAAACCAAATCAACAGAGTTTTAAAAATCAGAAAGGAAATGGGTTGAAAGTGTAAGGAGCTCGCCAGAATCCTACAGCTTAGGGTAGGTTGATATGGCAACCGACTTAAGGCGATGCTCACTTGGTTCCAGGTTTTCGATAAAGTTGTGCGTGGAACGTATGTGACGGGAACGTATGTGACGGGAACGTATGTGACGGGAACGTATGTGACGGGAACGTATGTGACGGGAACGTATGTGACGGGAACGTATGTGACGGGAACGTATGTGACGGGAACGTATGTGACGGGAACGTATGTGACGGGAACGTATGTGACGGGAACGTATGTGACGGGAACGTATGTGACGGGAACGTATGTGACGGGAACGTATGTGACGGGAACGTATGTGACGGGAACGTATGTGACGGGAACGTATGTGACGGGAACGTATGTGACGGGAACGTATGTGACGGGAACGTATGTGACGGGAACGTATGTGACGGGAACGTATGTGACGGGAACGTATGTGACGGGAACGTATGTGACGGGAACGTATGTGACGGGAACGTATGTGACGGGAACGTATGTGACGGGAACGTATGTGACGGGAACATATGTGACGGGAACATATGTGACGGGAACATATGTGACGGGAACATATGTGACTGGAACATATGTGACTGGAACGTATGTGACGGGAACGTATGTGACGGGAACGTATGTGACGGGAACGTATGTGACGGGAACGTATGTGACGGGAACGTATGTGACGGGAACGTATGTGACGGGAACGTATGTGACGGGAACGTATGTGACGGGAACGTATGTGACGGGAACGTATGTGACGGGAACGTATGTGACGGGAACGTATGTGACGGGAACGTATGTGACGGGAACGTATGTGACGGGAACGTATGTGACGGGAACGTATGTGACGGGAACGTATGTGACGGGAACGTATGTGACGGGAACGTATGTGACGGGAACGTATGTGACGGGAACGTATGTGACGGGAACGTATGTGACGGGAACGTATGTGACGGGAACGTATGTGACGGGAACGTATGTGACGGGAACGTATGTGACGGGAACGTATGTGACGGGAACGTATGTGACGGGAACGTATGTGACGGGAACGTATGTGACGGGAACGTATGTGACGGGAACGTATGTGACGGGAACGTATGTGACGGGAACGTATGTGACGGGAACGTATGTGACGGGAACGTATGTGACGGGAACGTATGTGACGGGAACGTATGTGACGGGAACGTATGTGACGGGAACGTATGTGACGGGAACGTATGTGACGGGAACGTATGTGACGGGAACGTATGTGACGGGAACGTATGTGACGGGAACGTATGTGACGGGAACGTATGTGACTGGAACGTATGTGACGGGAACGTATGTGACGGGAACGTATGTGACGGGAACGTATGTGACGGGAACGTATGTGACGGGAACGTATGTGACGGGAACGTATATGACGGGAACGTATGTGACGGGAACGTATGTGACGGGAACGTATGTGACGGGAACGTATGTGACGGGAACGTATGTGACGGGAACGTATGTGACGGCAACGTATGTGATGGAACGTATGTGAAGGAACGTATATGACTGGAACGCATGTGAATAGAACTTTTGTGAATGGTACAAAATTATACACAAATTGAAACTTTTAGGGGTCGTAGAACACTAAAAGGGCGATCGGTTATCCTTTATTATCGTTTTGAATTCATGTTTACATTTCACACTTTGTTTCGCGGAACTAAGCTAGTTTGCAAGAAACTCAGGTTATGACCGATTTTAACCGTACTCAAAAAAGTTGTTTGAAGTCATTAACAAGTAAAAGCGTGATATGATCGGCCGGGCCGAATTTTGGGAACCCGCCACCATGGATTCTGCTTAAAATTTATACAAAATTAATGTGGTTGAAGGGCATAATTTTATTCTACATACCAAACTTCTGTCAAACCCGCAAAAATTAATGTTTCTAAGAACCGAACAAGGATGATCGAGAGACCGGTTTAGATGGGAGCCATATCAAGTTATAGACTGATTTGGACCGTATTTGCCATAGTTGTTAGAAATCGTAGCAGAACACCGCATGCAAAATCAGACAAATTTACGACTTCCAGGGGCTCAAGAAGTCAAATCGAGAGATCGGTTTATATGGGAGCTATATCCAGATCTGAACCGATATGGCCCATATGCAATCCAAAGGACCTTCATCGATATTAAGTATCTGGGCAAAATTTCAAGCGGCTAGCTTTACGCGTTAGACCGATATCGTAATTTCGACAGACTGATGGACGGACAAGGCTAGATCGAGTCAGGATGTCGAGACGATCAAGAATATATACACTTTTTGTGGTCCTATATCAATATTTCGAGGTGTTACAAACGCAATGACTAGATTAGTATACTCCCATCCTTTGGTGGTGGGTATAAAAACATTCTGTGCGAAATTTCAACTAAATCGGATAACAATTGCGGCTTTCAGGGTCTAAAGTTGTCAAATCAGGAGATCTATTTATATGGGAGCTATATCAGGTTATTGATCGATTTGGACCGTATTTGGTGTAGTTGTTGAAAGTCATAACAAAACACTCCGTGCGAAATTTTAGCCAATTGGGATAACAATTAGGGCTTAAAATGTAAGATCGAAAGATCAATTTGCAAGGGAGCTACATCAGGTTATTGACCGATGTGGACAGTACATGCACAGTTGTTGCAACAATCAATCCCATGGCAGCCGGTTGTACGTACCGGATTGACCCGATGGAGTTCTTCATCGGCAAGGGCTGCCACCTCAGTGTATAATACACTGCTACAACAACAACAACAAACACTCCATGCGAAATTTTAGCAAAATAGGATAACATTTGCGATTTCCAGGGGCTCAAGTAGTCAAATCGGGAGATAGATTTATATGGGAGCTATATCAGGTTATTGACCGATTTGGACCGTAATTGGTGTAGTTATTGAAAGTCATAACAAAACACCACGTGCGAAATTTCAGCCAAATTGGAATCTCTCGCGCTCTCTCTCTCTCTTTCCGTTGCCACACAAGGATTTCTCTATACCTCTTTTTTGTCAAACAAGGAAGCTTGTTCTCTCCTTTTTGCCAGGCAAGGAAACTCTCTCTGTATTAATCCAACGCCTGATTGGCAGCCACTGTAGAGTGAAGGTTAGCACCTCTAAAGACAACTAACGTCAAAACAATACTTCAGCAGATGTATCATCCAACAAATTGCAGACATGGCTTACAAATCCGATACTTTCTCAGATCCTTTCATTTAAGTTCTATGTTGTCCTTGAAGATTTGGTGTCCCTCAGACACTTAGCCCCTAAAATTACTATCAGATTCGTATTATACTTCCAAAAACCTTTCATATGAGTCGCCTATTATCCCACACCCACCACAATAGGATGGGGGTGTTCTTATCCAGACATTTTATTTGTAAAAAAAATATTGACCTGAGACCCATATTTAGCCATGTCCGTTTGTCGAAATCACGATAGCGTGCAAGCGAATAAAGAAATCAACGTCAAATTTTGCACAGAGTGCCAAATTTTGATATCTTATTCTGTCCCCAAATACTTTTGCTCTGCGTCCCATATCATTCCTATCAATCTACGTATCCGCTCTGTGGAGTTATTTTAGGGGGTGATTCTTTTGAGGCTTAAAAGTGTTAAAATAAGTGTTTTTCTCCAAAATATCTTTCATTTGTGTCCTCTATTATCCCAATCGGTCTAAATGTCTTTTTGGAGGGTTTTTTGGGGAGATTTTTAGGGTCGCGGCCTTAGTGCCAAGTCTAACATAAGGGCGTATTAAAAATGCCTTTATTGAGTCCAATATTGGCCCAATCAATCTACTTTTTAGTTTGAATGAAGTTTTAATTTTGAGGGAGAGGGTCCGCCCCTTTAGATATCAAAATAATTTATAGGCCATTAAGTTAAAATCTAAAGGCAGTATACTTCTACTACTAAACTAACCTAGATTTTGTAATGTAGAAAAGGATATCGCCATAAGATAGGATAAATACTAAAAGTTATTTCGCTTTTTCTCTTAGAAATAGCCCATGTATATCGTTTATAACATTTCTCATTTGACCATCAACTTGACCATAATAACAGTGCTTACACTCCCACTCATAGTCTCAGAAACTGTCAGATATTCCACATGAATTCCAAATGGAAAAAAAAGAAAAAAAAAACCTCTAGACATATTGGAATGCTTGTTTTTCTAAAGTAATCTATATCGAGTCTTTTTTCAAGAAAAAGGACTTCCATTGCGGCACCTGAAAAGCGATCTTTGGAAGCGTATTTTGCCGTTCAACCGAGACCATCTGGTGAGAAGATAGCTGCCATTGCCGAGAAGCTGGACCTGAAGAAGAATGTGGTGCGAGTATGGTTCTGTAATCAGAGACAAAAACAAAAACGTATGAAATTTGCTGCACAACAACAATGACAATCAACTAATACAACAACACAATTAGGTATAGTTAGCAGCGTTACACCCTCGATGACTGGACACGGATCAACGGGGTTTGGTTACTGATAGCCGATGTTTCCCGGAGACCACTACATGTAGATTGCCTCCCCCACCACGGATCACACCGAACACCAAAGCCCCAGCCCCAAGATGTGGACGTGGACGTGAACAGACCCCAACACCCCATGATGACCATGAAGATGACCAAATGCGAGCGAGCACCAATCCAAATTCAAATCGATCATCGACCCCTTCATGGCTGCACACTCTACATGATGCCAACAATCAAATGCGATTATATATGGAACGATCAATGCAAACAATGGACCAACATATCAAATGCAATAACATTACAACTAATGGTAAGTTTGCCACTAAACTTTAATAGGTTGCCAAATATATTCCATACAGATATTACGCGAAATATTGTACTTTTTCTTTAGTTTATTTACTTTTGGTAGTCTATTATAATTAAATTTTTTCTTATTTTTCATTCAATTACTAGACCTACTTACATCCTCGCTTTAATTTTTTATTTGTTTCTCATTTCAATTCAATTCCCTTTAAATATTTCATTTACCTTTATTGTACTGGGTGGCGTATGATTCCGTAACTGTCACAGTATCGATAATCATACGCCACATTGGCATTCTCAATTCAAATGAGATTTTTTATACCCACCACCGAAGGATGGGGGTATATTCATTTTGTCATTCCGTTTGCAACACATCGAAATATCCATTTCCGACCCTATAAAGTATATATATTCTTGATCAGCGTAAAAATCTAAGACGATCTAGCCATGTCCGTCCGTCTGTCCGTCTGTCTGTTGAAATCACGCTACAGTCTTTAAAAATAGAGATATTGAGCTGAAATTTTGCACAGATTCTTTTTTTGTCCATAAGCAAGTTAAGTTCGAAGATGGACTATATCTTGATATAGCCCCCATATAGACCGATCCCCCTATTTGGGGTATTAGGCCCATAAAAGCCACATTTATTATCCTATTTTGCTGAAATTTGGGCCAGTGGGTTGTGTAAGGCCATTCGACATACTTCTTCAATTTGGCCTAGATCGGTCCAGATTTGGATATAGCTGCCATATAGGCCGATCCGCCGATTAAGGGTCTTAGGCCCATAAAAGCCACATTTATTATCCGATTTTGCTGAAATTTGGGCCAGTGAGTTGTGTTAGGCCTCTCGACATACTTCTGAAATTTAGCCCAGATAGGTCCAAATTTGGATATAGCTGCCATATAGACCGATCTCACGACTTAAGGCTTTGGACCTATAAAAGGCACATTTATTGCCCGATGTCGTCGAAATTTGGGACAATGAGTTAAGTTAGGCCCTTCGACATCCTTCTTCAATTTGCCCAGATCGGTCCAGATTTTGATATAGCTGCCATATAGACCGAACTCACGATTTAAGGCTTTGGGCCTATAAAAGGCGCATTTATTGCCCGATGTCGTCGAAATTTGGGACAATGAGTTAAGTTAAGCCTATCTACATACTTCTGGAATATGGCACAGATCGGTCCAGATTTGGATATAGCTGCCATATAAACCGATCTCTCGATTTAAGGTTTTGAGCCCATAAAAAGCGCATTTATTTTCCGATTTGGCCAAAATTTGGGACAGTGAGTTGTGTTAGGCCCTTCGACATCCTTTTTCAATTTCGCCCAGATCGGTCCATGTAGACCGATCTTTCGATTTAAGGTTTTGAGCCCATTAAAGGCGCATTTATTGGCCGATGTCGTCGAAATTTGGGACACTGAGTTAAGTTAAGCCTCTCGCATACTTCTGGAATATGGCACAGATCGGTCCAGATTTGGATATAGCCGCCATATAGACCGATCTCTCGATTTAAGGCTTTTAACCCATTAAAGGCGCATTTATTGTCCGATTTCGCCAAAATTTGGGATAGTGAGTTGTATTGGGCTCTTCGAAATTTCTCTTAAATTTGGCCCAGATCTGTCCAGATTTGGATATAGCTGTTATATAGACCGATGTCTCGATTTAATGTTTTTGGGCCCATAAAAGAGGCATTTATTGTCCGATGTTGCCGAAATTTGGGACATTGAGTTAAGTTAAGCCCCTCCACATATTTCTGCAATTTGGTCTAGATCGATCAAAATTTGCATATAGCTGCCATATAGACCGATCTCTCGATTTAAGGTTTTGAGCCCATAAAAGAGCATTTATTTGCCGATTTGGCCAAAATTTGGGACAGTGAGTTGTATTAGGCCCTTCGACATCCTTCTTCAATTTGGCCCAGATCGGACCAGATTTGGATATAGCTGCCATATAAACCGATCTCTCGATTTAAGGCTTTGGACCCATTAAAGGCGCATTTACTGTCCGATTTCGCCAAAATTTGGGACAGTGAGTTGTGTTAGGCCATATAGACCGATGTTTTTGGGCCCATAAAAGGGGCATTTATTGTCCGATTTGGGACAGTGAGTTAACTTAAGCTCCTCCACATATTTCTGCAATTTGGTCTAGATCGATCAAAATTTGCATATAGCTGCCATATAGACCGATGTCTCGATTAAAATCCTTGGCCCCACAAAAGGCACATTTATAATCCGATTTCACTGAAATTTGACACAGTGACTTATGTTAGGCTTTTCGACATCCATATCGTTTATGGTTCAGATCAGTTTGTTTTTGGATATAGCTACTAAAAGGATCAATATTTTGTTATACACAATTGAACAATGCAAATTTTGCCCATGAACATTCCACTAAGGAACAGGGGCAAACTTTTCACATATCAATGAGTGCAGTCCGATTCAAGTTTTAAGCTCAATGATAAGGGGCCTCCTTTTTATAGCCGAGTCCGAACGGCGTGCCGCCTCTTTCGGAGAAGTTTTACATGACATAGTACCTCACAAATGTTGCCAGCATTAGGAGAGGAAAACCACCGTTGAAAATTTTTTCCGATGGTCTCGCCAGGATTCGAACCCACGCGTTCAGCGTCATAGGCGGACATGCTAACCTCTGCTTTACGGTGGCCTCCAATGAACAATGACTTGTACTTATAAGTATTTAGTCCAAATCGGAGCATATTTCGATATAGCCGCTTTGAGGCATAAGGTATGCATTTTTCACCGGATTATGACGAAAGGTGGTTTACGTATATAGCCGAGGTGGTGAATATCCATAGTTCGGCCCGGCCGAACTTAACGCCTTTTTAATTGTTATTGATTTAAATTATCGACTTTTTTGGTTTTTGCATTTTTATAACCATGCTAATCTAGTCATTCCGTTTGTAACACCTCGAAATATTGATCTAGGACCCCATAAAGTATATATATTTTTGATCTTCCCGAAATTCTGATTCGAACTAGCCATGTCCGTCCGTCTGTCGGGCACAGAAACTTTATATTGATGTAGGTCGCTGGGAATTGCAAATGGGCCATATCGGTTCAGATTTGGATATAGCTCCGATATAAACCGATCTCCCGATTTGACTTCTTGTGCCCCTGGAAGCCAACATTGATTCATATCGGTTCAGATTTGAATATATTTAGCTCTCATATAAACCGATCTATCGATTTAACTTCTTGAGCCCCTGGAAGCCAAAATTGTTGTCTGATTTGGCTGAAATTTTGCATATAGTGTTCTGCTATAATTCTCAGTAACTGTGTCAAGTATGGTCCAAATCGATCAAGAACATGATAAAGCTCCAAATCTCCCGATTTGACTTCTTAAGCCCCTGGAAGCCAAAATTGTTGTCCGATTTGGCTGAAATTTTGCACATAGTGTTCTGCTATGCCTCTCAACAATTGTATCAAGTACTGTTCAAATCGGTCAAGAACCTGATATAGCCCCCATATAAATCGATCTCCCGATTTGACTTCTTGAGCCCCTGGAAGCCAAATTTTTTGTCCGATTTAGCTGAATTTTTGCACATAGAGCTCCCATATAAACCGATCTCCCGATTTGACTTCTTAAGCCCCTGGAAGCCAAAATTGTTGTCCTATTTGGCTGAAATTTTGCACATTGTGTTCTGCTATAATTCTCAACAATTGTATCAAGTACTGTTCAAATCGGTCAAGAACCTGATATAGCTCCCATATAAATCGATCTCTCGATTTGACTTCTTGAGCCCCTGGAAGGCAAATTTTTGTCCGATTTAGCTGAATTTTTGCACATAGAGCTCCCATATAAACCGATCTCCCGATTTGACTTCTTGAACCCCTGGAAGTTGCAATTTTTCTCCGATTTGGCTAAAACTTTGCATGTAGTGTTCTGTTATAAGTTCTAACAATTGTGTCAAGTACTGTTCAAATCGGTCAAGAACCTGATATAGCTCCCGTATAAACCGATCTCCCGATTTGACTTCTTGAGCCCTTACAAACCAATTTGGCTGAAATTTTGCATATAATGTTCTGTTATGACTTTCTACAACTGTGCCCAGTACGGTCCAAATCGGTCTATAACCAGACATAGCTCCGATTAGCATGATTCAGCCCGGCCGAACTTTTAGGCACGCTTTTACTTGTTTTGTATAAATTTTTAGCAGAATCCATGGTGGTGGGTTCTCAAGATTCGGCCCGGGCGAACTTAGCACGCTTTTACTTGTTTAATTTTATTTCCTATGTTTATTTTTGTTTATTTTTCATTTCTTGTTTTAATTTTATTTTCACTTTCCTGTTTTTTTTTTTCTTTTCTTTACAGAAACCCATTTTTGCTGATTTATTTGATGATAACTGTTTTAACTGATTGACAATTTATTTATTATCTAAATTAATTTTAAATTTTTATAAACATTTTGTTGAATGCTTTTTAATCATTGTCTCATATTAAATATCCTGTTTTTTTCTCTTTTTTTTCAGATACATTTTTAAAACCGGGAACTACGACATTGATGTGTATAGTCAAATTTATTATGTATGCCTTTCGGAGACCTTCAAGGACATCTGGAATACCTTTTAAGTTTTTTTATTTTTGTTTTTATTTTAGTAATTGCAATGTCGTAGTCTCTATGCTTCCTTTAGAGTACTACACACAAAAACACTCACACACACACACACTCACACACATATACAAGCCACTTATCTGAAATGAAAATCCATACTTCAAACATGCAGACTAATAAAAACAAAAAAGGAAAACAAAATACATAAAGTCACCTATCTGCACTGAAGGCTGCCGCCTTCCCCCACCCCCACAAAAAGGATAAGATTTTCCTTGGAACTGGTGAACGATGGAACTTCAAAAACGAAAGCAGCACTCAAGCACTCGGAAATGCAACGAATTTAACCTGTTGCCAAACTATAAGTATAACAATTAATTATTAATATAATTATAACAAAAAAAAAACAGACAAAGAGGACTATAGAGGAAGGCGTTAACAGTGATAAGAAGAAGAAGAAGACGAAGAAAAATATGCTGACGTTGACGCAAATGCTGTTATTGATGAAATGATCCTGTCGTGGACGGTCAGGATGATTTTCAATAAAGATTTTTACAAAATACTCCTAAGACTATAGAGATGTACAGATTTAACTAGATTTACAACCAAACGAAAAACAAAATGGCGAAAACTAAACTACTATTTGAATATGTATGTAAATATTCCTATACATAAAGACAACGTACTACATACATACATGCATAACTATGTATAGAAGCATATACATACATATAAAACTATGTATGTGCTATATTCTTTATACATAACAAAAAAAAAAGAAAAAAACAAAAACAAATAAATAACAGCAACAGAAGAAAAAGAAACAAAGCCATTAGAAAGAGAAAAAAAACAAAACCAAGAAAATACCAACAGAGAAAATTATATTATAAATAATTAATATTTAAATAATAAAACGAAAAGTGAAATAAAAAACAAAAAAAAAACATTTCATAGATTTACTTTTAAGTAGTTTTGTATCTACATAAGTAGCAATAAATTTTAATACCCCCATGCAGTTTTACTTTTATTCCAATAACGAGTATCCTTTTCCATCTCTTTTTAATTATTATATCTGTAAATATGTAATTTGCAAAATGAAACTAAAAACAACAACAACAACAACAAAAGAAACCAAATTAAAAACGAATAAAACATTATCTTGTTAATTTCAATTCATTACTAACTGTAGATGTACTATTACCGAATGTAGCGGATAATAAAGTCAGTCTAGTTGAAAATAATGCGACTTCATTTTGTGCAGACCAAAAAAAACTACCAAAATCCACTAGTCCCACTAGGGGTTGGGAATTTCAGCTGACTTTTATTTGTTAACCGTTTTACCACTGGCACTCTTCTCTTTTCGAAAATGTTTGGGATTAAAAGGGAGCACCAGCACAAGGATTTTTCAAAGTTATTTTGAAAAATATTCATATATGACGTTGATTGCTTTATCTACATTTCAGCTCCACCAAGAAAAAAAGTACAAAATGAGCTGTAGGAACTGAAGAAGTCAAATCGTGTTAACAGTTGAAATGGGGCCCATGTCTAATTTGAGGATATATCTGGGTTGTATTCTATGTGGATTTTGGAGGTAATACACGAACTTTACTTACCGTGTTGCAGCCAAATTAAATGGGAGAATCGGTTTATATCTGAGTTTTATCATTCAAATCGATTAAAGATTAAGGCTTCCAGATAATCATGAAGCTAAATTGGTGACTCTGCTTAAATAAACGATACATGTTGTTACTTACCTATCTGGATTGTATTTTCTGTAAGGGTTGAAGGCAATTGGAATTTTTATCAAATCGAATAAAAAGTAAAGCCTGTAGAAGTTCAAGTAGTCAAATCCGGAGATTGGCTTCAATGGGAACTATTGCTATTTATGTACCTTACTGGACTGTATTTGCTGTGTTGAAGATGTTGAATAGCAAATAATGGTTCTGAATGCCATTACCTTGGCAACTTTAAAGTGGCCAATCTCGCTCCCTTCTGCATCTCAACTAATTTGCCTGTGGGTTTAGCTGGGATAATTATATTTAACATAGGTTCCACAAGAACTACACAAAAACTTAGGTATTAACGAACGAGGTTCGGGCGCCTTTTGGTAGGCTACTCAAGTTACTAATCTTAATTTGTGGTTCAATTTTTACACACATGCACATTTTGCCCATGAACATTCCACTAAGGAACAGGGGCAAACTTATCACATATCAATGAGTGCTCAAAAATAAGGGGCCGAGTCCGAACGGCGTGCCGCAGTGTGCGACACCTCTTTGGAGAGAAGTTTTACATGGCATAGTACCCCACAAATGTTGCCAGCATTAGGAGGGATAACCACCGCTAAAATTATAGTTTTTTTTTTCTGATGGTCTCGCCAGGATTTGAACCCAAGCGTTCAGCGTCATAGGCGGACATGCTAACCTCTGCGCTACGGTGGCCTCAAATCGACTCTTTCATTCAAATCGAATAAACATTAAGGCTTCCAGAGAATCATGAAACTAAATTGGAGGGTCTGCTTAAATGGACGTGTTTTCTGTGAGGGTTGAAGGTAATTGGTGTACTTAGGTTAGGTAAGGTTAGGTTGAAAAGAGGATGTAGATTTAATCCGCCCAATGCCAATATGGACATACACCTAAGGCAGTAATCGGCTTGTTGTGAGCTTTAAAAACTATAAAGTAACCTCTAAAAGGAAAATTTTAAGTTTGGACTTCCGTGCTACTTACAAAATCCTTAATTGTTTTCAATACTACTCCCCTAAGTTGGTTGACGTCTGGTATTTTGTCCCCACCTAAGTACCGGTGTCTTTTAGCCGTGAAAGCCGATCAATGACATAGGAAATGCTCCAACGTCTCATCATCTTCCCCACATGTTAACACTTGCCGCACCGATGTTGCATACGAGAGCTCGTAGTCCTATGTGTCCCGTTATGATACCGAAAGCTATACTGACTTCCTTTCAGCAATAGCCTCGTCTTCTCACGACCAGGATCTTCCCACGGGATTTTCGCCGTCCTATCGACCGTTTCTCTGTTCCACAGGGGGGATATAAATACCCCAAAATTATGGGTCCTAATCTAGAATTGAAGCAGTCTAGCGCTTTACTGTCACTCACGTCAAACGCTTTACTGTCACTCACGTGACGTCTTACTCATTGTGTCCTTCATGACAAATCACTGTCTGACAGGTCATATGCTGACAGACTGAAGGTTATTAGTGACGACTTTTGCTGAAGCTATGAGGACGTCGAGAAAGAATAGACTATAGAATATCTGCTGTGTGTGTGTCCCGCAATGACAGTCAGAAGGAGTTCCACTTTCGACTCTCATTTCTTCGAGAACTTGTTTAATTAAGCGGATGTGAATATTCGCAAGTTGTTGGACTTTTTAAACTGATTTGGATGGTTCAACGGTAGGAACTAGAAGGCATCTTCCTTCTTCTGTTCCTGTGGTATCACAATGGACGAAAACGTCTAAGTGAGTCTGATGGCAGACTCCCACTTAAAACTAACCCAACCTAAGCCATCTCTGAGTTTGAAATCCTTCCATTTGCAAAAAAGATCTCCGATCATTGAGCTCGTCTCGAAAGAGAAACAAACAGAAATTGTAAAATTTAATGATATTCGCCCTAAAAGGCAACAAACTTGAACATTAAAAGGTTCGGCGGAGCCCGGCCGGGATACGAACCTGGGCACATGGAGCAACAGCGGGAGCCGTTGCCGTTGTCTAGCGTTCGAAGCCATCAGTACAACTTCAAACAGATGTACAAAATCATGTGCATACCATGGGAATGGTGTAAATTGTGCAGACAAAAAAATTGTCATTACACAAAAACATGCATTGGGGAAAGTACATCTTATGGACAGGGTTGTCGAGCGTGATTAAGGTGGTATTTGTTTTATAGAGGCTTTTTCGCAATAAATTCAGGACAATTTCAACATACCAACGTGCGGCCTTTGAAGCCTTCACACCTAATATGGCCGATGAGCAATTCTAATCACAATTACGAAACGCGCCTCATAGTGGTTGCTGTGTGTTGCGAACTCTTGCTTTCCTTTTCTATTTGCAAAGCAAAATCTCCGATCATTGAGCTCGTCTCGAAAGAGAAACAAACAGAAATTGTAGACTTTAATGATATTCGCCCTAACAGGCAAAAACCTTGAAAATAATAAAGGATTTTGTAGAAGGACACTAACTGATTTACGTTCTTCAGTTCAAATGGGAAATTGCCTTTTGTTTTGTATGAGTGTGCTGTGATCTTTTAAATATCCTGCTGGAGAAATAGACATAATATGCAAATGCAAATTTGCCCATGAACATGCCACTAAGGAACTGGGGCAAACTTCTCACATACAACTGAGTGCGTGCTGTCCGTTTCAAATTTTAAGCTCAATAATAGGCGGCTTCCTTTTTATAGCCTAGTCCGAACGGCGTGCCGCAAAGCGACACCTCTTTAGGGAGAAGTTTTAACATGGCATATCACCTCGTAAATGTCGCCAGCATTAGGAGGGGATAACCGCAGCAGGAAATTTTTTCTGATGTTCTCGCCAGGATTCGAACCCAGGCGTTCAGCGTCATAGGCGGAAATGCTAAAATCTGCGTTACGGTGGCCTCTGCGTAACGGTGGCCTCCTAGAGACATAGACATAACATACCATACACAAAACATGTTGCCCGCCATGTGAATATGAAACTGATATAGGTTGCTTGTCATCGTTATCAAAATATATTGGGTTGCCCAAAAAGTAATTGCGGATTTTTCATATAGTCGGCGTTGACAAATTTTTTCACAGCTTGTGACTATGTAATTGCATTCTTTCTTCTGTCAGTTATCAGCTGTTACTTTTAGCTTGCTTTAGAAAAAAAGTGTAAAAAAAGTATATTTGATTAAAGTTCATTCTAAGTTTTATTAAAAATGCATTTAAATTCTTTTAAAAAATCCGCAATTACTTTTTGGGCAACCCATAGCAATAACGTTATGTGTCACTTAAAATGTCACATGCATATTAATCTGTCGGTTCACGCAGATGCTCTTACGAAATCTTCTCCAATAATATAACTTTCCGCATATAAACAACGCTACAGATATCAAGTTACCTTGGGGCACTTTGTGTTTTTCCGGACTTTTTATCGCCAAATAGGATGGACAACCATACAAATAGTTGATGTTGCACCTCGACTGGGGAATCATGCTGACGATATCCTTGAAAATTTTGCGTGATTTACCGCATCTAAGGCCTTGCTAGAGTCAAATACCATCCAATGGATTAATTTTCAAAAACGCTCGAGAGTGGTAATTCCTGAAGAGTTTTAGTTATAGACAAGACCTTTCCTCGAGTTTTTGAACTCGAGAAATTGAACTATCCATTTCCATTTTTTTCCAGTGACCGAATGCAACACGAGTGTTCAGAGACAATTTGAGACAATACCATCCTATGGGTTAATTTTCAAAAACGCTCGACATAGTAATTCCTGAAGAGTTTTAGTTATAGGCGAGACCTTCCCTCGAAATCTTGACTGGTTTAAATGGCGAAATTGAACTATCCATTTTCATTTTTTTCCAGTGAACGAATACAACAAGAGTGTTCAGAGACAAATTGAGTAGTTGTTGTTGCTATAGCATTGTGTTGTACACTGAGAAGCCCCTGCCGAGGAAGGACTCCATCGGTCAATCCGGTGCGCACAACCGTGTGACAAATTGAGTAGTCAAACTGTAGTGTAACAAAAAATTAAATATTTATTAAATATTAAAACTAAAAACAATGTAATTGGCATAAATAAATACTTTTCGACTCTTAAACTCAATGTGATCTGCGTCTTTGTATGTAATGTAATACTTCCTGTAAAGCCACACTAAGGTAGACAGCGGCTATTAGATAATTCAAACGGTATATGTGCTCCTGACAATACAAAATGCAACAACAAAAGCACATATACAATACAATGGCAACGTAGTTGTAACCGGAACTGAAAGTATGAAAAAAATTATACAAAAAATGAGATTAGCACAAGCCAATAAATACTAACGATTTATGAGGAGCTCCAGCTTGAAGCAACAAACTGAGACTGGATAAAGTTATAATAGATGGCCATAAGCTAGGATCCGGAAGATGTTCATTAAGATGATGACCATGACTGAAAATAGAATAAAATTAAATATTTAAAACTTTTATGCGGAAAACTTTTAGTAAATGGTAAACTCTTACTAATGCGATTTTATCCAGGCTATACCCAGGCCAAAGTTCAGCATAGCCATTATGCCCAGCAACAACAACATGGCAATGTGAAAGGCAAAGTTTTCGAGACCTTCAAAATATTCAACGGATTCGGCATTTTGAACTTCATTTTCGTTGTCATTTTCTTCTTGATTGTCTTCTTCGTTGTCTTCATTGTTTGTAGAAACCTCAGCATTGCTGGGCACAAGTGCAGTTTCATCAGACTTTTTCTTATTTCTTTCCTTAAATTTTTTGCTTATTGTCTTGAAAATTCCCTTTGCCTTATCCTTGGCCCAATCCTCCAGATAATCTTTGTAGGCATTTGAAATCTTAAAAATTACATAGCAATTAAATGAAATATAATAAGGGAAGACCAGTTGTTGCTTACCATAAGGAAATAAAATATTGTGGCCAATAAAAGTCCAATGCCACTACATGTGGCCATAGAAATTGATATGAAAAGGGCTCCAAATGACAGTGGTAAAGTGCTCATTATTTTCAATAAAACTTCGGATGAAGCAGATGATATTCGTGTCATCCTTAAAAGTAAGTAAAAACATTAAAGTAAAAGCGTGCAAAGTTCGGCCGGGCCGAATATGATATACCCTCCACGGGATATTTGTGAACACCCCATAGGCTTGAACATTGAGATTCGATCTGTGTGGTGTTCGTTGATGTCACGAGAAGCTTAGCTGGGAGCTCAAACGGAGAGTCTCAGTGAGAGGCCGGGCGCCATCGGCTCTTGTACAAATAAACTCGATATTACAAGGCGAGTTATTGGCGCCTTTAAATAACCAATGGCCACCCTGTTCCCGCGGCGGTCGGCCTTTGGACCGGAACGAGCTTGCTCAAGTAAAATCGATCGATATGAGAGCTATATCGGGTTTTAAACCATGCTTGTCAGGTATATCGAAGGTCGTAAAAGAAGACTTTGTGCAAAATTTTAAATCGGGTAACAATTGCGCCACCTAGAGGTTGAAGAGGTGTAATCGAGAAATCGGTTTATATGGGAGTTATATCAGGTTTAAGACCTAGTCAAACCATGCTTGGCACGTATCTTGAAGGTTATGGCAGAAGTCATTGTGCAAAATTTTAGCGAAATCGGATAACAATTGCGCCCTCTAGAGGCTCACGAACTGTGACTGGGAGGTCGGTTTATATGGGAGCTATATCAGGTTTTAGACATATTCCAACCATGCTTGGCACCTATGTTGAAGGTTATGGGAGAAGTCATTGTGCAAATTTTCAGCCAAATCGGATAGCATTTGCGTCCTCTAGAGGCTCAAGAAGTCTAATCGGTTTATATCGCAGTCATATCAGGGCTTAAACGGATTCAAATCATGCTTAGCAAGTATGTTAAAGGTCATGGGAGAAGTCATTGCGTAAAATTTCAGCCAAATCGGATAACAATTGCGCGCTCTAGAGGCTCAAGAAATGTGATTTATATGGGATCTATATCAGGTTTTGGACCGATTCAAACCATATTTGACAAATCTGCTGAATGTCATAGAAAACGTCATAATACAAAATTTTAGCCGAATCAGATAGGAATTGCGCACCGTAGAGACTCAAGAATTCAAGATCTGAGATCGGTTTATATAAGAGCTATACCAGGTTTTAGACCGATTCAAATTTCAGCCAAATCGGATAACAATTGCGCCCTCTAGAGGCTCAGGAAATGTGATCGGGAGATCATTTTTTATGGGAGCTATATAAGGTTTAAGACCGATTCAAACCATGCTTGGCACGTATGTTGAAGGTCATAGGAGAAGTCATTATGCAAAATTACAGCTAAATCGGATAACAATTACGCTATTTAGAGGCTCAAGAAGTGTTATCGGGAGATCGGTTTATATGACAGTTATATCAGGTTTTAGACCGTTTCAAACAATGCTTGGCACGTATGTTGAAGGTCATAGGAGAAGACATTATGCAAAATTACATCTAAATCGGATAACAATTACGCCATCTAGAGGCTCAAGAAGTGTTATCGGGAGATCGGTTTATATGAGAGCTATATCAGGTTTTAGACCGATTCAAACCATGCTTGGCACGTATGCTGAAGGTCATGAGAGAAGGCATTGTGCAAAATTACAGCCAAATCAGATAACAATTGCGCCCTCTAGAAGCTCAAGAAATGTGATCGGGAAATCGGGTTATATGGGAGCTATATCAACCTTTGGACCGATTCAAACCATAATTGACACATCTGTTGAAGGTCATAGAAAACGTCGTAGAACAAAATTTTAGCCGAATCGGATAATTGCGCTCTCTAGAGGCTGAAGAATTCAAGGTCCGAGATCGGTTTATATGAGAGCTACATCAGGTTAAAGGCCGATTCAGGCGATAGTTGGCACGTGTGTCATAGGTCATAGGAGAAGTATTTGTTCGTTCCAAAGTGGACGTGCTTTCCACAGACAGACGGACTCGGCCATCGGGACCAATTTATATGTCGTGGCGATCAATAATATATATATTGGGTTGCCCAAAAAGTAATTGCGGATTTTTTAAAAGAAAATAAATGCATTTTTAATAAAACTTAGAATGAACTTTAATCAAATATACTTTTTTTACACGTTTTTTCTAAAGCAAGCTAAAAGTAACAGCTGATAACTGACAGAACAAAGAATGCAATTACAGAGTCACAAGCTGTGAAAAAATTTGTCAACGCCGACTATATGAAAAATCCGCAATTACTTTTTGGGCAACCCAATACTTTATGGGGTTTTGGACCAATAATTCGATGTGTTACAAACGGAATGGCGAAGTTAGAAAACTTGTTCCGGTCCATAGTACCAATCGCCGCGGAAACGTTATACCCATTGGTAATTTAAAGGCGCCAATAACTCGTCTTTTCATATTGAGTATCGCAGGCACTCAGCATTTAAGTAAGAGTCGGTGCCGCCCGACCTCTATCTGAGACTCTCCAATCGATATGGCTGATTGTCCGCCATTTGTGATTGCAACAATGTTCGCATGTTCGCCTAAGACGCTGAAAAATTTTTCAGCGGAAGTTTTCTCTTCCTAATGCTGACAATATTTATGAGACACTTTGCATGTAAAAACTTCTCCCTAAAGAGGTGTCGCACTACGGCGCGCAGCTCAGAATCGACTATAAAAAGCAATCCCCTTATCATTGAGCTTAAACAGCACTCATTGATATGAGATTTTTGCCCCTGTTCCTTAATGGAATGTTCATGATCAAATTTGCATTTAAGTTTCAACCCGTGTGGTGCTCATAGTTATCCCGTGGGGGTTATTTTTCCACCTTCCAATTGTGGATCTCTCCCTGTAGCCCTCATCTTCGTTTGTTGTGTTATATTACTAGGTGATTAAACCTCTGCATAAAACTTACTTGAGTGCTATTTTGTAAAGGATATTTCCATGGAAAGTTAAAACAGTCCAAATGGCAAAAACTGCTATAATCGACAACACAATAGCAGTGCCATGTATTATTATAGACACATAAAAACTATAATTGGTAGCATCAGTAGTGATAGGCAGGAACTTCATAGGCATTAACATTTTCTTCAATAGACGGCAAGCTAAAGAGGGAGAGATAGAGAGAGAGGGGATTTTGAGTTACAAAGGAAATTCAACAACAGCCATTGCTATTTACCTGTGACTATATATAGGGATTTACATTGGAAAAATCCAGCATAGGGTTTAATAAATATGGTCTTTTCGGAGTTTTGAAACTTCACTATTTGATTTCGCAGCACCCAAAAGAGAACAGCTGTTAAATGCGCTGGTAGCCAATGATAAAATTCTTGCACTATCTTCGATGAAGTTCCAGCCACAGAGAGTTCATAACTAATGATGAAGAAAGGAAAATGAGTTAAGAATTTTTTTTGGTTTTTTAATAAAAAGGTGTTATATATTAGTCTGGCATCCATTTGTATCCGCTTGTAATTTGTATTCGATGGCAACCCTGTCTATATAGAAGAAGCATCATTAGGGCTGACTACACCGCAGTATAGCGGTTTGGAAATCAGTCTCAAAAACAGCTGAACCGATTTTCTGGACATTTTTATAGGTGCTGCATAATAATCCCGCGGTGAAAATAGTGTACTACATTTTTTAAATTTTAAGTGGGGGCGGACCCTCCCCCTTACCTTAATTTTCAGAAACGCCAGATCTCGGAGATGGGTGGTTCGATTTTAGCGAAATTTTGTGTGCTCTCTTATAATAACTTGAAAACAAAAATTTTGGTATCCAAATTTCGGATGAGGTACCTAGGCGAGCCGCCCCACTCCCAAAACCTACCGGATATATATATATATATAGACCAATCATGACAATATGGGACTCAAATGAAAGGTATTTAGATTAGAAAACGTACCTGATATCCAATTGTCGGTCCAAGCGTTTGGGGGACCACCCCAACCCACAAAACACCCCCAAATCGGACACATTTACCGACCATGGCAATATGGGACTCAAATGAAAGGTATTTGCGAGTAGAATACGAATCTGATATCCAAATGTGGAACCACCCCTTCTTCTGTGGGTCCACCCTTCCCCAAAACATCTCCAAACAGGACTTACTTACTGACCATGGCAACATGGGGCTCAATGTTTGCAGACTATGGAAATATGGGGCTCAAATGAAAGATATTTGGAAGTAGAGCACAAATCTGACATCAACATTCGGGACTAACTGTCTAGGGGACGTCCTACCGGTTTGGGGGGCCCACGCCCAAACCGGACATACTTGCGGACTTTTGCAATAAGGAGCTCAAGAAAGAAATGATTCGAAATTAGAAGGAAAATTTGATATCCCATTTGAGGCCGATGGCAATATGGGGTTCAAATAAATGATATTTGACAGTAGAGCACGATGCTAACCAAAACACCCCTAAATCGTACAAGCGTACAAATGTACCGACCATGGTAATATGTGGCTCAAATGAAAGTAATTCGAGATTAGAAAACGAATTTGATAACCAATTTTGGGGACAAGTGCTTAGGGGACGACTCAACCCAAAACACGGCCCCAAAGAGTGCAAATTTACCGACCATGGCAATATGGGACTCAAGTTAAAGGTATTTGAATTTGATAACCAATTTTGGAGACAAGTGTTTGGGGCATACCTCATCACATAAACTCCCCTTAAACTAAAGGCAGTATGGTTTACCTAAACACCCCTAAATTGGACATCATTAGAATATCGGGCTGAAAGAAAGTCTTTCAAGAAAGGAGTACATCTAACATCCAAACTTAAATGTTCTATTCTTTTTGTTATATGTATTTTTTCTATAATTTGCAGTGCATACCTTATTCTGTAACGGCAAGCAGGATTTAGATACAACTCTAATGTAATCGGATTCTCTGTAGTATTGTATCCCGAGGGTGCAGAAAACGGTGCATTTACATAAATATGTTTGTCTTTGGAATCATGCCTAAGGGGAAAATCTTTTATTAGGATATTGAACAATTTTATGATATATATTTTACATACTTTCTATGGACATGGCGATCGTAGCCTCGTGCCCAAGGCACACATATTTTAGCATTAACTTCATAGTCATCATTTGCACAAGCTAGAGGTTCAACCTTGAACTGCAGAGTGGGAAAGGGTTCTTCCAAGCCTTTGAATATATGTATATATTTTATTATTATATATGAAATAATAAAAATTTTAGAAATATGTATATTAAATCAAAAATTCATAAAGCAATAGATGAAAAGTACAGCCGGACCAAATTATAGGCCTAAAACATGTGAGGCAAACGTCGACTCTATCACAGGCAACGGTTGTTGTTGTAGCCACATTTTCATGTGGATGTGGCGATCCCTGTCAAGTCAAGCTTCCGTAGGTGAGCAAGCTCGTTACAATCCGAAGGACCGATCGCCGCGGGAACAGGTTGGCCATTGGTTACTTAAAGGCGCCAATAAGCTGGGGCTAATCGACGCATCCGCTAACGAGCGAGTTTTTGTTCGAAGATTAATTCCGTTTCGCAGATACTAATTGGATTATTGCTAACAAATGTAATTTGTCAAAAATTTATCGATTTTGGAGGAGAAAAAATCGATTTACCACCTCAAAGATAATCAAAGCAAATGGTGGTTGTTTAAAAAAGTAATTACAGGTAAAAAAATAAATAAAAACACATTTTAAACAATATGTCATGGGTTTTAACGATATATTACAGTTTTCATAGTAAATTGTTGTTTTATATGAAAGAGGCCTACAACATATGAGGCTTACGTCGACTCTATAATAGGCAACGGTTGTTGTTATAGCCAAATTTTCATGTAGTGGTGGCGATCCCCGTCAAGCTCCCGTAGGTGAGCAAGCTCCATCCGGCCCAAAGGACCGATCACCGTGGGAACAGGGTGGCCATTGGTTATTTAAAAGCTACAATAACCCGCCTTGTCATGTCGAGCATCATAGGCACTCAGTATTTGTGGAAAAGCCGATGGCACCCGGCCTCTCACTGAGACTCTCCTCTCGATACCGCTGGTTGTCCGCGACTACAGTTACAGCTACTCGAAATGGAGCATTTCAATATCCGTAACCTGTGGACCCTCCCGTTACCTCGCAGCTAAGCTTCTCGTGACAGCAATGAACACCACACAGATCGGATCTCAATGTCCCAGCCTGTGTGGTGCTCACAGCTATCCCATGCCGGGAACAAGCAACGGTGTTTCTTCATAATTTTTTTTTTTGGGCAGGCACAAGGTAGCAACAGCCAAAGTAAAATGTATAATTGGATAAAGTTGGAAGTCTTTCCTTGAAAAATATGCTCCCTAGTGTTGCCGTTTATTGGTAGGTTTTTATTCTCTTGGTAGGCTGACCTCAATTTTTGGTCGGTATTTCCAACAAGTTGATTACCGAAAAAACCGCCGCGGAAGACTCAATTAATTTACTTCGTGTCGTTTCTGTTAAGTCGTTAGGAGTACAGAATTAAGCCAAGGATAGCGAGGGGCCAAGGGGGTTCCAAAGGGTCTCATTGCTTCATATTTAAAAAAAGGGCGTAAGTTGGGAAGCCACCGTAGCGCAGAGGTCAGCATGTCCGGCTATGACGATTTCCCCTCCTAATGCTGGCAACATTTGTGAGGTACTATGCCATGTAAAACTTCTCTCCAAAGAGGCGTCGCACTGCGGCACGCCATTCGGAGACCCCTTATCATTGAACTTCAACTTGAATCGGACTGCACTCATTGGAATGTGAGAAGTTTGCCCCTGTTCCTTAGTGGAATATTCATGGGCAAAATTTGCTTTTGCAAGTTGAGATATGGAACGCAACTGCTGGTACGAGTGTTAAGGGATATCTTCCAAACTTTGTAAATTCTGCGTAAATCCCTTCAGTCGGAAAACAGGGCTACGTGGAAGCTGCATAAAAATATGGTTAAATCTGGTCTACACTCAAAAGTTGGGGGCACGTGCATCTCACTGCAACAACGAAAATGGGAAGTAAAAGCGTATTTCTGGGCTCATACACTCAAATCGTTAGATCGCTTTATCCAAACTCGACATGGATATTCATTATAGTTTGGGCAATACGACTTTATGAACTCAAGATTTTTTATCGGGAGATCGGTATATAGGGTGCTTTATCAAGATATAGGCCATCTTTGAACTTAAGGCTGTAGAGTGATTTCAACAAACAGACAGACGGACATGTCTAGATCCTATATGAATAAGGACGATATAGTACTTTGTAGCCCTGTATAATTTGATGTGTTGGCCAAATGGCCAACTTTTCGATGGTGGGTACTAAAACATATACCCCATTTTTGGTTTGTTGAACATTTGGTAATTTTTGGTCGGGTTTGGTAGGAAATAATTTTCTTGAGTGGCAACACTGACCGTGCCTCATTGATCGTGTTAATCTTTCCTTGACAACCTCATTGAGACAATGAAGATTGATCTGGAAGACCTTGCAAGGTATTTCAAAGAATGTTTTACCAATATTTTGCTAGATGGTTGGTTGGGTTAAACTTGCAGTTTGTCGATTGTACCACAACAGCTAAAGAGGGCTACACTATCGAAAATGTGTGGAAAAAGTTGGAATTGATAGAATAGAATAGAAAGACCAGGGTAAAACACCAGATATGGAGTGGAATACTCTATATGCGGAGTAGATGCAAATGCAGTCGTGTATAATCAGCGGTATCGAGTGACAGTTGTTGTTGTCGTTGTTGTAACCACATTTTCATGTGGAGGTGCCGATCCTCTTCAAGCTCCCGCAGGTGAGCAAGCTCGTTCCGGTTCAAATGACTGATCGCAGCGGGAACAGAGTGGCCATTGGTTATTTTATGGCCCCAATAACCCGCCTTGTCATATTGAGCATCATAGGCACTAAGTATTTGTGCAAGCGCCGGTGCCTGCCGGCCACTCACTGAGACTCTCTGCTTGATACCGCTTATTGTCCGTGACTGCCGTTGCAGCTACTCCGTATGGAGCATTCCACCATCGGCAATCTGAGGACGCGCCAGGTAGCTCGCAGCTAACCTTCTCGTGACAGCATTGAACACCTCACAGATCGGATCCCAATGTTTCAGGCTGTGTTGTGCTCACAGCAATCCCGTGCTTGCTTTAAAAATGACGATATGATAAGGCGAGTTATTGACGCCTTTAAATAGCCTTGGCGATAGGTCCTTTGGACCAGAACAAGCTTGCTGACCTATGGATCTTTACGAAAATCGCTACCTCCACACACAAATATGTGGCTACAACAACAAAAAGGGAGTCAGGCTGACCGGAGATCAGTACTCATTGTTGAGTATTTTATCCAGCCAGCCACTTAAACTTCAACGTTAGTCCAGAATGACGAAAGGGCTAAATCCATGGATGAAAGGGGCGTTCATCCATAAACCTATGGCTTTTACCCCCAATTGGGTAACACACCAAATATCATTGGATTTACCGCGAAATGAACGGGAATTGAGTTTTATAATACTCACACAGTGTAAATTATTTATTTTATAGCTATTATGATTTGTCGCAGAGAATTGCAATACGATCGCAAGTCTTACCTTCAATAAGAATTTCATTATGTATGGTGCCCAGCGTTGTTTCATTGACTAGAACCTTGGGCTTAAATGAAAATAGTCGAGGAGATTTGACTTGATATCTTCTTTCATCTTTTCGGTAGGCATCTATTTTTAAAGAAGTCTGTAAAATCGGTTTCTCATTAAATTTCGAAATTCATCATAAAAATATGTCATACTAACCGCTTTGCTGGTAGTTTTAAGTCTAACAAGCACATGTGACCAATCGGGATAATAATTTATAAGATGCTGGAAATCAAGCAGAGCTATGCTACGATATCTGTCATTTGAGGGTATGTTTTGTACGTAATGAGAAATCGGTAGACCTTGTTCGCTATTAAGCAGAAAAATGTGAGTAATGGTAGGTAGTTTTTCGATTAAGGTAAAGTGACTTTACCATGTGATGCCTCCATTAACAGCATTAGCAACTGCAGCACAGCCATATATCCAATCATCTTCAAAATCTTCAAAACTATCAATTTCTATGTAAACTTTCTGTAATAGAAACAAAAATCGAAGACATAAAAATGATTAATGGTCCGTATTTTATAAATTTCGAATAGCCATGCTACCTTAAAGTCTTTATATTTTGAAACTGGCATCATATGATTATACTCAGTACGCAAGCCATATTTGAAAGATTTGCGAAAAGCAATTTTGGAATCCTCCTGCCAAATGGAATCACCAGTTGATTTTGTAAATTCTATCTCACTGGGTTTGCGCTTGTTTAAGGGTTTCTGTAAAACAAAAAATGAATATTTCCACTATCAGTTCATGCCAAAAAGCTACTGACCACAAAATAATTGATGGCTGCTCTGGTGCGGTATAACTTATCATTCGAGAAGTAGACATTGCGGTAGTCATCAATCACAGTTATGCCAAAGAGGAAGCGATTTATAACCGTTACCAATTGCAAACACCATACAATTGACAAATGGTCACAGCTCAACCATACATTGGGAATTGAAGAGGTCTTTAAAAAAATGAAAAAAAAAAAATTTTGTATATTTATAAACATTTTCTGCTCCATTTCAGACTTACCATAGCATGTATGTCACTAAATTGCGATATTGTTAAGCCATCACGCACCAATAGATCTCTATTGCCTCCACCCATAGAAATCATAAGAACATTATCCAAGATCATTGACTCATTCGTTCTATGGGGTATTTTATCTTGGAAATTTGTACAAACATTGGTCTCCCTATTCGGTATGTGTGAGGCATGTTTGTTGTACAAATAATTTGTGCTTGTTGCATAAAATTTATCCAGTTTTGAATCGAAATACACCACTGGCTTGTCTATGGGCGTTGAAATGTATAAAACGGTGTTGATGTATTTTGAAATTTCCGGATCCTGCAAAGCAGATTCAGCTACCTTGCCACCCATGGAATGACCTATCAAGATCACGGATTTATCAACATTATATTTCTTTGCATACAACCGCCTTACTGCCAAGATTGCATAGTGAAGAAACTTCTTTTGGTTTTCCAAATAACCACCATAAAGAGCGGAGAGTTGCTCCTCAAAATTAACTGAAAGGTAAAATAACACAGTAAAAAATTAATTGGAGATAAAAAAAATAAATTATTTTACAGATTGAGAGACACGCTTCAAGCAAACTCGGTTACTAGCCGCTTTACTCAGAGACCTTAGATCCATTGTGTTCGCCTTAGAAAAGAAGGTAGAACGAAGAATATACATAGAGACCCATAGTAAGGCGCAAAACAGTAGAACGAAAAGGGAAGAGCAAACTAACCAACAACACAAAAGCGAGATGAAGCCAGACCGAGCGAGCGAGAGACTCCTCTTATAGGTGAGAGTTTGGTTCAGTCAGCCACTTCAGGCCTCAAGTCAAGAATGACGAGAGGAAAAAGTTTCGTTGTTAATCCATCCCCGCACGGCATAGCTGTGAGCGCCACACAAGCTGGAACATTAAGTTTGGATATATGTGGTGTTCATTGCTGTCACGGGAAGCTTAACTACGGGCGCGTCCACAGGTTGCGGATAGCGGAATGCTCCATACGGAGTAGCTGTATTTGCAGTCGCGGACAATCAGCGGTATCGAGTGGAGAGTCTCAGTGAGAGGTCGGGTGCACAAATACTGAGTCCGGTTCTTTGGAATGGAACGAGCCTGCTCACCTACAGGAGCTTGACGAGGATCGCCACCTCCACGTGAAAATGTGGTTACAACAACAATATGTTAATCCATATTCCTTTGTGTTTTCCCCCCAATTGCAGAGCAGTGTACCAAAAGGTGCTCGACCGCAGAAGTTCGCCTTTTCCTATGTCCAGCACGACGTCAAAGACCTGAAGTTTCAATGGGCTTCTATCAGCAGTCCGAGGTCATGCGAACTCAGCCCCAGGTGTAATAACGTTCAATTCACGAAACACCCGGTACAAGGCCTTGGCATTGGCAAGCCGTGGTGGTCAACGTAGAAAGCGTTTATCCTACCAAGAAGCTTTAACTGATAGGATTTACTCATTTAGAAGCATGAGCAGTGCTCATCAGCAAGCCGTTCGTGGCTAGAACATCAGCAGCAGCCTTTTTATCTACCACTGTTTATTGGCCGGGATCCAGCAGAGCCTGATAGATGCTTGACCACCTCCAACTCCTCATCGCTACCACAAGCGATGTATATGTCCGCCTTTTCCTTTGTCGGTAAAGACGTGGCATTGCAATGACCAGCCAGAACTATCAGACTTCCGGGGTCATGCTTTGTCAGCCCCATGATATCTCATGTTCTAAATGCAAATTTAGCCCATGAACATTTCACTAAGGAACAGGGGCAATCTTCTCACCTATCAATGAGTGCAGTCCGATTTAAGTTTAACCTCAATGATAAGGGGCCTTCTTTTTATAGCCGAGTCCGAACGGCGTGACTGATTGCTACACCTCTTTGAAGAGAAGTTTTACATGGCATAGTACCTCACAAATGTTGCCAGCATTAGGAGGGAAAACCCACCGCTGACATTTTTTTCTGATAGTCTCGCCAGGATTCGAACCTAGGCGTTCAGAATCATAGGCGGACATGCTAACCTCTGCGCTACGGTGGCCTCCATTCTATTCGGCGAAATACTCTATCACAATGCCTTGATGGCCTACAATTCACAACATCAGCCCACGCCTCATTGCGCGGTCAACGTTGAAATCGTCTAACCTACCAGAAAACTCACACAAAGGAGGTTTTACTGATTCAGAATACCTAAACTACTTAAAAAACGCTATATCCGTCTAGAAGCCTAAAAAATCCCACAAAAAGGAATCCTGCCTCCTCCAATTTGGACATATCTGTATATACAGAAAGCCTTGGGAAATAGCTTTGAAGTATCGGGGAAGAAAATGTCCTACCCATTAACATGGAAGGATTCGCCTTGTACATTATCCGTCTTTGTCGCATCATCGGTTCGCCATCCGGCAAGGGATGACTATGAGCCCCACACGGGTCGGAACTCTGAGCTTCCACTATATGGTGTTTATCCTCATCAACAGAAGCTCAGTTGAGAGCTACCGCGCTCATCCTCCATATGATAAGGCGAGTTATTGACGCCTTTAAATAGCCAATGGGCATAATGTTCCCATGGCGATAGATCCTATGGACCGGAACAAGCTTGCTCGCCTATGGATCTTTACAAAAATCGCTACCTCCACAGACAAATATGTGGCTACAACAAAAAGAGAGTCGGGCAAACAGGAGATCACTACACATTGTTGAGTATTTTATTCAGCCAGCCGCTTAAGCCTTTAGGTTTGTCAAGAATGACGAAAAGGCTAAATCCCTGGATGAAAGAGGCGTTCACCCACAAACCTATGGCTTCTCCCTGCAATTGGGTATCAGTGACTCAAAGTGTGCTCGACCGTCTCAAAATTCTCCATCATCACGACTGAAAAACTCTGAATTTGGAATTACCAGTCAGGACTCCCAATAGCAAAATGTTCCGCGAAACACTGAGCCAAGGACCATGGCCTCACAGGGCTTTGTCAAGCAATCCCATGTCAGCCGGTTGTACGTACCGGATTATCCCGATGGAGTCCTTCTTCGACAAGGGCTGCCACTTCAGTGTACAAAACACTGCCCCAACAACAACAATGGGAAGTTTACTGATTCAGTAGAATAATCGTCGCTCACCATCAGATCCATTGGTGGCTAGACCCTCAACCGCCTCATTCTCCGCTATCCATTCATGGTCTCCACTATCCGTTCATGGAAGCAGAGCCTCATAGCCTTCCCCATGATTGGAAAGATCTCTTTGCATATCCTAACCAATCTCAACCTCAATCCCATGGCAGCCTGTTGTACGTACCGAATTGAGCCAATGAAGTCCTTCATCGACAAGGATTGCCGCCTCAGTGTACAACACACTGCTACAACAACAACAATCTCAATCTCACATGCCGTTCCACATTATTGGAAGAAACTCTTTGCATATCCTAACCAATCTTAACCACAGAAAATATGACTTAAACGAATTTTTCACTATATTGTGTAATTTAATTGATTTATTTTTGCCGCCTGTCGCTTTTTGCTTCTTGTCGCTAGTAATAGTTGCATCGTCTAAACAACTTTTAACTTTTCCTCTCTCTCTCTGCCAAACGTTTAATATGGCAACGTGTGGTAAACACAAACAGCTGATAGTTTGTTTACCACTTAAACCGCCGGCCCTTACAATTTTCGTATAAAAATGTCCTAAAAGGTCACACAATGAAACGCATTTTACAAACATTAAAAGAAACAGACTATTTACAAGGACGTTATCTAAATGAAAATCGGGTTGCAGATGTTAACCTGTTAAAAAATGGTGAAATATTTAAAAATCAACTATTAAACCATTGGAAGGGGTTGGTATCAAACAACAATCAGTGTGATATACGAGAAATCAAAGCATCAACAACCGGTAATGGACGGTTGGCCTTTATGCAGTCGAAAAACTTCAAGAAAAACTACCAAAAATTGTTAGATTCCACAAATTTTAGACTTGGATCAATAATACAGAAGAGCATATTAACAGAACCAGCAATTGAGGAGAACGAGTGTTTATTCCAACAAAAGTGCTCTCATACCGTGCAATTAATCTCAGATAAGTATTTGCCGGCTTTTCAAGGCCTGGAAAACTTTTATAGCATACAAAGAGAACGTAAAATATGGTGGATGCGTTTCTCGGCCGACCCCAGCCGTTATTTGGTGGAACCTTATGATATGTCAAAAGAATTGGAAGACGGACATTTTAGCAAGGACTCTCAATCGGTAACTATAAAATCTAATCTTTTTGATAACACTGTGGATATGGAAACGATTACTTTGGTGCGTTTGAATGGCTTTATGCAAAAGGAGTCATCCACAGCCATAGCTCTTATCAGATCTGTTATAGATATGGGTTTAACAACTTGTGGTAAGTGGATTTCTATTAAAATATTCATGGCTTATAGATTAGATTTGTTTTACAGCCCTACTTTTTGATGCTGGCAGCTACAATGATAGACCAATATTAAGATTAAATAAGAAATTGGCACCATATCAATGTGGCATAGCAACATTGTGTACAGGTATTCAAGTTTACATCAAGACAATAAAATAAAATTTTTTGATCATTTTCTTGAGTTTGTAGATGTCCGTAGTGGCGATATAGATGATCTATGCCTACATTTGAAATATGTGCTAAAGGGGGCAGGACTACGCTTGCATGAACAGCCATTGCATGCTAAATCAAATAATGAAATTGAACTTTTGCTGACAAAATCTGATTGCCTTGGTATACCATACACAATTATAGTGGAAAATGATTCTTTAAAAACTGGCCTTTTAAAATTGCGAAATAGAGATACTTCTTTGGCAGAGACAATACATATCAGTGACCTTCCACTGTATTTAATAAAGATTTGTAAATAATGATATAAAAAATCCTTGTTCATTGTAGCTGTTGGAATTTAGCATTAAGTTACCTCTGCAAAAAGCAAAATATCTGTAGTCTTTTGAAAGTTTTTCACAGCAATACATATTGTTATTTAAATTATTTATTTTAGTAGTTGGTCTTTAACATTCAGTTGCTACAATTGTAGACAGAAAAATTATACAAAAAAAAGTATTGGGATCAAGAATTTAAAGTCTATGTACATAATCGGGCGGGTTCTGGGTTTCACTTTTCCCCTTAAATCAATTGCTTTTTATCACGTTAATAAAGTTTCAAAATATCCTAGATTTTTTTACATAAAACCAAAAAAGTATCTTACAACAAATAAATAATTTGGACTTTTTGTTTGCGTGATAATAACAAATTGAATTGAGGGGGAAAGTGAAACCCAGAACATATCCGAATATTGTCAGAACATGTGTTAATCAAAATTGATTTTATATTTCTTTGAACAGCTAGTCATATGGCAAATAATTTTGTATGAAATTATCTATAATCATTATCTGAACCATGCAGATTGGTCAATGGCTACATACTTTTAGATTAAAAAAAAGAACAAAAAATTTGACTAGTCAATGTGGCCTTGGCATTTATGCAATGTGATAAGCAAAATTGAAGGCAATAAATATTGAATACTACTATAATTTGGGGAAATTTTATATAAGCACAATAAAGATTATAGAGCATATCAATATTACTCATAAAAAAACATAATTTTGGAAAGATAATGATTTTTTAAGGACAACATTTTGAAAACGTCTAGTCGATTAGTCAATGTTGAGTCCAACAATAATACAAAAATAAACACTTACCTGTGAAATAATCTAAATGTATGCCACGCTCATTATCCATGCCTTTGCGCAGCGCCACAGAAGCCAAGGACCGAACCTAAAATATCAAAGTCATATTATATATAAAATGATGTCATTGGCCTTGATAATACATATTTCAATTTTGGCACTCACTTGTTTATAGGAACCCGCATTTCCGGGTATAAATATTACTGGAGCTCCTGTAAGTTTTAAATTGTTTACATTTTGGAGAATTTTTCCCTCGTAGTAGTAGTAGAGACCATAGTGGGGATATAGTTTATTATCTTCAAATTCTACTTGCTTCAGGAAAATTGGCATGCATTAGTTTATTATTTTAAAAATATACTTATACATGCCCATAGCATGTATATGTACCAAATACAGAAATACAAACTATTATTATATTATTTTTCATTGAATACTTACCGAAAATTGTGGCACGCCAAACATATAAGTCATCCGGCATGCATTATCTTCGACTTCCAAATATATATGACGTATACCGTATAGGAAGCATCCAAACGAAGCAACAATTATTAGAATGAATGCATTTTTAAACATTTCGAGGCAAGCTGGCGAGCAGCGCTACCGACTCAAAATTTATTTGCGTAAACAAATGAATGAATGGACTGTTTATTTACCGTGGAATTAGGTGACATTTTACCGGTTGTTGCACAGGGTTGCCATGCCCATTAAAAATGAATGGAGAGAGAACAGCTAACAACTCCCTTCACATGTTAAGAAAATCACCCATATTCCCGTTGTCGAATAGGATTCACTGAATAAGGGTTGGTATTGTATTCTGCTTCCGGGATAGTCACGGAAATCTTTAATTGTTCCGCGAACGGAATTTGACAGTTATTTTTTGTTTTTATTTTCATACCAAAATACGTTTTTTAACTGCACTTATGATTTTATTATTTTTTTTGCAAATGAATAAAATAACAAAAAGAAAAAAAAGAACAATTAAAACCAATAAAACAAAAATGATGACGTCATTGATGTCAAACGTTGTCACTAAACTTTTTTTTGCCACGTTCCTCACTATAAACAGAGTACAACTTTTTCGCCTATTCTTCTCCAGCGTTTCGCCGACGTTTTTTTTAATATGGACTTTGACAGCATCCCGCTAGGAAAGCTTAAAGTTACGCCAAGCGATCTGTCGACATACATTTTTTAATTTTTGCCAGTACTTGGCATTGAAGATGTCAATGGCCCTGATAGCCAGTTTACCTATTTCAAATAATTTTACTAACTCATATAAAAATCTATTCTTTTCAGAGCTTTGCCCCAAGCCAAAAGATACTATGAACTTTTTCTCTAAAAAGTCCCATGTGGAAGATTTTGAAGGTGTACCCGAGCTTTTAAATGTTCTTGTTTCCTCTCCAGTGGATTGTTTCCTCTCAGTGAATCGAGGATGTCAATTGCCCTTATAGCCAGTTTACTGTCAGTTGACCCATGTGAAGTCGAGATAGGCAAGAAGATGCAAGGACCTCCTTGGAACCATTCGAAGGACTGGCAGGCTCCTCTGGGTCTCCATGGGATGGGGGAGAATGAGGCGAATGAAGAACTGGCCAGGAATTGGTCTCTATTAAGCGCAGATCAAGCTACGGAGTCAGTGCTTCTTCTGTTCGAGCTTCTCGGTCGGAGAAACTTCGCCATTCTGCAGCTATATGTAGGCTTGAATTGGCTGACTGGACGGTGCTCTCATCGAGAAGAGTTGGTTACCTATTTAATTCTTCTATAATTTCTGCTGTTTTGCATCCTCTATGGAATATTTCTATCTGGGAACAAAATGGGCCTAGTGAAGGTCTTCTTGTTAAGCAGTTAGCAACCGCGTTTTCTAATCTCCTGTCATCCGTACGCTGATAGTCTTTTGCCCGAACACCATGGCAAAAAAATTAAAGGTGGTCTGATATCCGACCATCAGTACGCTGATAGTCTTTAAGCTGATTTTAAGATTTTAAACCCTTGCCCGAACACCATGACAAACATATTAAAAGTGGTCTCATTTGCACAACAACCACAAATCATATGATGCAATCCGCCATCTTGTCATAAAGCTGATCGACGTTTTGCCAACACAAACAAAGAACTTTGTGTTCTGTGATACACATGAGCAGAGAATATGCGAGAAAAAAGATAACTACAAAGAGAATGTAAATAAAAATTTTACATCTTAATACCGTCATACCTGGCTGGCTGTTAACAGCTGTGAGACCACCTTTTTAAATCCGCCCTGCCCGAACACGGTATATGATTTATTTTTTTGTCCCATCGAAACGTAGCATAATAATGGTTTTGCCAGGCATTCTCGACTTAGACAATAGTAAAAAGCTATTACGACTTTTACGTTGTAGCGTTTTATGTACGTTACGTAAAAGTCGTCATCTCGTAGAAAAAAGTAAATATGATCTTCAGCCAGCATCAAACGTAATCAAACGTCTTTCAAATACACAAAGAAAACAGGGAATAGATTTAGATTTTTTTTTGCAAGCGACAATTTTTTTATGTTTTATTTTTGTTAAACATCCCAACGTGAGTGTGCCTACGGCAAGCCATATTATAGAAGTGTCGTCCTGTGCCAAAATAATGTTAAGTTGACTTTTCCGTCCCTTTTTTGTTGTTCGTGTTTCGTTCTTGTTTTATTTTTTTTTGATTTGAACTAAGATTCAATTACAAATTTCTACAATATGGAGATTTTGCGGAGTTTAACGCTAGGCACATTGTTGCTACTTGCATTTATATTTTTCTACAGTTCAGTGGTCGAGTCATGTAACGAATCCGTATGTGCTCCCATCGTTTCCAAATGTTTGTTGACACAAAGTTGTAAATGTGAATTAAAAAATTGTTCCTGTTGTCACGAGTGTCTCAAATGTCTTGGAAAGAAATTCTACGAAGAATGTTGCAGTTGTGTGGGTAAGTCGAAAGATGTCAATCAACATCAACCAGTAATGCGACGTATGGGCAGAATATTAACAAGTTTTGAGTGATAGAGTAGTATCCCATAGATACTACTTTGCGCATAACACAAACAATCATTGATCATAATTGTGTGCATGTGTGTGTGTGTGAGTATGTTTGTGTGCAAGCGTGTTTGTTAAATAGGAATTTGATAAATATCTTAGCGATATCAAAGAAAAAAAGAAAAAACATTGTCTAAAATCGATAAATGATTGTGGTTACCATGTTTCATATTTTTTTATTGTATATCAGCAAATATCGGATTTTCATATTGTAGTATTAAGTGAGAATCCATTCTGCTAATTTTTGCAAGGTGTATCAAAGAAGGATTTCAAATAGGTTGGGTGCAGGTGTTTTACAGTGAAAATCAAAGTAAACGCTACAATAATCTAAACGATAATTGCTGTGTTTAATTAAAGACCTATCCAGTGCAAGTCAGATGTTTTGGATGCGAAGTCGTACTGGTAATTAGCCGTTTACATGCAATAACAGATAATAAGAAATCGTAATTTTCACTATAGGTACATACATACATATATGCAAATGCAAATTTGCAGATCAACATTCCTTGAGGAACAGGGGCAATTTTCCCACATATCAAAGATTGCTGTCCGATACAGGTTTAGGCCTAGTGACAAGGGGTCTCCTTTTTATAGCCGAATCCGAAAGACGTGGCAGTGCGACACCGCTTTGGGTAGAAGTTTTTACATGGCATAGTACCTCACAAATGTTGTTTTGATGTTCTCGCCAGGATTCCTCATAAGCGGACATACCAACCTTTGCGCTACGGTGGCCTCCATACATATACATATATATTTTTGCACACCATGGCATTTAATTCGGTCTAGCCCAATCCATTCTTCTATCTGATGAAAATACACTTACTTCCAAGCTAGCCCCTCCTAAATTTGGACATACACTTCTTTCGGAGTACGTTATTTAAGATTAAAAATGTGTCAAATCGGTCCATATGTGGATATGTATAGTGCTCCCATACGCAATGGACTTATAAGGTGAGGTCATTCGAACAGCTGAATACAATTTAATTTTGTAGTAAATCTAAATGTCAAAGGCTTGATAACACAGCTGCGATTTTTTCTAAAATCTTAAAAAGGTGTTTTATTTGATCCGATATTCCGCACAAATATAAGACATATTTGAAGAAGATAAGTTGTAAAACAAAGTTTACTTCCTAAACCACTTTGACATTTCTATTTACGGCATTCGTCACTCAAGGTAGTTTTGTTGGGGATAGATTCTTGTTGTTGTGCTAATGACGCTACCTCTAGATTGAATCATGGCTACCATCCACCCAGTCTACCGACATGCGCCTCTAGCACATTGAGACACATAACCCGTCGTGGGGTGCCTGTATTTCTTTTCTAAAACGACACTGATTGAAATTAGTTGTGATTTTTAAATAAAGATTAATTTACTGAATATTTTTGCAAAATCATACATGGGTCTAGGATAACTTTTTGAGGTTTTATTTAGTGAAAGATGTATGAAATGTAGTTCTTTGGTCTCCTGGGATGGTTTTCCTCAAAACCGCTTAGCACTCAATGTGCTAGAGAACGAAATTCTTTTCTGATTTGGTTGACATTTTGCACAATGACTTTAAATATTAAAGCAAAGTATGGTACAAATCGGTCTATAACTTGATATAGTTTTCGTATAAACGGATCTACCGATTTGAATTTTTATGAACCTGTAGAATGGAATTCTTATCCGACTGTGAAATACGTACCAAAATAATAATAATAGATTAAAGGGACTATAGACTTCTCCGCTTGACTCGGAGAAGTCTATTTTTTTTCACCCTAGAAGGAAAGAGAAGAGAAAAAGAAGATGAAGAATACATATGGAGATCCACTATAGTACGATGTACACAAGTAGAACGAAAACAGCAATGAAGGCGAATCGATCGATCCAGACAAAAACGAAGGGAAACAGGCGGACCAGACAACAGTTCTTACAAGCAAGAGATTCGTTCAGCCGGAAATGAATCCAGGCATCCATTATCTCCAGTTCCTCCTCGTCGTAATACATCCTGTAGAATTTCGCTTCCCTCAGCGTCAAGGTAGACTTTAAATATCAGGCATTGCAATGGCCAATCAAGACCCCTACCAACAGTCTAAGGTTGTGCTTCCTTAGCCCGAGGATAAGTGACATGTTCCGCGAAAAACTGAACCACAGCACCTTTGCCAACCTGTAACCCATTGCGTTTGCCAACACCTTATTCGCGCGGCTATTGTTGACAGAAGGTCGCGCAGGTGTATAGCTTGTCGCCACCCTCGAGTACCCATGGCCCACTCGGCACGGAATAGCTGTGAGCACCACACAGGCTGGAACTTTGAGGTCCGTTCTGTGTGGTGTTCATTGCTATCACGAGAAGCTTGGCTGCGAGCTACAGGTTGCGTATAGTGGATTGCTCCATACGGAATAGCTGCAAAAGCTGGCGCGGTCAATCAGCGGTATCGAGAGGATAGTTGTTGTTGTTGTTGTAGCAGTTTATTGTGTACTATCTTTCGTCTGCTTGATTCTGTTGAGTGTCAAGACCCAGGAATTCCGCGACTAAGATGGGGTGCGTCCACAGGGATCTGGGTCTGAGTCGAGTGGGTCTGGCCGGGCAGTTAAACAGGTGACGTGTATCGTGCGGTCCCTGGTTACAGTCGGGACATACATCTTGCACGTCGGCATCAATCCTAGCTCTGTGGGAATTGAGGCGGCTGCATCTGCCGGAACGTAATTGAGCCAGAATCACTCTGGTTTGCCGGGGGAGGTCGATTTCTTCGGGTGCAATGGGTGGCGGTCGTACTCCAAGGACTACATTCACCCGGTAGCCAGTTAACGCGTCTGCTACCGTGTCTGCATGAATGTTGTTCAGACCCGCTTGATATGCCGCTTGATCTAGAGGTTCTCTCTTATAGCGCTGGACCTCACGCTCTAGATCATGTAGATCTACCTTAAGGCTTCTGGGCGGTGGGTATCTATCCACAAGATGATGATTTGGATGATTTCTGCGATAACAGCCCAAAAGGTATTGCTTAGACAGCATGTAGTTATGTCTTCGCACTGGTAGGATCTTTGTCTCCTGGTGGAGGTGGTCCACATGAGAACTAAGGAGGCAGCCCGTCGCAGTTCGGAGGGCGGCATTCTGACAGATCTGAATATTATTCCACTGCGTGTCACAAAGCTGACGTGACCACACTGGCGCTGCATAACTTACCACAGACCGGCCAATTGCTTTGTACGTGGTCAACAAGGTTTCTTTGCCTGCACCCCAAGTGCTGCCAGCGAGTGACTTGAGGACCTTGTTTCTACTTTTGACTTTATTGCAGATTGCTGTGGCATGTGGGGAGAAAGTGTAGGAGCTGTCAAATGTGACGCCAAGTATTTTGGGACACTTGATGGTCGGAATCAATTCTCCATCGACCATCACAGTCAGCTCAGAATTCACCTCACGCGTATTTGTAGTGAACAGTGTGGCTGAAGATTTGGTGGCGGATATCTTCAGATTTCTTGCAGCGAAATATGAGGCAAGCTCGTTGAGGTAGACGTTCAACCTATCGCAGATGTCATCAATGGGTGGGGGGCCTGATGCCAAGATCGTACAGTCGTCCGCATATGATACGATCTCTATGCCGTCTGGAGGAGGTGGGATGGAGGAAAGGTAGAGGTTAAACAGAGCCGGAGATATCACCCCGCCTTGGGGAACTCCCTGTTTCACTCTACGGTGTTTTGACTTCTTATCCCTAAATTCCACAAATGACTGGCGGCCACACAGATAATTCGCGACCCAACGTTTAAGGCCTGGCTGGAGGGACGTGTTGGCGATGTCCTCAAATAATTTGGCATGGCTGACCGTGTCGAATGCCTTCGATAGGTCCAATGCCACGAGGACCGTCCTATCACATGGCCTGGGTTGATTGAAGCCACGGCAAATGTGTGTGGTGATGGCATGCAAAGCTGTTGTTGTGCTGTGCAGTCTCCGAAATCCGTGTTGATGCTCGGCGAATGGAAATTCTCCTACGAGGCTCGGGAGGAGTAATGCCTCAAGCGTCTTAGCCACTGGTGAGAGAAGGGAGATCGGTCTGTACGACTCCCCCAAACTCGGGTCTTTACCAGGCTTCAGTAGCGGGATCACTCTGCCCATTTTCCAGACATCGGGAACTATAAGAGTGTTCAATGACAGGTTAAGGACAGTGGTAAGGTACTCAACTCCAGGTAAATCCAGATTCTTCAGCATCAATGTAGAGATTCCGTCGGGGCCCAACGCCTTGGAAGATTTGGCGCCACGGATGACATTCGTAACTTCGCCCACGGTAAATTGTGATGGCTGTTCATCGGCTCGGAGACCACGAATACGGCGAATGGCTCTCCTCCTTGCCCTGTCTCTCTCGGGATGCACGATAAATTGACGGTTGAACAACCTGGCGCATCTCTTCGGATCAGTCACGGTTAACTCGCCAAAAGTGACTGAGGTCCTGTCGTCCCGTCTACCGGGGTTCGAGAGAGACTTAACAGTGGCCCACAATTTGCCTGCACCGGTGCCTAAGTTACATTGCTCCAAGTGTTCCAGCCACAAATTCCGCTTATGTTCGTTGACTACCCTGTTTATTTCCAGATTCAGCTCGCTGATTCTGGGGTTAGCGGGGTCCATAGCACGAATCCCATCACGCTCGTCTGCGAGTACCACTGCTTGCGCCGGGAAATTGGGTCGCACTTGCGGTATTCGACCGGCTGGTATAAAGCGAGCGGCTGCTGCGTTGATGATGTCTCGGAATTTCCTCTCGGCCACAAGCACATCAGAGGGGGGTGGCAGTTCATTGAAGCGGCGATTGGTATACTCTCTGAAGCCAGTCCAATTGGCCTTCTTATAGTTGATGAACGTTCGGCGCTCAGAGGTTATGAAGTCGGGTGGTCGGTCGATGGTGAGGATTATGGGGAGGTGGTCTGACCCCAAAGAGATGACGGCTTGCCAGGATACGTCACTCAGGAGATCAGGGGATGCGATTGAGATGTCTGGCGAGCTGCTGCACCTCCTCGTAATCCTAGTGGGGGCATCCTCATTCACCGTGCAAAACGTGGAGCTATCTATCTGCTCTGCCAAAGCTATGCCACGCTGGTCGTTGCCTAGGGGAGAATGCCATGACGAGTGATGTGCATTGAAATCCCCCAGAACCAGACGACTATGGCCAGATAGCAACCCACTTATGTCGGGGCTGTAGGCCTGGCCATTAATCGGGACACAGCTGCCAACCGGCGGTATATACACGTCGAGAGGATAGTCTCTGTGAGAGGCCGGGCGGTACCGGCTCTTGCACAAATACTGAGTGCCTATGATGCTCGATATGACAAGGCGAGTTATTGGCGCCTTTAAATAACCAATGGCCACCTTGTTCCCGCGACGAACGTTCTTTGGACCAAAACCGACTTGCTCACATACATGAGCTTGACGAGGATCGCCACGTCCACATGAAAATGTGGCACAACAACAACAACCCATGGCCCAACAGCACGACATGATGCTCGATATGACAAGGCGAGTTATTGGCGCCTTTAAATAACCAATGGCCATCTTGTTGCTGCGGCGATCGGTTCTTTGGACCGGAACGAGCTTGTTCAAGACCATAAGAATCCCACTGACAACAAAAAGCCACAAAAGATGTAATCAAACTCCTCATTGCGGAGTTGCTCAAATCACAATCTTTCTAATCGATTCCAGCGCTAGTGATGCCTTAACATACTGCCATCTAGCATCGTATTAATTCATTACGCCAGGAGAGAGGAGATCCTCATAGGTCCCAACTTCAAGCCGTTCTGTACCGAAGGAGACAGCCAAAATTATCGTCTATTCCAAAAGGCACTGTAAACCGACTGACTATTAGTATGCTGATAGCTGCTTTCTTACCAGTAGTTTCTCCAGGTTCTTTAAGACGAAGTATGGGAGACATTAGAACATTTTCCTGAATATTACACTGGCATTATTTTGTGCATACGTTTCTGTACCTATTTCAAATGATTTTAGCCACTTACTAACCCAATAAAATCTATTCTTTTCAGAGCTTTGCCCCAAGCCAAATGATACTATGAACTTTTTCTCTAAAAAGTCCCATGTGGAAGATTTTGAAGGTGTACCCGAGCTTTTTAATGTTCTTGTTTCCTCTCCAGTGGATGGCTTGGATTGGAATATATTTACATTCCAATTAGATTTTGATAAGGTATTGTCTGGTCCAAAAATGCACAGTTATCCTATGGAAAACAATGATAAGAACTTGGATGTTGCCGTCAAAGAACGTGACCATATGGGAACAGTGAATTGTACTGTTATCTATCTCGATCAATGTACATCGTGGAACAAATGTCGCCAAAGCTGTCAAAGCACCGGCGCAAGTGGTTATAGGTAAGATGGGAAAAGGCAATACATATTGTTTTAATACTATATATTTTTATATGTCAAACACAATTTCAGGTGGTTCCACGATGGTTGCTGTGAGTGTGTTGGCTCAACATGCATTAATTATGGACTCAATGAAAGTCGCTGCAGAAATTGCCCTGAACCTAAGGATTTGGGTGATGACTTCGATGAGGACGAGGATATGCAAGATTTCGGCGATAACATGGGACCGTTTGACGGCTCTGTAAATAGCAACTACTAACCCATGCAGCAGACTCTACTCGATTTTTTTATATAGTATTCAATATTATACATATAGGAATTGTGTATTTTGTGTTTTTAGTATCTAATGTATAATAGAAAACAATAATAAAGTAGAATACGTATGTATACATACAAACATATTATATATACAATATTTTAACAACAAATTTGTCCATTACCTACGTGTTGTACATTTTATTCTACATATTATTAGGGGCTAGTGTTTGTTTCATAAAATGAAAAGAAACGTGACGATATTACATAGAGTGGATAGAAAGGCAAACTATAGATGTATAAGAAGTAAATAATAAACTCAAACGATTCTTAGCCTTTATAATCTGCGTACAACACAAAACCAAGAACAATTACAATTAAAAAATATTTTAATTTTATATAACGTACATATTTAGTTAATTATCAAAAATTTACTTTACCGTGCAACGTGTGTCTTTAGGAAGTTGGAATTCCTTTGAATTTTTTTTGTAACCAGTGAGTTTTTTTTCCAATTCTCTTGATTAATTCTACAAATAAAGGGTGATTTGAATATTTGATGATATGGGGTTGCTATTTATTTAACGCGTTGTTGATTACCACGGTTGATTTTTTGTAGATTAATTTATGGAAACATTTTTTTCAGTGTGTTTGTTTTGAGGATTATGGTAATATATTTCTCAATTTCATGTCTATAACAAGAGAGGTAACAAAGATCTTGTTGTGTGATACTATGCAGCACTGCTAAATATAAATGAGTATAAAAACCAACTATTTTGTCAATAGATGTCACCGCATTCCTTAATATAAATTTATATGATTAATTTTTTCGCTAATAAGTGTCGCAATAAATATGGCTGTTGTTGTAGCAGTTTGTGTTCTATCTTTAGTCTGTTTGATTCTGTTGAGTGTTAAGACCCAGGAACTCTGCGACTAAGATGGGGTGCGTTCACAGTGATCTGGGTCTGAGTCGAATAGGTCTGGCTGGGTAGGGCGAATTTTATAACCGCTGGGACTGGTATTAGATTTCTGGGCATCTAAACCAAATATTGTATGATGCAAATCGGCCCGTATTTGGATACAACTATGAATATAGTAGAAACAATAGGATAAAAAATTTGTTCGTGGTGCGGTGTATGCAAAAATTGGCTCGTCCAAACTTACTACGTTTTTACTTGTTTTAATTGTATTATGACTTAACATCTGTGCCATGTATGCCCTAATTCGCAAAACAAATTTTGTGAGCTTTTAAAGACTGTCAATTATAATCAGATTCGTTGTTTACTCTAATACCTTATATTGAATCACATATTGTCTAGATAGATTCACTTTGGTTTTTGGGTGGCGTTTTGGGTTTTTTTTTACTTTCTTTTTTAAAACGCTCCATTTTGAGTTATTTTCATTATTTTTCTTCGTAAAGATCACTTTTGTAACTATTGCAACCATTGTTAAAAAAATCGGCAAAAATCGACTTGTAATTAAATCCGCATCGACTTTTCAACTATTTTTGATTTTCCGACTTTTCTAATTTTTATGTTTTTTTTACTTTTTCGACGTTTTTCAATTTTTTTTTACTTATTTCGAGTCGATTCAGAGTCGATTATTCGACTTTTTTAGCCAATAAAAGTCGACTTTGACTATTTCACACAAAAAGTCGATTAATCGATTAGTCGATTAATAGATCCCTATGACATTCCCGCCTTTTTTGCTTTTTTCTTTGACATTTATTTTCTTTCATATCGGTTGGGGGGAGACTATATTTGTGTTTTTCTGAGTCGACAAAGACAAAAATTTGTCATTATTGGCAAGTCTACTAAGAAATAAAGTTAACAACGCTAGTGCTAGTGGCTTTGTTCCTTTTTAAATGTGTAGCAACAATACATTTGGACTGTGAAGACCTTGCTAGTGTATATATTTAATTCAACAGACCCTATAGTAAACGTTTTGACTATCATAATGACCCAATCTCGCGAAGATGAAACCGAAGCTATACGTGCTAGATATGAGGAATTGTGCCGCGAACTTAACATGGACAGGGAGACGGAAGAGTTGTCATGGAACAAGTACCTAGAAATATCTCAGAGTTGTTCCCTAGAGGTAAGTAGGAAGATATGATATGACAACAAAGCGAAACTGTTCAAATGTTCACATTAAATCATCAGGGAGACAAATTACATTGGTTTTGTTGTGCTCTATATGCTGCTTGCCGTGGTTCATATACTCCAACTGTGGGAGGTGGTAAAAACGATGTTGTTTTGGGCAACTGCATATCCGTGGTTAAATTGCTAAGAAATTGCAATATGAGGTATGTAGGCTGTGTTATTAGGGAATTAAAAAAATTTTTACACCCAATTTATTTGCGTATGTATTTTTTTCAGCATTTATGAATTTACCTCAAAGATGAGGAAATGGTGTGAAATGGCAAAACTACCCGAGCAGTTTCTGAATCAAATCAATAAAATGGAACGTAGTTACAGCATAACTTCGAATGTTTTTATGCGTTATACCGATATATTTGAGCAACTTTTTGTTCCACCACCCAATGAGAAGAAAAATTCCAAATTCAGGTGAGTAAATTTTTAAAAAATATGTGTACCATTACTTGCTTCAAATACACACTAAAACTATTCCAAATGGTTATTAGTTACGTAATAAGGGTTATTGCCAAATGTCTTAAGGTCCTCTGGGATTGGCATTCGATATGTAAATTCTACCACGAATAATCGAAAACTTGTTTACTATGTAGTTGTATATGTTATTGCAGCAACCATCCAAACCAGCATATTGGGGGGCACCAAGAGTAACTATAAACACCACACAGGTGGGAACTAAAGCTTCAATCTGTGTGGTTAGCTCACCAGAGTAACTAAGTGCTATCCAGCGCCTTCAAAGGTAGCAAATAGTTGAATGTTCCTTAGGTATACGGAGTATCTGCAATTGCTCACACAAACAATCATTGTTATCCGGTGCAGATTCTTAGGTAGAAGCCAAGAGGCACCGGCTCTTGCTTAAATACTGATTGGATATGATATTTTATATGACAAGGCGAGTTATTGGCGCCTTTGAATAACCAATGGCCAGTGGTCGGGAACGACGTTGTTCACCTATAGGAAATTCGCGAGGATTGCTACCGCCATATGCAAATATGTAACTACTGCATCAACAACACAACTTTTTGAGGGATAGGCAACCGCCGCCCTGAGAGCTAGAGCTTTAGCACTATAAAGGTAACCTAAACATCAAGCATCATATGGTTCAGGCCTAAATGAAATTTTGACAAAATTTCCTATAGAAATGAAATTTTGACAAAATTTCCTATAGAAATGAAATTTTGACAAAATTTCCTATAGAAATGAAATTTTGACAAAATTACCTATAGAAATGAAATTTTGACAAAATTTCCTATAGAAATGAAATTTTGACAAAATTTCCTATAGAAATGAAATTTTGACAAAATTTCCTATAGAAATGAAATTTTGACAAAATTTCCTATAGAAATGAAATTTTGACAAAATTTCCTATAGAAATGAAATTTTGACAAAATTTCCTATAGAAATGAAATTTTGACAAAATTTCCTATAGAAATGAAATTTTGACAAAATTTCCTATAGAAATGAAATTTTGACAAAATTTCCTATAGAAATGAAATTTTGACAAAATTTCCTATAGAAATGAAATTTTGACAAAATTTCCTATAGAAATGAAATTTTGACAAAATTTCCTATAGAAATGAAATTTTGACAAAATTTCCTATAGAAATGAAATTTTGACAAAATTTCCTATAGAAATGAAATTTTGACAAAATTTCCTATAGAAATGAAATTTTGACAAAATTTCCTATGGAAATAAAATTTTGACAAAATTTCCTATGGAAATGAAATTTTGACAAAATTTCCTATAGAAATGAAATTTTGACAAAATTTCCTATAGAAATGAAATTTTGAAAAAATTTCCTATAGAAATGAAATTTTGACAAAATTTCCTATAGAAATGAAATTTTGAGAAAATTTCCTATAGAAATGAAATTTTGACAAAATTTCCTATAGAAATGAAATTTTGACAAAATTTCCTTTGGAAATGAGATTTTGACAAAATTTCCTATAGAAATGAAATTTTGACAAAATTTCCTATAGAAATTAAATTTTGACAAAATTTCCTTTAGAAATGAAATTTTGACAAAATTTCCTATAGAAATGAAATTTTGACAAAATTTCCTATAGAAATGAAATTTTGACAAAATTTCCTATAGAAATGAAATTTTGACAAAATTTCCTATAGAAATGAAATTTTGACAAAATTTCCTATAGAAATGAAATTTTGACAAAATTTCCTATGGAAATGAAATTTTGACAAAATTTCCTATAGAAATGAAATTTTGACAAAATTTCCTATAGAAATGAAAATTTGAAAAAATTTCCTATAGAAATGAAATTTTGACAAAATTTCCTATAGAAATGAAATTTTGACAAAATTTCCTATAGAAATGAAATTTTGACAAAATTTCCTATAGAAATGAAATTTTGACAAAATTTCCTATAGAAATGAAATTTTGACAAAATTTCCTATAGAAATGAAATTTTGACAAAATTTCCTATAGAAATGAAATTTTGAGAAAATTTCCTATAGAAATGAAATTTTGACAAAATTTCCTATAGAAATGAAATTTTGACAAAATTTCCTTTGGAAATGAGATTTTGACAAAATTTCCTATAGAAATGAAATTTTGACAAAATTTCCTATAGAAATGAAATTTTGACAAAATTTCCTATAGAAATGAAATTTTGACAAAATTTCCTATAGAAATGAAATTTTGACAAAATTTCCTATAGAAATGAAATTTTGACAAAATTTCCTATAGAAATGAAATTTTGACAAAATTTCCTATAGAAATGAAATTTTGACAAAATTTCCTATGGAAATGAAATTTTGACAAAATTTCCTATAGAAATGAAATTTTGACAAAATTTCCTATAGAAATGAAATTTTGAAAAAATTTCCTATAGAAATGAAATTTTGACAAAATTTCCTATAGAAATGAAATTTTGACAAAATTTCCTATAGAAATGAAATTTTGACAAAATTTCCTATAGAAATGAAATTTTGACAAAATTTCCTATAGAAATGAAATTTTGACAAAATTTCCTATAGAAATGAAATTTTGACAAAATTTCCTATAGAAATGAAATTTTGACAAAATTTCCTATAGAAATGAAATTTTGACAAAATTTCCTATAGAAATGAAATTTTGACAAAATTTCCTATAGAAATGAAATTTTGACAAAATTTCCTATAGAAATGAAATTTTGACAAAATTTCCTATGGAAATGAAATTTTGACAAAATTTCCTATAGAAATGAAATTTTGACAAAATTTCCTATAGAAATAAGACATGGGAATAAAAGCAATATCGCAAGGAAACAATTTCTAAATAAACATTGATAAAAAAAAGAAAACGGAATAAAATGAAAAATATAAGGTATGAACTATACATATGATACATTAAATAATTTTTGTGAAATAAAACATTAACTAATGAATTATTCTATTAATATTTTGCACATAAACATACGATCACAACGAAAACATTATAATACGCTCATGACTTATATTAAAGATATATTATGATTATAACACGGATTAAAATTTTAGCAGAAGTAAATATTACGCGCGATGAGAATGCACTGTACAAAATTTATGGTTTCAGTTCCTCTTTTTTCAATAGACAAGGAAGAGGTTGTGGCATTGCATTGCAATGCAAATGTGCAAATGAATTTGGCTGATGTATTAAGAATAGACATGAGCATGTTTAACACAAACATAACAATTATAGCTATTTATCCCCCACCGAATTTAAGCATAAAGCATTTTTTGAAAGAGTTGGATGAAGCCCATAGCAATGTAAACAACAAAAATGACCTGAGAGTTACTGGCGACTTAAATATTGATTTATTAAAGAGAAAGCGCAACAAACCCTGGAATACTCCCAACAAGAGAAGACTAAACACCAATACCAAAACCTGAATAGATCACTTATTCATAAGATGCATCAGGAAAAGAGAGCGAGTGGATGCTGCAGTAATAAAAACAAAAATCGCTGAACATTACGATATATGTGGATGCATGAATCAAACAAGAGAATCGTAAAGAGTATCAAATAAAAAAAACACAAGGTGAAGCTAAAGTCAATATTGACACATCTAAAGTGGACCAATTAATAAAAGATACAGACTGGTACTTACAACTAAATGGATCAAGCAATGCCAATGACTTGTTTCATAAAATATATATTAATTTCCATACAATATATGAAAAATCTAAGTGCACTGTAAAAAAAGTGCAATTAAACATAATCCACATCCATGGCTTCAAATCCCAGTCAGAGAAAATCATTATAAATGAAATATTCGACTATTAATTTCGAGTTGAAAAAGAAATAGATTAGAAAGAGAAATAAAAATAAGCCTCACTCTAACAGGTGTACAGACGGTTGAGAGCCGAGAAGATCAAGAGATAGACATTTAAAATTTTCGGAAAATTTATTTAGACCAATCAGATCAAGAAGTTTAGAAGTGGCAAGCAAGAAAAAACAAATTTAAAAATATACAAAACTCCCATTAGATCCAAAGGCTTAACCCATATAACCATCGAGAAGGCATTGTTTTCACTAGGTTATTTTAGCGGTAGATAGCTATCAAGTGAAGCTGCTAGCAAAGGTCTCAAATGGGAAGATTTTAACTAGAGCTCAATCACCACAAGGAGGGGTTTTGTATGACTTTTTGAAGCTCTTGGATATTCATGGGATTTTCCGGTCATTTGAAGAGGACAGTTGAAATATGTTGGCCCCGAGGTTGATGTTGTCATTATGGTGTGTGGCCGTGTGACAAGATTGACCGATGGGCTTGATGTATTCTCCGAAAGATAAAGTTTGTGCTATTCACCAATTTGAAGCAATTTGGTGTATTCAGGGATGAAGCTACCACACTCTTTGCAATTTCAGGACTTTGATGGACACATGACCGACTTACATTTGATTTGTAGGGATAAGGATGAGTTAAAGACGGCTGAGCATTTATTGTGGCATTGCCCAGAAATTGCGGGGTTAGGTTTAGGATTATGGCTAAACGAAAACCTTTTTTTAGGTCAAAATTATCTTCAGGCACTTAGTCCTTTTGCCGGGGAAGATGATGAGACGTTGGAGCATTTCCTTTATCATTGCCCGGCTTTCGCGTCCAACAGATACCGGTACTTAGGTGGAGACACAATATCAGACATGAACCAACTTAGGGGAGTGGTATTGAAAACAATTAAGGATTTTGTAAGTAGCATGGTTACTTTACAGTTTTTAGAGCGGGCAACAAGGCGATTACTGGCTTAGGTGTATGTCTATAGTGGACCTAACCTAAGAGGAAGCAAGAAGTACGTCAATATGTCATTCGACATAATTATGGACCACATAAGACTCCGGGGTAGTTATGCAGAATATGTGCCGGAATTCCAAACTTAAAATTTTCTTTTTAGAGGTTACTTTATAGTGTTTAGAGCGCACAACAAGCCGATTACTGGCTTAGGTGTATGTCCATAGTGGCATGGGGCGGATTAATATCTGCACCCTCTTTTCAACCTAACCTAACCTAGTTCTTTTGCCATTCTTGACAACTAAAGCCTTAAATGGCAGATTAGAGGAATCTCTCCAGCCCGCCGGGCCGCCGTTTTGTCATGCATGTTGGCTTTTTCATTCTACTGTCTGACATTGTACTGAGGTAAATCTAATCTGGGTTCTTCTGCGCTTTTTCAATCTTTTTAAGGTCGACACAAGGGACCCAAGTACCCTGAGTTAAGCTTAAAGCGATTAAGGTTGTTGGAAGCCATCATATAAACTAAGTTTAAGAATCATAACACCGGTAAACACAGAAATCTATTTAAAAAATATTTATTTTGATGTTTTTTGTTTTTGTAAGGCGAATTCAAAAATGAATTGACATATCAAGGTCTATCAGCTGGGTTGATGCGGACACCTAATAAATACGCCTTGGTTCAAATGTTAATTCCCCATCCTATAACATATGGAAATACGTGGTAAATATATTGGAACAAACAACCGCGAATTCTAAATAAAACATAAAGCACGCAGTAGACTTCAGGACAAAAATCGGAAGCTTTAAAATGAGATGACATTTTAATTTCATTTTATGCGGTTTCATTATTTCCGAACACCCCGGTGCAATGATTGAGAGAAAATTGGGAGAAATGGAAAACATAACCGTATACCATGCAACATTTTAAAGGAAATAATTTCATTTTGTATCAAGGACACAAGATACTTCAAATATAAGGATAAAGTTTACGAAATATGTGGATGAAATCTTCCCAGTCGTAAGGAAATCGGATGTGGACCAAACTTTAAAAGCTCTAAATGCTTACCACTGACAAATACAGGTCGCTAAAGAGGAGGAACTAGAAATCAAACTACCATACCTTGACCGTATGGTACATAGACAAAATAACGTACTGTAAGTTGATTGGTACCAAAAATCCACCGCTTCCGGATGACGTATCAATTTTAATTCTAAACACCTACACCTACTAAGGACCTACTTGACAACGCAATGGAGTAAATAGCCAAAACAAAGATAATAACAAAATATGTGGATGATATCTTCGCAGTCCTAAAGAAATCGGATGTGTAATTTTTTATGGAAATAAAATTTTACCAAAATTTTAAATTGTTTCGTTTTAGTTTTTGGAAATTTTTAATTTAATTTTTTCTATTTTTAATGTAAAAGTTTTATTTTTATTTATTTGCAGGACTGCTAAATGCCCATATGGAAAATTATTTAAAATAAGTTGGTACCTATACCTCTGTGCCAAAAATCAGAACCAAGTGACTGACATTGTAATGTCATTCCATCTTTTAATCTGGTGTATTGACCTAATTTATAGAAATGTACTAAGCGAAAATCCCGATCTCATTAATCCAAAGTTTGTGGGCGTGCCACCCAAGTGGGGACAACCAGATTTTGATGCTCGAATTTTGAAAGACTATTGCATTATTGAGCCACTGTGTAATATGACGAATGCTTCACCACATGATGCCATAAATATGAAGGAAACATTCAAAAGGAACATACAGGATTTCCTCGACTCTAATGTAGGTTCTTTTTTCAAATTCTCTATAGGTGATCATTATACTAGACTATGTTATGTTTAAATTATAGACTCTGTGTGGCAGCGAAGATACTTTGGTGTCCAATGCCAATTTTGAACGTAATTTGAGGTCTTTGAAAGGCGCCTACGAACTCTATGTATTGAATATGGGCGAATTAGATGAACGAATTTTGTTGGATTATCGCAAGATTAATAGTTCACGTAAGCTCGCTCACGTTGTTATATATAGCTAATTGCCATTATTGATTTTTGAATGCATTTGCCCAACAGATGAGTCATCTGGCATAAAAATTGATTTACAATCCGTAAGTTGGTGTTTTTGATCCATATTTGTCGCAGCATATGTATTTATAAGCAACTATTTTAGGATATAAAGTCATTGATGCCCAATACACCATATACTAGGAAAGAAAGCCTGCCCAGCAAAGATGGCATCTTAGATCCGGTGGCAAATGCTACAAACAATGTCAAGAAATTACGTGAAATTTCCAATATAACCGATTACACAGATTTTATAAGGTAAAGGTTAAGCTCATATATTGGGTTGCCCTAAAAGTAATTGCGGATTTTTCATATAGTCGGCGTTGACAAATTTTTTCACAGCTTGTGATTGCATTCTTTCTTCTGTCAGTTAACAGCTGTTACTTTTAGCTTGCTTTAGAAAAAAAGTTTAAAAAAAGTATATTTGATTAAAGTTCATTCTAAGTTTTATTAAAAATGCATTTACTTTCTTCTAAAAAATCCGCAATTACTTTTTGGGCAACCCAATATATATTATAACTTGATTTCCATAACCATACAAACATAAAATCTATTTATTAGGAAATCTACAAGTGAAGAGGTTATGAAGAAAATGCAAGACCAAGTCACAGTTATGTCTAAGATATTCTACAACAAGTTCCCCAACAAGGAAGAGTCTGTGAACAAATTTCAACTAGCAAAATCATTGTATTACTATTTAATGGACAAAATTCTACAATCCGAAGTAACCAATAGGCACATCGATCTCAATATAATACTACAAAAAAGTGATAGCATCAATACTACACTAATTGCATGCAGTGTTGAAATAGTTCTTGATGCCTACGATTCACCTCTGAAGTTTCCCTGGATTTTGGAATGTTTCAGTATTACTGCTTTCGAATTTTACAAACTTATCGAAATTATAGTCAGAAGTCACAATGGCATACTAAACCGGGAATTGATTAAGCATCTTAATCTAATAGAGGAAATGTGTTTGGATAATTTGGCGTGGAAAAAGTCTTCGCCACTCTGGGAGTTGATTAAAAAGGAGCCTATGCCGCTACCAACATGGTCGGAAGTTAAAGTTAACAATAGCGATTGTTCTGAACCGCAATGTAAGTTACAAAATAAATGTTGAGAAATTTAAGAAATCATCCCACAGTTCGGTCTAAGAATGCACGCATCGAATGTGTAGCAACACTGCCATATAATTGTTCGATATTCATATGCTACAAATTTGTATATAGTAATGGGCAAATAAAAGGATATCAAAGGATGTGTTCTAATATTTCGCTCTATGACCAAATATCGTCTGTCCCTTGTTTCTCAAGACATGATTTGATTTATCTGACTTACAATTTCACTGTGTCAAAGACAATGGAGAACTTTTCGTACCGCGACTTCAACAATTTTGACTATTCTGCTTTAGATGAAAGGATTCAGGAAGTCTATTGGAATGGGATATATGGTCTTATATCTATCGATGAGAAATGTAGCTTTCTTCAAGATAACATTGGACGAATCTATGATGCAACAGTCCCCATTCCGGCTAAGATGAAGAAATCGGATACTAAGCCTTGGTTTAATTCCACTATTAGGAATTTTATTCGTAACAGGGACCAGGCCTACTCCAGGTGGAAACGTTTTAAAACGCCTGAACTTCATGAGGAATTCCGCACGGCAAGAAATAAAGTTAATGCACTCATTAGTGATGCAAATTTACGATATTATTCACCCAAAAATTATTCGCTGTTAGACACGAAAATCAAGTGAAGGGCTATAAACGATATCGGCATTGGAAATCCAAGGTGATATAAATGAATAGAATGGAGATTTTGTTACCTAGACACTGATAGGCTTTGGGAAAGCACAAATTTTGATTGCAGTTTTGAGTTTAGATGTGTATCGCACGACGAAGTTTTACATTGTCTTAGATCAGTCAAGTCGAATGCTATTGGTCTTGATAACATTGACCAAAGATTCATTAGAATATTTGTTCTTTACCTTCTATCTTATTTTACTCATCTTTTTAATTAAATTCTAATTACCAGTAGAGGCCACCGTAGCGCAGACGCTGAACACCTGGGTTCGAAACACCAAGAAACAGGGGCAAACTTCTCACATATCAATGAGTGCAGTCCGATTCAAGTTTTAAGCTCAATGATAAGGGGCCTCCTTTTTATAGCCGAATCCGAACGGCGTGCCGCAGTGCGGCACCTCTTTGGAAAGAAGTTTTACATGGCATAGTAGCTCACAAATGTTGCCAGCAATAGGAGGGGAAACCCCCCGCTAAAAATTTTTTCTGATGGTCTCGTCCGGATTCGAACCCAGGCGTTCAGCATCATAGGCGGACATGCTACATCGGACCTCTGCGCTACGGTGGCATCCCTAAATTCTAACGAATACTCTTCCTCACAATATCCTAAACATCAGCAACGCGTCAATTTAAAAAAAGACTCAATTTTTCTTCAAAATTATGTGTTGTAAAATTTTACTGTTCTTATAAACCTGCACTGCGAATTTATAAACCAGAACAAAGCAGATAAAAAAATTTCAGTTTTATTTTTAAGCTACAAAACTTAAGTTTCGCCCTTTCTTTGATTTTTAATAACACTTGAAAGCTTTGCTAAATCTTTGCTTTGCTTTTTTTTTGTCCAAATAGTACAATCACCAATGAACTCTGCGTTTGATACGTTCAGTGCCGCATCTACACCTGTAGTCAATGAATCTGTAAGAAGAGATCTCTTTAATACGCCCAAAGGTAATTTTAAAACTAAGTTATAGACTAAGTTAGAGAAAAAGACCAAAAACATAAAATTAATTTGAGTTTTTTTTTCAATACTTGTAGAGAGTGCTACATCCCAAATCATTAACAAAAATAATGATGTCAGTAGACAAGCAATTGCTCCTAAGCGCTCTAAACCCTTGAAATTATTTCTCAGAAAGGTATGTGTATTGATAAAAAAAAAAATAAACAGATGCAATATCATTTTTTTAACATAAAATTTATTTTACAGTTTTATACACTTGCCTGGCTGCGCATAAAAGAATTATGCAGAGAACTGGATCTTGGGGATGAGATGGTGCTTAAAATATGGACTCTATTTGAATATTCCATAACGAAGAGAACCGAATTGATGCAAGACAGACATTTAGATCAAATTTTTATGTGTGCAATATATTTATATATAAAGGTAAGTGAACAATATCTTCTGGGAAAATTTTAAAAATAACCCCACACCAACCTATAGTCTAATAACAATTACTCTAACCACAGCTTTGACACATTGTTTGTTTATAAGTATTTGTGATCAGTGTTGCCGTTTTTGGTAGGTTCCTACCAAAATTGGTAGGTTTTTAAAACATATAAATACAAAGCTATTTACTGAAAAGACCGCCAGGGATGACTCAAAATTAATTTACTTTGTGTGGTGTACATCGTCTATCTATACAGGGTGCGCCAATGAAACGTACTTATTTAATAACCAGTAAGGCAGGGCAAAAGTCCGGCGGTGCCGACTGTATAATACACTACACCTACCCTGTAAGTACAATGTGGGAGCTTTATCCAATTCTGAACCAATTTTAGTGGACCCCGGCGGTAATGTTCAAACTTTAATGACTATGATTGACAAATGACAACATTATTGCAAATTACCCAAAATCTGACGAACATATTTACGAGAGCTATATCTAATTTTGAAACGATTTCGAGCAAACTTCTCAAATAATTTGGTAGTCGTCGATTGGTCAATCAATACGCTTGCAGTGGCTCTTGGGGTGAAAATCTGCCAATATACATATATGACAGCTATATCTAAATATGGGCAGATTTCTATGAAATTCGCAAGAATCGGTTAATAAAAAATCAGCGCTTTCTTGCAATATTTCTCAAAATCGAATGAACATATATATATAAGATCTTTATCTAAATCTGATTCCGAATTGCATGAAATTTACCAGTAATGTCAAGAGTCATTTGAAAATACTTCCCGCCAACTTTCGCTTAACAAAAGGCAAATTTATTGCAATATTACTGCAAATCGGACAAACATATATATGGGTGCTATATCTAAATCTGAACCGATGCCTGTACCAAATTTAAAGACGATGGGATGAAAACTGCGATCTGTACTTTGTACACAAATTAACATGGACAGACGGACAGACAGACAGATGGACATAGCTTAATCGAATCAGAAAGTGATTCTGAGTCGGTATACTTATCTTCTCTCTGGGTGTTACAAACAAATGCACTAAGTTATAATACATTGTAACATATTAGTGGTGTAGGGTATAAAAACACCAGTGTGGTGAGTTGGTCCGGGAGGGCGTCGAGAATGGGTGCATCTGGAGGGGATAGCCCCCAAGTTTGATTCTCTCTCTATCTCTCCAGTCAGTTGCCATCATGTTCGGGTCTAGGAGGCATAGGGCCTACGGTCTGCAGCCGCACAATATCCGATGGTAATCCCAGAAAAATTGGAGGGGGAGGTCAATTTTGCATCTGGAGGGGATAGCCCCCAAGTTTGTTTCTCTCTCTATCTCTCCAGTCAGTTGCCATCATGTTCGGGTCTAGGAGGCAGAGGGCCTACGGTCCGCAGCCGCACAATACCCGATGGTAATTCCAGAAAAATTGGAGGGGGAGGTCAATTTTTAATTTAATTTAATTTTTAATTTGTAATTTATTTATTAAATTAAAAATTGACCTCCCCCGGCAACTAGAGTTGTTCTGGTTTAATTACGTTCCGGCAGATGCAGCCTCCAGGAAAGGCACTCTGGGCTGAAGGTATTCCGCTTTTCTCTTGACCCTGTTTGCACGGATGGTCGAAAATGGGTAGGGGCACCGGTGTGGGGGACTTCACTGAATTCCTGGGAATAAGGGAATCATCGGTTGTAGAATCTTTTAGTAAAAAATATTTGGCTGAGGAGATAAAGACATCGGGCTTTATGAGGTCAAGACTGGCGCTCTGGGCTGAAGGTACTCCGCTTTTCTCTTGACCCTGTTTACACGGATGGCCGAAAATGGTTAAGGGCATCGGGGCGGGGGACTTCATTGAGTTCCTGGGAATAAGGGAATCATCGGGTGTAGAATCATTCAGTAAAAAATATTTGGCGAAGGAGATGAAGACATCGGGCTTTATGAGGTCAAGACTGGTTGGGAGATGCAAAGAGCAATGGCAAAGTCCTTCAGTCCTTGTTGGGTGCCGGCCCATCAAGATGTGGTGTGGAAGCAGGCAGTGGCCTAGCCAAGAATTAATACCGAATTAATAAACCTTTCGCCGGGCGAGCATTTTGTTTGGGTAGACTCTTTCTACGTTAATTGTACAAAAAGTGCAACTTTAGGTTGCCATGGCCCCTTGGATGAGTATCTCCCGGGACCGGACGTCACTTATTTTGGGGCTGAGGGAGCATAACCTCGGATTGCAGACTGGTCGGATTGCCGACTGGTCATTACAACATCCATAAATTGACATGGCGCTGGATACGGTCCGAGTTAAGGAAGTGAACGACGAATGCGCATGCAACATTGTGGGACAGCGAAAGAGTCGGCAGGACGGCGAATATCCTGTGGCGGAATCAAATTTCATTCGATACGAAAGCGCACTCGGTCACGTATGCGGTAATTCGGCAGCTGTTTTAATAGAGCTGTCAAAAAATCAATGGCACTATCGATATTTCATTTTTTGACTGAATATCGATTGATATTTTTCCGATAGATATTATCGCAAAAGTAAAATTTTTTTTGCAAAACAAAAATAAGCAATCCAACACTGAATGTATCCTTTAAGATACATTGCGCCTATAGAGGGCGCAATTTTTATCCGATTAGACTAATATTTTTTACAATGATTTCGCTCATCACTTCCAACTGACTTTATTAACCTTGGTTTTATTTGGTCTTTGCATTGATATTGCATCTATATAAATCGATTTCCAGATTTGTATTTCCCATTTTCGTTTAAAATATAGGTGATGGGAAATTAACGATAGTATCGATACTATCGGTATTTATTATTAAAAGTATTGAAAATATCGAATGTTGCGATTATCGATAGTTTGCCAGCTCTATGTTTTGCTCGTTCACGTATGCGGTAATTGGGCCTCTGATAAACAAAGCACCCTTATAAACCGATCTCCCGATTTGACATCAACAGATCCTGGAAGCCGCACTTGTTATCCAATTTGGGTGAAATTTTGTGCTTTATTGTAACTTTCAACATCAATGGTAATTAATTGTCAAAATCGTTCTATGACCTGATATAGCACCCATATAAACCGATCTCCCGACTAGTTTTTTTTACTGCCGCTGACAAGCTTCAATTTTTGACTTTTTTTGGGCACACATTTGGTATGTTAAGTACACATATGCCCCTCAACTAAGTTAATTTATGGACATTTTAAGCAGAATTCATGGTGGTTCCCAAGATTCGGCCCGACCGAGCTTTGCAAGTTTTTGCTTGTTTCTTTTCTTGACACTTGTCGGACGATTAGTTCCCCGTCATTCTGGACTACTGTAACGTCCTGAAGTGGCAGACTAGAAGGAAACCTCACAGATTGGGGGCTTTTCCGGTCCATATAGAGTGGGGAATGGTTTTAAGGATACAAATTAGAATTTAATGTTTTTAAGAACTATTAAATTGTAATAGTTGGATACATTTAGTTTTAAACCTCCCTAATCACAGATGGTCTATGTTTTGTTTTTTTCCCCATTCAGGTTGGCGAAGTAAGTGATAAACTTTTTAGAGACATAATGAAGTTCTATAGAAAACAGCCACAGGCTACAAGCAGCATTTACAGGGAAGTCCTAATTAAGGCAGATGAAGATGATATAAGTAAGTAAAGAAGCCGATTAGCTAATGTTAAAATTGTTAATAAAACCAATTAAAACCTATCAGCAGAAGTGGGAGACATCATAATGTTTTACAACGAAATTTATATGCAAAAGATGACACCATACGCTTGGAATTTCAGCAAAAAGAAACCAGAGAATTCGGTAAGTGGAAAATCATGTGTATAAAAAAAAATGTATGTATGTTTATTCATGCTTGTGTTTTCGTTTTGTTTTCTAGGATAATGTTTTGCTTTTATCGCCACATCCAACTGAAAAGCAAACATTTCCACAACAACTCTCGGGAAATCACTACTTTTTTGTTCATGCTTTGGACAAAAACGAATTGGACAAATACACGGCCTCGCCCAATCAACTAATATTTGAAATTTGTCGCAGTCCTGGCAAGGTGAATATATACATATAAGGGTGGGACAATTTATAAATCCACAAAGCGGTTAACAAAATCGGAATCTGCGAAAAATTCTTAGAAAATTTGCCCAAGATACAATGGGTCTAAAATCAAAAAGTTCTTACAAGGCTTTATAGAAATGAGTATTTAAAGTTTAGCGCTCCTTCTTATTGACAGTGGGGGAAAGCATAATTTCTATATTCTTTTCCTTGAATTCCTCAAAGCTTTTTCAACAATATTAGGTTAGGTTGAAAAGAGGGTACGGATATTAATCCGCCCCATGCGACAATGGATATACACCTAAGCCAGTAATCGGCTTGTTGTGCGCTCTAAATACTAAGCAAGTGAAAGCGAATCTTGGGAACCCACCACCATGGATTCTCCTTAAAATTTATTCAAAATAAATTTATTTGTAGGGCATAATTTTTTTCTACATACCAAACTTCTGTCAAACCAGCAAAAATTAAAGCTTCTAGGAACCAAACAAGGATGGTCGAAAGACCGTTTTACGTGGGAGGTATATCAGGTTATTCTACATACCAAACTTCTGTCAAACCAGCAAAAATTAAAGCTTCTAGGAACCGAACAAGGATGGTCGAAAGACCGTTTTACGTGGGAGGTATATCAGGTTATAGACTGATTTTGGCACAGTTGTTGGAAGTCGTAACATAACATCGCATGCAAAATTTCAGCCCAATCGGACAATAATTGCGGCTTCCAGGGGCTCTGGAAGTCAAATCGGGAGATTGGTATGGGAGCTATATTAGGTTATAGACGGATTCGGGCCGTACTTGGCACAGTTGTTGGAAGTCAAAACAGAACACTATGTGCAAATTTCAGCCAAAATCGGACAAAAATTATGGATTCGAGGGGCCCAAAAAGTTAAATCGGGAGATCGGTTTATATGGGAGCTATATCAGGTTATAGAACGATTTGAATCGTACTTGGCACAGTTGTTGGAAGACATAACGGAACACAACGTGCCAAACTTCAATCAAATCGGACGAAAATTGCGGCTTCCAGGGGCTCAAGAAGTCAAATCGGGAGATCGGTTTATATGGCAGCTATATCAGATTCTTTACCGATTTGGACCGCATGCAACACAGTTGTTAGAAGTGATAACAGAACACTACATGCAAAATTTCAGCCAAATCGGATAAAAATTGTGGCTTCCAGGGGCTCAAGAAGTCAAATCGTATGATCGGTTTATATGGGAGCTATATCTAGATCTGAACCGATATTGCCCATTTGCAATAGCCAACAACCTACATCGATATTAAGTATCTGTGAAAAATGTCAAGCGGCTAGCTTTGCACGTTCGACCTCTATTGGGATTTCGACAAACGGACGGACGGAATTCCGTGCTACTTACAAAATCCTTAATTCTTTTCCATGTCACGCCCTTAAGTTGGTTCATAAATGGTACAGTGTCCCCAGCTAAGTCCCGGTATCTGTTAGCCTCGAAAGCCGGGCAATGACATATTAAATGCTCCAACGTCTCATCATATTTTCCGCATGACCTACACATGCTATCACTCGCCGCACCGATTTTACATAAGTGAACTCGTTGTTGTTGTTGTTGTAGCCACATTTTCATGTGGAGGTGGCGATACACGTCAAGCTCCTGTAGGTGAGCAAGCTCGACCGATCGCCGGGGAAACAGGGTGGCCATTGATTATTTAAAGGCGCCAATAACCCGACTTGTCATATCGAGCATCATAGGCAGTCAACATTTTTGTAAGAGTCGGTGCCGCAGGGGCTCTCATTGAAACTCTCTGCTCGATACCGCTGCAGCTACTCCGTATGAAGCATTCCACTATCCGCCTAAAACCTGAATTCTTTTGTAACCCATTTTTTTTTTAATCTATTTCAGGATCTAGAGAAGATAAATGCCATCATTAACAGCAATGGAAAACGTAATCTACCCTTTGCCTTAATGGACCCAGCAGATGAACCAGATAGAAAACGAACAAGAGGTTCCGGAAATCAGGCTCTTTTAAAAATGATGAAAGATCGTCAACAAGAACACCAATAATTGCGCTCGAGTTTTTATAAAACCAACTTTTTTTATTTATTCAACGACAAAATGAAATCCGTAGTTTGCACAAGATTTTATATTCAATTATTATTATGTTTTATTCAAAAGAGAGAGAGAGAGAGATAGAGAAAAAGCAAAATATTGGTTTATAATATAAAAATGAACTTTCCTGTATATAATTCGCTAAGAGAACCATTTATTATCACCAACATTTTCTATATGAAAGTTTCCCTTTAGAAGTATTTGAACTCATAAATTTTAATTTTTAATTTTATCGAAATAATCATTCTAAACTACTATTAGAAATTTTATTAACATAAAAACTAAACAAACATACATACATACTTACATATGTATATTTGAATTAACAACGCGTTGTTTTAGAATGAATTCCATCAACTATCTATCTATATATATGCACTAGTATATATAAATCTATTTAAAATGAAAAAAGTCTTTAGTTATGTACATTGTATTGCTAATACTAACTTTTTTGTTAACAAAATTTCGTCGTATAGAAATGACAAATAATTATCTAATAACGTGAAAAACCATGTAAATTATTCAATATTTAATAATAAACAAAAACTTTAAATTAATACGTAAAATAATTTTATAAATAGATTGTTGTCATCCATCGTCCTAATTCTCGCATCCCGCTATCTAGCGAGTTTTTGTTCGAAGATTAATTCCGTTAGTACAAATTTGATCATGGCTTATGATCGTAATTTGTCAAAAAGTTATCGATTTCGGGGAAGAAAAATCCACACGCCGAACATATTTTGCCATCTCAAAGGTAAACAAAGCAAATGGTGGTAGTTTAAAAAAGTTATTAGTACAAAAAAATAAATGAAACACGTTCTTCACAATATGCAATTGTTTTTTTTTAGCGATATGTTACTGTTTTTACGCCATAAATTGCTGTTTTATGTGAAAGAGGAGAAAAAATATGTGGATTATGTCGCCTGTAGCACAGCCAACGGTGCTTGTTTGATGTTTGTTTTTTCGGGCGAGCACAAGGAGAACAGCATCCAAAGTTCAATTGGATAAAGCCATAACATTTTCCTTGAAAAATATCCTGCTGTCTTAAATTAAGTGCTTAAATGATACAACTTTTGGTTTGGTCATGTTTTTTTATATAAATAATTTGATAACTTGCTTTGCGAATTTCGAATAGAATTAATCGATAACGGATGTCATAATCCAAAAAATGCGAAATTGATCGTAGTAAGTCGATTGCGGACGCGAGAATTGGGCCCCAGGATTTACTGAATAAGGTTAAGCCAAACGATCAACCGTCATTACGATGTCGTAAATCTAAATTTCAAATTTCATTGCACTGCACTATATAGTAGTAAAATAAAACACATCTAATAACAGCAACCGCCATTCATAGGAATTGATAATCTCGCGGCGTTGCGAGGTTATCAATTTCATCATTCACAATGAATCGATATCCATTCATTGTGAATGATGAAAGGGAAAAATCAAAACAAACCAAAAAATACCTCTCAAGAGACTGGTGAAACTATGTGAGTAATATACAATTTATTTAATATCTTTTATGTTTTTATATCAAAACATGGAATGGATTTGGACTTTTTGGCAATATGATTTAATGTGACCCAAAATATTTAAAATTTGTATAAATTTTAGAAAGTAATATGTCAATATGTCCCCCATATATCATATCGCAAGTCTTTAAACTAACTCAATACCCAATTTTAGGGATCTAGTTTTGGAACACCTGCTTTGTTGCCGGCAAGGAAATAAGGATCTGGTTGAGATTTCTAAACTAATACAACATGTGGACAAATATGGTTGTGAAAACAGATCGCAGCAGTTTAGAATTGTTGATGAAATCATCCAGCTGCTTGCTAATGATTTGAACGCATTACTTCCGGACGAGAGTGTGAGTGTGGTCATTTGTATGACACACCTTTGGGAGCAAAATAAACTGCCCACCTTGAATGAAACGCAATTCGATGTGGTTCTACAATTGTTAAGAAAAAACTTGGAGGAATGCCAAAAGCCAGAAACGCTCATAAAAATATTAAATACCTTGTGTGGTTTATTTGCAAAGCATCCCATGAATGTCGACAGATATTTCATTGATATTATTGGCTCTGGCAATAATGGTTTACTTCAGTATGTGGCATGGGAGAGTTCTATTGATGTGCTAGTGAATGCAGTTCGTTGTATTGATATATGCCTTGGCATTCTATGCTGTTCCCCATTATCCCAGGAGCAGGAACAAGTTTGTGATGATATACTTAAGAAATTTTTGAATTTATTTTTTAATGCCAGTGAATCAAGGCCAAAAATTGATTCGGATATGCTGCCAGTATTTGCACTTCATACATTGCAAGCCATACAAAGGATTATAAGCCTAAACCCTGAACTGGTGAAGCAGAATGTCTCCGAACTATTGGGTTTTGCAAGATCTTATTTGCATTTTGGCCTGGATAACATCAAGGAGTTTCCAATAATGCCTCAAAAGGTTTATATGTCACAGCAAGCATTATATGATTCTGCAGAGGATTTTGAAAATAGCATGAGTTCCGAGAAAACTCGCAATTGTGGAGGTAAAACTCCAAAAACACGCAAGCCTCGTTTAAAATCCAATACAGCGGAAAGAAATGTGACCAGTGGAAGTCCCGAGAGAAAGGTAACTCTTTTATCCATGGATATAAGAACCAGTGACTCGGAAGCCTCAGAACTAGAGAATTCAGGGAATCGTGTTCTCTTTGAGAGGAATAGAATGGCAAAAATACGATTAGCATCCATTGCCATTATCGAAGCCATTGTCAAAACATTGGAGCGAAGATATGTTTATGGCTATTGGCATGTTTTGTTTCCCAGTGGAACGGCAGGTAAATATATTAGAATGCATAACATACCAAATCCAATAGCAACACGGGTCTCCAAAAATCATTTCACCCAGTATCATTTTTTTGTATTTGTTTTTCCCATTGAATATAAAAACCATTTTTTTTAAAGCTTAATTCATATATTTTTTACTTTATTACAGCTGAATCACCAGATAATCTTTTATACATTGCCCAGCATGATCCAAATATGCGATGTCGTTGTTCAGCTCTACAAGTTTGTGCACAGCTTTTATATGGATCCAAAGGATTTTTATGCCAAGCAGAAATCAACACCAAACGTTGTCCCGTAACATTTATACCGTTTTCTGTTAATTTGGGCTTTACAGTGGTTGCCATTTATCAAGCTCTCAGCACCATACTTACCCGAGAATCTTCACTGCCAGTATTGACACAGTCTCTGAAATGTTTGGCAGTATTGGTTCAAGCCACACCCTTTCAAAAATTCGATAAGGGCTTTGTGAATGGTTTTGTAAAGCATGTCAAGCCCTTGATATACCATCGTGATGCTGCAATTCAAGTTTCCTCATTGATGGTGCTGGAGTTTCTAGTGCCTTCAGCTGAAGCCACTCCTGAAATTGCTGAGGCCTTGGGCTTACCGCAACCTCAGAGTGGCAGACAAACGGCCAAGAATAACACACATGCTTTGGGTGAGGAAGAATTGGATATAATCAATGATGAGGAATTTGTGGAATCAGATGCTGAGGAGGAAGTTCTAAAAAAACCAAAAGAAGAGAAACCCCCCAGTGCGGACAGTGAAAAACGTACTTCAAACGATAATTCGTGGTTACTACTTCGGGTCTTATTCAATTTAAAAGATCACGACTCTCTCATTGTGCCACAATCTGTGCGCATTGAAAGTATACAGGTGTTAATAGCTATGAGCTCACACTTTGCTATGCTTAAATCGCATTTGCCAGAAGTTTCTGCAGCATTGCAACATGTCATAGCCAACACTTTGCCTGAAGTTCGTCTATATGCGGCAAGATGCATTGACAGTTGCGCTTTTCAAATAAGTCGCTACGTGCTAGAAAATGGCTTGGCCACTTCCTCACTTGAAACAAAAAGTTTTGGCAAGTTCTGGACTGATATTCTACCCATTATAATGCAACACATACGAAGGGATAGTGAAGAGACCAGTACTGTTAGAATTACCTTATGCGATGCTCTATCAAACATTGGTGTTGTAATGTTTGAAAATTGTTCACATTCCCTGCAGTTGGCACTGCTTAGCTTTCTTTCAGGTGTAAGCTCAGATAGCAGCGAAGAACCCATTCTACGTGCAGCAGCTGTCAGAGCTTTAGCCGTTTATGTCCTCTATCCATCGTTGCGTAGTGATTTTGTGTTTGTGGAGAATACCGCAGATCTGGCACTGCGCCTGGTAACAGATGCCAACTTGCTTGTACGTATCAAGACCTTCTGGGCTTTGGGTAACATAAGTGATGCGCTAGTGGGCAAATCCATAGATTCTAAGGACAATCAGAAGCGTGTATCCGACGAATTGTTATATCGAATGATCAAGGCTTCTACAATGGCCTGCAGTGATAATGATAAAGTTCGTTGTAATGCTGTACGCACTTTGGGCAATCTTTTGCGCCTGCTAAGGAAGGAACATCTACAATTGGAAAATACTCACCTGAATTGGAGGGAATTATTTGAGCGTGCAATTTGCAAACTAAGCGATTGTATAAGATCATCGGGCAATGCTAAGGTAAAATGGAACAGCTGTTATGCCATCAGCAATGTTATGCGAAATCCAGTCATATTCACCATAACCGAACTAATAGATTGGCAAAGTACCCTTTATCCAGCCTTGTGCCATGTCATAGTGCATCATGCCAACTTTAAAGTGCGAATAAATGCAACTTCTGCCATAACCAACATCGCTGAGAGGCAACACTTTGGCAATTATTTCGAAAAGTTTTGGTCCTCAATATTGGAGGCTATAGAGCAGTCACATAATTTGGATAATTTTCATGAATACAATCATCGAGACAACTTACAGGAACAACTGTGTTTAGCCTTAACACATTTGTTGAGGTGCTCTGAACAGGAAGATTGGCCAATGTTGAAAAGGCATCTAGCGTTGAAAGTGGAGACCATAAGAAGCACCTGGAAACGGGTTGTTCTTCGTATGGTACCGGAAAAGGCAGCACCCCTACTATCATGTTCACTTGTGCTGGCAGAGCGAGCGAAAACAAAGCAGCAACACAATCTCGGCCCTGAACAAAAGTCCGCCAATGATTATTTATGCGAAACACTGGCACTAGAATAGTTTGGAAAAATGGGATCGATCTTCATAGCATAAGAAAATACATAACAGAAGAAAAAACTATATCATTTACTATATCTCATTGCCGCTATCGACATCGATGTGAGTATTTCAACTATGTAAAGCTTCTCTCTAAGTTCTACGTCGCACCTTACAGAAGTTCAGAATCGAAATCTGTCGGCCAGAAGTACATTAGGCTTGGATCAACTTTTTTTGAACACAATTGCTATATGAACCACTGTGATTGACCCAGCTAATACAATTTCCATGAGTTAAGAGCTACGGAAATATTGACAGTCACCATTTTCATACTCTCCACCATAGGATGGGGTTATACTAATTTCGTCATTCTGTTTGGAACACCTCCAAATTTTCATCTAAGACCCCATAAAGTATATATATTCTTGATCGTCATGACATTTTAAGTCGATCTAGACATGTCTGTCCGTCCGTCTGTCTGTCGTCTGGCACGCTTACTTTCGAAGGAGTAAAGCTAGACGCTTGAAATTGTGCACAAGAACTTCTTATCAGTGTAGGCCTTCTTATCAGTGTAGGTAGGTTGGGATTGTAAATGGGCCATATCGGCCTATGTTTTGATATAGCTGCCATATAAACCGATCTTGGATCTTGACTTCTTAAGCCACTAGAGGAAGCAATTCTCATCCGATTTTGCTGAAATTTTGCATAAAGTGTTTTTTATTATGACTTCCAACAACTAGGCTTAGTATGGTTCAAATCGGTCCATTACCTGAAAAAGCTGCCATATAAACCGATCTTGGGTCTTGACTTCTTGAGCCACTAGAGGGCACAATTCTCATCCGAATTGGCTATAATTGAAGTGTTTTATAATGACTTCCAACTACTGGGCCAAGTATAGATCAAATCGGTGCATGTTTTGATATAGCTGCCATATATACCAATCTTGGATCTTGTCTTCTTGAGTATGGTTCAAATCGGTCCATTACTTGAAAAAGCTGCCCTATAAACCGATCTTAGATCTTGACTTTTTGAGCCACTAGAGGGCACAATTTTCATCCGATTTGGCTGAAATTAAGCATGAAGTGTTTTTTAAGACTTCTAACACAAAATTACGTGAAATTTCACATTTTATTTTTTTTGCATTTTTTTTAGCAAAGGCTAACCCCTTATGAAATTTTTCAATTTTTGATGCGAAAAAATTTTTCGAGTTGAGTATACAGTATTGTAGATTATTGCAAAAAAATCGGATTAGTGCAACTCCCATGTTTTTTCTTCAAAAAACAAGCTCAAAATCGCATAATTAATATTGGATAAAGGGTAAAAAAATCGAGGTGAGTTTGAAATTGCTGTAACATTGTTAGTTTTGCGAATTTCAAAATTCTGAGGACACCGTTGGATTCGTCAGGAAAATCCCTTTCTGTAATGGCGCTGGACGAAGCAATACTCTTTCCTATTTCCTTGAAAACTTTAGAGTATTGCTTCAAAATCGCATAATTAATATCCAAAAAATTCAAAAAAAACCAACGTGAGTTTGCAATTGCTGTAACTTCCTTAGTTTTGCAAACCTCACAATTTTTGGATTCGTGGGGAAAATCTCTTTCCGTAGGGGTGCGGGATGAAGGAATATTGTAAAGTTTTCTATGAAAAATATCGCAAAAACCAAATCTATTTTGGCGTAAAAATTCAAGGTCATTTTCAAGGTCAAAAACGCTGTAACTCCTTTATTTTTTCGAATTTCGATCATTTTCCAGCATTCCGCAGTTCGAAATTCGAAAACGATTCGAACAATAAACAAAATTACGTGAAATTTCACATTTTATTTTTTTTGCATTTTTTTTAGCAAAGCCTAACCCCTTATGAAATTTTTCAATTTTTGATGCGAAAAAATTTTTCGAGTTGAGTATACAGTATTGTAGATTATTGCAAAAAATCGGATTAGTGCAACTCCCATGTTTTTTCTTCAAAAAACAAGCTCAAAATCGCATAATTTATATTGGAAAAATGGTAAAAAAAATCGAGGTGAGTTTGAAATTGCTGTAACATTGTTAGTTTTGCCAATTTCAAAATTCTGAGGACACCGTTGGATTCGTCCATCAGGAAAACCCCTTTCTGTAATGGTGCTGGACTATTTCCTTGAAAACTTTAGAGTATTGCTTCAAAATCGCATAATTAATATCCAAAAAATTCAAAAAAAACCAACGTGAGTTTGCAATTGCTGTAACTTCCTTAGTTTTGCAAACTTCACAATTTTTCAGACACCGTTGGATTCGTGTGGAAAATCTCTTTCCGTAGTAGTGCTGGATGAAGGAATAGTGTAAAGTTTTCTATGAACAACATCGCAAAAATCAAATCTATTTTGGCGTAAAAATTCAAGGTTAAAAACGCTGTAACTCCTTCATTTTTTCGAATTTCGATCATTTTCCAGCATTCTGCAGTTCGAAATTCGAAAACGATTCGAACAATAAACAAAATTACGTGAAATTTCACATTTTATTTTTTTTGCATTTTTTTAGCAAAAACAGGTTCTCCCATTACATTTAACATACGTATCAAATATGGTCTGCATCCATCCATAGCCTGATACACCTCCCATATAAACCGATCTCCCGATATTACTTCTTGAGTCTCTATAGAGTATTTCGGCACGGGATAACTATGGAACTTTAAGCTCCTAACTGTGTTGTGTTCGTTGTTATCACAAGAAGCTTAGCTGAGAGCTTCCGGTCACGTCCACAGCTCGCGGATAGTGGAATGCTCCATATGGAGTAGTTGCAATTGCAGTCGCGGACAATCAGCGGAGAGTCTCAGTGTCTGGCCGGGTGGCGCCGGATCTTGCATAAATACTGCGAGTCTATGATGCTCGGTATGACAAGGCGAGTTGTTGGCGCCTTTAAATAACCAATGGCCATTATGTTCTCGCGGCCATCAGTCCGTACCGGACCGGAACGACCTTGCTCACCTATAGGAGCTAGATGAGGATCGCCACCTCCACTTATAGACATGTGGCTACAACAAGAACAACAATTCTTATACGATTTAGCTGAAATTTTACACTATTACTTCTACTATGGTCTTCATCACTCAATTCATTTATGGTCTGAATCGTACTAAAACTTGATATAGCTGCAATAGCATAACAATTCTTGTCCATTATTCATTGCTTGCCTAAAAAAGAGATACCGGGCAATGAACTCGACAAATGCGATCCTTGGTGGAGAGTATATAAGATTCGGTCCGGCCGAGCTTAGAACGCTCTTGCTTGTTTCTTAATGTTTTTTTTTTTAAGAAAATCCCAAAATAAATTCTCAAAAATAGAGGAAAAAACAACACTCCCACACATATATCGATTAACTTCATTGCAATTTATTTTATTTTGAACATTGTTTTGTTTTTATAGCTTAAATACGTACATACATATACATATGTTTATCATTATATATATATATATAAGAATAATAATAATTACAATTTTTTTACTAATGTCTTGGATGCTAACCTATAAAAAACATTATTTCCATTTACTATTGAACACTAGTAAGTTATTTTTTATTCATTTTCATTTATTTAGGTATATATAATTTGGTTTTGGAAAATTGGTGGTTATACTTTGGAGGCAAAAATATTTGAAAAAATCACACTTTACACTGGGTAAACACTCTCTCGATTACATTTTACAAAAATAATGTGCACATTTATATGCATACGTGTGTTGGTATGCGTGTATACATGTATGGCGGTTAACATGATGGTGCCATACATATGTAAACATTCCTTGCGGTAAATAGTATAAGGGAGAAAATCTTGTTACACACATAAGGTTTGTTCGTCGGTCGGTCGCACGTTTGTTTGATCGGTCCCCCAAGGAAGACGTTTATGTTTTTTTTTTTTTTTTTTCAAAATAATTCTATTCAAACTCCTCCAAGTCGACAATTAAAAAAAATTATTTTTATAGTATGGAGAGAATACAAATGTATGGAGTCTTCAATATGTCTCTTTCAGGCTGTCATTGTTCATTATGTACGTGTACATTGGCTTATAAACGTATATATTTTATAATTAAAATAGAAATAAATTGCTCGGAAGCTTTGAATTTGAAGATGCAATGCAATGATTTCTAAAATATTCGATAGAATAACCAAAAAAAAATCAAAAAAAAAAAAAAAACTTAACTAAAATAGTTGTAACAAAATAAATTCGGTATTACAAAATGAAATCAATGGTTCCAAAGAAAACAAAGTAACGAGTAAATGAACATCATTGAGAAATTGACTAATGGAAACGATGGGATGGGAGGGGCGCGCGCTTTGTGAAGTGAAAACTCAAAAATCAATATGAAGAATGCGAAAAAAAACTAAAAAGAATTGAATAAATTAAGTAACTAACTCTCACCACCACCTTCACACTTTTGGGTTTTTGTTAAACATTGGAATTGGTCTCTTCGGGGGGATATAGGTTAACTAGAATGGCATAATAGTGAAATCCGGCAGCTATGACCACAAACAAATGCCATATGGCGTGAGCCATTGGTATCAGACCGTCTGATTTAAAGAAACATATTCCTACAATATAGAAAAATCCACCCAATTTAAGTTCAGTCATACCAGGAAATTCATGACCCGTCCCGTAAACAGCTAAGGCCGGGCCTAATCCCATTAGTATGTAAAAACAAGTTTCCAAACATTTAAATCGTTCATGAAATATCTGTAAAAAAGGAATAGTTTCATTTTACCAGCCACACAACAAGACAATCAATCAATTGTTTCTTTTCTTTTCTTTTTTCTTCTTTTTTTATATTTTAATACTCCACAAAACAAATACCTGTTGATATGTGATACCAATTGCTGCCAGTAACCAAATTAACCATTCCAAACATACCAAGACATTGGAATGATCAAGGTTATCTAATTGTAGCCACGGGAAATATGAAGCAGCAATGAATATGTATATCATAGCACGATCACAGCGATGTAGAACATTTTTGATGCCACTAAAAATAAGAGAAACAATATGGCTGATAAATTTCCAATGACTGAGAGAGTGTGTGTGGGGGAGGTCTTGACCCAAGGAGTTAATATGCATATGGGAATAAAGGCGAATTTGAATTTTTCGTTACTTATTAAAAGTTGTAATATTGATTAAAATTATGTTTGTGGACCCTCCCCCTCACCCTGTATTTCAGAAATGCCAGATCTCGGCGATGGATGGTGCGATTTAAGCGAATTTTTGTTTAATCTCTTATGGTAACCTAAAAACAAAAATTTGCTATTCAAATTTCGGTTGGGGTACCTAGGGGGGACGTCCCACCCCTACCAAACACATACATATAGACCAATCACAACAATATGGGACTCAAATGAAAGGTATTTAAGATTAGAAAACATGTCTGATATCCAATTTTTGAACGAAGAGTTTGGGGACCACCCACCAACACGGACATATTTACCATCTATGTCAAAATGTGACTCAAATGTAAGGTATTTGCGAGAAGAATACGAATCTGACATCCAAATGGGGCCACCAAGTTTCTGGGTTCCACCCCTTTCCCAAAATCCCTCCCAAACAGGACTTATTTACTTACCATAACAAAAAGAGGCCTAAAAAAGGTATTTGAGTATGCGAATGCGATATCCAAATATGGGACCAAGTGTTTGGGTTGCCGCCCGTCTCAAAAAATACCTCCCAAAAAGACAAATTTACGACCATAGAAATATGGGACTCAAATCAAAGGTCTTTGGGAGTAAAGCAGGAATCTGATATCAATATTCGATAAAGGTGTCTATGGCGCCACCCCACGCCCATAATACCACTTAAAATGGTCGTATTTGCTGACCATTGAAATATGGGGCTCAAATAAGAGGTATTTTAGAGTAGAACACGAATCTGATATATATTTTCAGGGCCAAGGCACTGAATGGACTCACCACACCCTAAACCGGACACGTTCGCAGACTATGGTAATATGGGGCTCAAATGAAAGGTATTTGGTAGTAGACAACGAATAAGGACGCAGAGTTGCAGTTCATGGCTTAAAAGTACTATTAGACACAGTCCCCAAAGTTATTCTTCGAAAAACAAGCAGAAAATCGCAATTTGCTTGTAGTAAATTCGAAAAATTCAAGTATGCTCGAAAGTGCTCTAACATTTTTTTCAATTTTCGAATTTCGAAAATTCGATGGCAACACTGGATTTCAAATTTGGTCAGGAATCATTTGGTAAATGCGATTCTCAAAAATTTTCATTTTGATATTTTTTTTGCATTTTTCGAGCAAGGGGTTAGCCTTTGAAAATTTTCGAGTTTCGAAGCCCCAAAAATTTTTGAGTTAAACACGAAGAGTTGCAGTTCATGGCTTAAAAGTACTATTAGACACAGTCCCCAAAGTTATTCTTCGAAAAACAAACTGAAAATCGCAATTTTCTTGTAGTAAAATTCGAAAAATTCAAGTGTGCTCAAAAGTGCTGTAACTTTTTCCAATTTTCGAATTTCGAAAATTCAATGGCAACCCTGGATTGCAAATTTGATCAGGAATCATTTGGTAAACGCGTTTCTATCAACATTCCGGACAAAATGTCTAGGGGACGACCCACCCAGCGTAACAACCCCCAAATAGGACGTATCTGCTCACCATGACAATTTGGGTCTTAAAGAGAGTGGAGTTCGACATTGATTGTTTTTAGGGCCCATACCCTAAACAGCACATATTTGCTGACTTTTGCAATGAAGGGTTTAAAAGAAAGGTATTTGAGATTAGAAAACAAATTTGATACCCAATTTTAAAGCCAATGGTAATATGGGGTTCAAATAAATGATGTAAAGATACACGCGAATAGAGTACGATGCTGATATATTTTCAGGGCAAAGAGTTTGGGGGACCACCCCACTTCCCAAAACACACCTATATCGTACATATTTATCAACCATGTCAAATTAATGGTATTGGGAAGTGGAGCACGAAATTGATACACACTGTTGGGAACAATTTGTCTACGCCTATTCCCCAAAACATACTCGAAAGAGTACAATGACAATGTGTGACTCAAATGAAGGGTATTTGAGATTTGAAAACGAATTTGATTACCATTTATGGGGCCAAGTGTTCGGGGAATCCCTTTTGATCCCATAAAAACCCTTTAAACCTATTACCATTGGTTTAAATAAATGGTATTTGAAAGTAGAGCACGATACTTATATTTTGTTCAGGGCTAAATGTCTAGGCGACTACCTCACCCCCGAAAACACCCCTAAATTGGATGTACATATGTAGCGATCATGGCAATATGGGTCTCAAATGAGAAGTATTTGGGAGTAGAGCATGAAATGCATACCCACTTTCGGGAGTCCACACTGGGGGTCCATACCACTCCATAAACCCACCAACCATCACCCTGGGGGCCTTCAACTCCCAAAATTCCAATGGGAATATCAAATAAAGTCATTTAAGAGTGGAGTATAATAAATTTGTAAAGGATAGTTTTGTTCCATATAAAGCAAAAGAAGGCGCAGCCGAGTCGGCCAGGTTCAGCTGGTATATTATAAAATATGAATTTTTTCAATTTGCACAGCCAACCAGCTAAACCCGAGCCGTGTTTGAGAGATTAGTGTATCTGTCTACGATCAAGGTTTTATCCAAAGCGTATAAAAAATGTTTGGTAAGAGAATTTTAAGACCTTTTTAGGCTTTACCCTTTTGACCGGTAAAGTGCGCTTAAAGTTTGAATAGTCCCCACCAAAGACCATGGCCCAGAAACTGCTCCATAGTGTTTGGTTCGATTCACTTACAAAATTTCAATGTAATTGGCTAATAATTTTTTTTTGGGCTGAGAAATCAAATTGGTAGTTCAGTGGGCGAAAATTGTGGATTCTAGATGCGCAAGAAGTCAAAATTGCTTAATATTTCAGTACTCGACCTATCAAGTCCTTTTGTCAATTCTACTATAGTGGAAATATCGACGGATGGTGTACTTTTTTGTTATTTTATCTTAATTTTGAAGGCTTTTTATAAAAAATCCAACGTTTGGCTAATGAATTATGGAAGGGTTTGCCAGCTGGAATGTGCTCGAAAAATCACAAAAAGGATTATAAAGATCAAAATAAAAGAGCGCAAACAGACAAACCAAAAGAACCGGTCCGTAGGTCAATGTGGCCTCAGCATAAAAACACTTGCAGTGACATACAAAGAATGTTCAGGGGCACAACAAAAAGAGTTTAGCAAAGTAGATGTGTTTGTTGTTCTAAATATTTGTATCGGAATAGTGGAGAGTAAGCCTTTCTCCTCTCTTACTGCGCTTGGGAGAGACCTGTTTGACAAAAGAGTGCTCTACACCGTACTCAATAGTCGTTGGGTATGTGGAGCACCTTAAGCAATTTGACAAAGGTGTTGATGAATACACATGGCGTATCAGAAATCTCGATCCACGATGCCAGTCAAAGTGTTTTGACAACAGCATACACTTGCTTAACTTTAATAAGTTCTTTGCTACTCGTATTCTTTGAACAGAAAGCATTGAATTTAAATGATCTTGAGCTGGTCTATGCACGAAAAATCACGAAACGATTTAAGAGATCAAAATAAAAGAGCGCAAACAGGCTAATTTTTCCTTTTTTTTATTTGAAAAAGGCAAAATTTGCTTTTGCACTTTTTGTAAATGAAAACCAAGCCGGATTTAATTATAAAATTCAATAATTTTTTAATTGAAAAAAACGATTGAATGGATTACTTTTTAATTAAATTCATATTAATTATCAATAAAATATTTAAGGGAACAAATTGAAAAAAATTTCATTAAATTTTTCTCTGTGTAAGAATTAATTAACATCACATTGCATAAATTTCCGCAATCTTCCACTGTAATTGTAATAACAGTTCTAATTTCTCTGACCGTAGGCAAAACTTTCTCCATATGATGATAATTTTCTTAATCACATACCATGCAATTAATTTTCAACTACATTCTGTTCAAAGTTCAGTTTATTACTGAATCAAAACTGTGTAATGCGGACATTGTGGCTAGTAGTGGATAAAGCAATGCCATGTGTGTGTGTGTGTGTGTGATTGATGTGAATGAAAAAAATGCATCCCGTTACAAAAAGCAAATGAGATTTCAATTAAAAAGAAAAAAAAAACAGTAAGGGCATTATGTGCCCCTGGGCTTAACATGGTGATTATTTTAAGCATGAATTAAAACAATTTTTTTTAAAATCAGTTTGTAAATAAATTTTTGCAAAATTGTCAGATAGTACTAAAACCGAGTTATTTTTCTATAAAAGTTAAAATTGTGTAGCTATCGGATTTTGTTTTAAAGGGTGATTTTTTTGAGGTTAGGATTTTCATGCATTAGTATTTGACAGATCACGTGGGATTTCAGACATGGTGTCAAAGAGAAAGATGCTCAGTATGCTTTGACATTTCATCATGAATAGACTTACTAACGAGCAACGCTTGCAAATCATTGAATTTTATTACCAAAATCAGTGTTCGGTTCGAAATGTGTTCATTCACCGTTCAGCGATGAGGCTCATTTCTGGTTGAATGGCTACGTAAATAAGCAAAATTGCCGCATTTGGAGTGAAGAGCAACCAGAAGCCGTTCAAGAACTGCCCATGCATCCCGAAAAATGCACTGTTTGGTGTGGTTTGTACGCTGGTGGAATCATTGGACCGTATTTTTTCAAAGATGCTGTTGGACGCAACGTTACGGTGAATGAACACATTTCGAACCGAACACTGATTTTGGTAATAAAATTCAATGATTTGCAAGCGTTGCTCGTTAGTAAGTCTATTCATGATGAAATGTCAAAGCATACTGAGCATCTTTCTCTTTGACACCATGTCTGAAATCCCACGTGATCTGTGAAATACTAATGCATGAAAATCCTAACCTCAAAAAAATCACCCTTTATTACTTGTTCTGAACTCATTTGTGCCGGAAAATGTAAACATTTCTTGGCGATTACTAATGAGCACAGCGATAAATGGTCAACAAATATGTAAAACCATAATTGTATGTAAAAATTGTACTGTATGCCATGCACCACCATTGTGGTGCAAGGGATTCTAAGCTTGTGCATTTGTTTGCAACGCTAAAAAAGAGAAAACCTAGGTCCATTTTAAATATTCCGATCGGCTTAGAATTACTTCCTGATCCGATTTAGGTATGTCCGTCCATCTATTCTTGTCATCAAGGTGCAGGTCGAACTTGTTGTAGCACAATTCAGTTTTTTGGTTCAAACACACATGCTATTGACTTTGAACTAAATCGGTTCAGATTTAGATATAGCTTCCATATATATCTTTCATCCGATATGAGCTATGATAGCTATAGTTACCATAAGTTTCATAATAATCGGCCCAGATTCACATACATCTCCCACTTGTATCTTGTATCCGGTGTGGCCTTTAAGGCTGACCTGAGACCACACGACTAATGTTACCTGTTTAACTGCTTAGCCAAATCTACTCTATCCAGAGCCAGATCCCTCTAGACGCACCCCACCTTAGTCGCAGAGTTTCTGCATCTGGATATTCAGCAGAATCAAGCAGACGAAAGATGGAATACAACGAATTTTATAGGCTGAGACACTGCATTTTTTGGGGTGTTTGACCTTAGGTGGTCTATTGGCCTCTGTCCTAAAAGCACTTCAAATTCGTTATTCTCGGAAAAAAATTAGTGAAGGTGTCAAAAAATAAAGCCAATTTTTGCTACCCACGGGATTATAGGTGGCATTACCACATTCTGCTGGTTATACGAGCCATGAAACCTGAGAGGAAACGAGAGCACGGATGGTATCATGGATGCATGCCACAAGGTCCATTGACGTTTACGTGAATCCCATGGCAGCCGGTTGTACGTATCGGATTGACCCGATGGAGCAATTCATCGACAAGGGCTGCCGCCTCAGTGTACAACACTCTTACGTGTATGGATTGCAAAACTTGATCAGGTTTTTTGCAGCAGCTGGGTCATTTCGGTGCACAGAACCGATAGTAGAGGCGAATGACTGTTCATCTTGGCCTAACTTGGTCCAATTCTTCAGAAGTTGTAAAACGAAAACTTTCTTTTGGAGCTATCTTCCACTAGACTTCAAAGGCGTTAAACAAAATATTTTCCGAGCTTAAGGTGGTACGCCATATGCAATATGGGTATCCCGGCACGGTCTAACAATGAGCACCGCACAGGCTGGAACTTCGAGCTCCGATCTGTGCGGCGTTCATGGTTATCACGCGAAGCTTTGCTGCGAGCTACCGGGTACGTCCACAGGTTGCGAATAGTGGTATGTTCCATACGGAATTGCTGCAATTGCAGCTGCGGACAATCAACGGTATCGAGTGGAGAGTCTCAATCAGAGGTCTGGTGGCACCGGCTCTTGCACAGTACCTATGGTGCTGAGTGCTATGGTGCTCCATATGACAAGGCGAGTTATTGGCGCCTTTAAATAACCGGAACGAGTTTGCTCACCTGCAGGAGCTTAACGAGGATCGCCACCTCCACATGAAAATGTGTTTACAACAACAACAACACAGTATCCTTAAGTTTCCGGACGGCATTCCTAATCTAAACTAAACCACTTGCCGTTCTGGGTTCATAGAAAAAATGAAATATTTCTCAAAAAATACCATAAAGGATACTCATCTCATGTTAATGACTGCTGTTTCTGCAGCATTTAGTGTAGATGATATGATCAGGGAATTATCACACCAATGTCACCAGCATTAATAAGAGGTTTGTGATGTATCCACATTTATCATTCTCAATCGTTTAAATTATTTATTTTTTTAACAAAGTAGGTTAAGTTTTCATTTTCCTTGTTAGTTTATATAACACTTTTGAGTTTTAAAAAATATGTTAAATTGAGTAGGCATTGGATTGTCATTTTCTTTTCATTGTACAAAAAAATTTGATTCATTCGAAAAAATATAAGTGACGTGTCAGGAAGCAAAATTAAAAATATTCATAAATTTGTTAATTGTTTGCGTTTTATTTCGTTTTGCATCCTTAACCACGTCAATTGGTGACCCCGACTACACGTTAAAGCACATAAGACAATGTTTCATTCGCCAACCGGAAACACCTGCAGAACCCTAGATAGTCATTTTGAAGAAATCATTCCTGGAATGAATTCACCATTGGCTCATGGTAATATTTCGTCAAACTCTATAATGGATGACCCGCTACCAACAGACCCAGTGGAGGATTCAAGAGTTTCAGTGAAAATTCCACCATTCTGGCGCAACAATCCAGCATTATGGTTCAAACAGGTCGAAAGCCAATTTATAACATCTGGAATAACATCCGATTCAACCAAATTTCATACAATTGTTGGTTCCATAGACGCATGCGTTCTTTCGGAGGTAAGCAACCTTATTCTCAATCCACCAGAAACAAATATGTATGAAACGCTAAAGAAGAGTCTCCAAGAGCGTTTCATGGATTCGGAGGAGAAGCGGTTGAAGCGTTTGTTGCGTGAAATGGAGCTTGGCGATAAAAAACCATCAACATTACTCCGTGAGATGATCTGTTTAGCCTCTGGTGAGGTTTCGGATGAACTTTTAAAAACTCTCTGGATGCAACGACTTCCGAAGCAAACTCAAGCAATTTTATCGGTAAGCAGTGAATCTTTAAGCAATTTGGCGGCTATGGCCGATAAGATTTCACATGGGATCTTAGTGCTATATCCTCAAGAAAACCGACAGAGTCTACACAAATTCAGGATTTAAAAGCCAAAATTGAAGAAATAATCGAGAAAATCGAGGCACTCGCAAATCAATCAAGAAGCCGTTCAAAAACAAGAGGCAGGTCACAGAGTAAGTCACGTGATAAACCTTTTTGTTGGTATCATTATAAGTTTGGTGATCGTGCTAACAAATGTGTCCAGCCCTGCTCATTTGTGCCAAATTTTTCGCCGGAAAACTAAAAGGCTCCTCATCATCGCTGACGGATGACGACTGCCAACAGATATGTCGCCTTTTTGTTCGTGATACAAACCTAAAATATGAGTTTCTCATCGATACTGGTGCTGATGTATCTGTGTTCCCGGCTACCTCAACTGAAAAACGCCAAAACCCATCAAGTCTTGAATTAATAGCAGCTAATGAGTCCCCTATTAAAACATTTGGTATAAAAACTCTTACCTTAAGCCTTGGCCTCAACCGAAAATTTATCTGGAGTTTTATCGTTGCCAGTGTTAACAGACCAATAATTGGCGCTGATTTTCTTAGCCATTTTGGATTATTGGTTGATGTTAAGAACAATCGTCTGATAGATAATAGGTCCAGATCAGAAAGTAAAGCAACGTTATTTTCTGGATCTTTAAATTCTGTAAAATCAATTTCAAAAAACTCAGAATTTTGTAGACTTTTTCTACAATTTCCTGAACTGACGCAAAGTGACAATCGTATTTTACAAGCAAAGCATTCTGTGAAGCATGTTATCCACACAGAAGGTCCACCGGTTCATGCAAAAGCTCGAAGATTGTCCCCTGAGAAGCTCAAAATTGTAAAGCGTGAGTTTGATTTGATGCTGCAACAAGGTATATGTCGTCCTTCGAAAAGTTCCTGGGCAAGTCCGTTGCATTTAGTCCCGAAGTCAAATGGAGAGTGGCGTCCATGTGGCGACTACCGCCGTTTAAATGCTGTTACCACTCCCGATCGCTATCCTGTTCCTCACATACACGATTTTGGACACATGTTGAGCGGTAAGCAAATATTTAGTAAAGTGGACCTTGTTAAAGCATATCATCAAATACCAGTTGAAGAATCTGACATTGCTAAGACTGCAATTATAACTCCATTTGTGTTATTTGAGTTTCCCCGAATGAGCTTTGGACTTTGTAATGCAGCTCAGTCTTTTCAGCGTTTCATACACGAGGTCATACAAGGTTTGGATTTCTGTTACGCCTATATAGATGATATCCTCATTGCGTCAAACAACAAAGAGGAGCACTTGGAACATCTCAGGAAATTATTTTCAAGATTTCGAGAGTTTGGCGTTACTATTAATTACTCCAAGTCGGTGCTAGGAGTTGCAGAAGTCGAATTTTTAGGATATGTAGTCAATTCAGATGGTATCAAACCTCTGCCATCCCGCGTAGAAGCAATCAAAGGTTACAAGTTGCCAGAAACTGAAAAAGAGCTGCGAAGGTTTGTAGGAATGATAAATTTTTATAGACGATTTATTCCTAATGCAGCACATCAACAGTCAAAACTTCATGCAATCTGTTCTGGAAATAAAAAGGGAACGAACGCAAAGATCCAATGGACAGAGGACTTACTTGAAGCTTTCAAGGAATGCAAGAACTCATTAGCTGATGCAGCTCTACTTGTTCATCCAACATCTTTGTGGATTGATGCATCGGATACAGGAATGGGTGGAGTTTTACAACAATTTATTAACGGTTTCTTGAGAATTTACAGATTCCACATATCAACTGAATGATAAGGTGTCTCTTTTTTGTGTGCCGCCTGCCTAAACCACTTAGCTGGGAACTTTTCTATGGCTGGATGCCTCATAAATTTCGCCTGCAGAAAAATAGGGGTTATAAACACCACTGAGAAATTGTTTGATGCTTCTGCCAGCATTTGATCTCCGCGTTACAGTGGCCCTTTCTTGAGAATCTGAAGGATGTAATACTTATCTTATATCGATAAGTTTTTAGTTTCTGCCTATGTGTGCCCAAGAACTTGCTAAATACGATCCATGGTGGAGGGTATTTAACATTCGGTCCAGGCACTTTACAAGCTTTAACTTGTTAGGGATTATTCTGGGCTTTGTCCCGCTTTTACCGTGCCTTTGACCTTGTATACAAACATGCTAATAACACGTGAATACAGTTTTCTAATTCTTATGATGTTTAATTATAACATATTGCCACTTGAGAATGTCATGATAATCTCAAGTTGTTTTCAACAGCAACAGAAAGGAGAACAAAGCGCAGACCCTACTTATTTTGATTTCAACAACTGTTTTAGAAATTATTTAAAGGAAATGCAATGCATTCGATGACAACGCAAAGAGTATTAAAGTGCTAACCTTATCTTCTTCGTACTTTATTGTGATAAGATTTAAAGTTGATTTTGAGATTGGGATATTAATAATTCAATGTGATTAAAAAATCCGCTAATATATACATGAGTATATGTTAGATCACTTGTTGCCATTCATTTCGATGTCAAGCGTAAAATTAAGGTTTAAATGCAAAAGAAGTTTTACCAAAACTTTTGATAGATGTGAAGTTTGACCGGCTCGAAGCCTAAAATCGGGTTCGCAAATTGCTGACTACTATGGCATAAATATTGGAGGCCATTGTGGCGCAGAGGTTAGCATGACCGACTATGACGCCGAAAGCCTGGATTCACATGCCGGCGTGAACATCAGAAGAATTTTCAGTGGTAGTTAGTCTTTTATCCTTATCATTGAGCTTAAACTTTAATCGGACTGCACTCATTGGTATGAGAGAAGTATCCTCTGTTCCTTAATGGAATGTTCATGGGAAATTTAGCAGTGTTGGCATGAACATTGGAAGTCATATCAGGTGTGTTTTGGGGAGGGAAGTGTTTTTTATACCCACCACCATAGGATAGGGGGTATGTTCATTTAGTCATTCCGTTTGCAACACATCGAAATATCAATTTCTGACCCTACAAAGTATATATATTTCCGATCGCCGTAAAATTTTAAGACGATCGTGTGTCCTTTCGTGTCTTTCCACTCTACAGCCTTCAAAAATTGAGATATTGAGCTGATATTTGGCAAAATTTGTTGCACGCTTATTAAGTTCTTGAACGGGCCAAATCGTACCATATTTGGATATAGTTGCTATATAGACCGATCTGGCGATAAAGTGTTTGAAGCCCATAAATGCTTTATTTTTTATCCGATTTTGTTGAAATTAGAAACAGAGTTGTTTTAATCCTCCCGACATCTGATACAAATATGGTTCAGATTGGACTATATTTAGATACATATATCCCCCATAAAGCTTTATTTATTCCGATCCGATTTCGCTAAAATTTCAAACAGTGAGTTATTTTCAACCTGCCGACATCCCACCCAAATATGGTTCAGATCGAACTATATTTAGACATAGCTGCCATTTAGACCGATATCCCGGTTAAGGGTCTGAAGCCCATAGAAACTTTATTTATTATCCGATTTCGCTAAAATTTCAAACAGTGAGTTATTTTCAACCTGCCGACATCCGACCCAAATACGGTTCAGATCGTATTGCTGCCATTTAGACCTATATCCCGGTTAAGGGTCTGAAGCCCATAAAAGCTTTATTTATCACCCCATTTCGCTTAAATTTGAAACAGTGAGTTGCTTTGAGCCCTCCGACATCCCAATTTTATATGGTTCATATGAGACTATATTTAGATATAGCTGCCATATAGACCGACCTGCCGAAAAAGGGTCTGAAGCCCATAAAAGCTTTATTTAGTACCCGATTTCGCTGGAATTTCAAACAGTGAGTAGTTATAAACCTCCGACTTAAAATTATTTCAGATCGGACTATACTCAGATATAGCTGCCATGTAGACCAATCTGCGGTTAAGGGTCTGAGCCCATAAAAGCTGCATTAATTACCCGATTTTGCCAACATTTTAAACAGTGTGTATTCTAAGCCTCCCAACATCCGAATTTATAAAAAATCTGCGAACATTTATATGGGAGATACATCTAAATCTGAACGGATTTTTACCAAACTATCGAGGAAAGCGGTTTGCACAATTTTGGAAATATTAGTCAATAAATGCTCTTGCAGTGGCTCTAGAAGTGAAAAGTAATAGTAAGAATCATAAGCAATCCTTCCTGCCAAATTTCGAGAAAATCGGTTAACAAGTGGGCACTTCATTGCAATAGTTCCCAAAATCTAGCGAATATATATATGGGAGCTATATCTGAACCGATTTCGAACAAACTCCATAGACATGTGGAAGTCGTCGAAAAAAGCGTTGTACAAAATTTTGGGAAGATTGGTCAATAAATGCGCTTGCAGTGGCTCTAGGAGTGAAAATCGGGCGATATATATTATGAGAGCTATAACTAAATCTAAACCGATTTCTATAATATTCACCTGTAATATCGGAAGGTATAAAAAATCCCTCATACCAAATTTCGAGAAAATCGATTAACAAATGACCATTTTATTGCATTATTAGTGCAAAGCGGACGATCATATATATGGGAGCTATATCCAAATCTGAACCGATTTTTTCCAATTTCAATAGGTTTCGTCTCTACGCGAACAAAAATCTATGTGCCAAATTTGAAGACGACCGGATTAAAATTGCGACTTGTAGCTAAATCGAATCGACGAATCTATCTCTGATTCTCAACGGGTCTATCTATGCATTCCTTCTGGATGCTACAAACAAATTCACTAAGTTATACCCTGTACCACAGTAGTGATGTAGGGTATAAATAGAATTCGACTTAGTCAATCAATCCAACTATGATTTATTTCGGAATTTGAGACGCTTCGTCTTCTATCATGATTAGAAAATGTATGGCTTAAGAACTTTAAACCCTGTTGTTGTAGCTACATTTGTATGTGGAGTTTCTCGTCTAGATTCTATAGGTGTCCAAGGCACCGAGTGGAGCGGGAACATGATGGCCATTAGTTATTTTAAGGCGCCAATAACTCGCCTTTTTATATTGAGCATCATAGGCACTCAATATTTGTGCGAGATCCGGTGCTGCCCGGCCACTCACGGAGACTCTGCGCTCGACACCACTGATTGTCCGCGACTGCAATTACAGTTATTGCGTATGGAGCTTTCCACTATCCGCAACCTGTGGACGCGTCCGGTAGATCGCAACTAAGCTTCTCGTTACAGCCAATCCCCATCCATTGCACATCCTGTAAGGCGGTACTGTCGGATTTGTACTTTCCATAGTACCCGCCAGTATGTTTACCAAATCTTCTCTGGCAGATTTTTTGTCTTCATAATTACACTACTGATGGCAGTATACACATGATTCTGTGCACCTGTTGGAAGTTGTATTTAAGCACGCTCGACAACTCTTTCTATTAGCTGTCATTACACAAAGCATTTTTGTGTAATGACAGATTTTTTGTCTACACAATTACACTATTGCCACGGTATACACATGATTCTGTGCACCTGTTGCAAGTTGTCTTTATGGCTTCGAACGCTAGACAAAGGCAAGTGCTCTAGCTGTTGCCATATTACGTTTGAAGGCTTTAAGGGCCGTACGTAGGTATGTTGTACTTATACCGAATCTACTGCGAAAGCGCCTCTATGATATAAATTCAACATTAACCAAGCTCGGCAACCCTGTCTGTTAGCTGTACTTTTCCCAAAGCATTTGTTTTTGTGTAATGGCAAAATTTTTGTCTACACAATTACACTATTGCCACGGTATACACATGATCCTGTGCATGTGTTGGAAGTTGTATTGATGGCTTTGAACGCTAGAGGACGGCAACGGTTCTCGCTGTTGCCATATTAGGTGTGAAGGCTTTAAGGGCCGTACGAAGGTATGTTGTACTTATACCGAATCTACTGCGAAAGCGCCTCTATGATATAAATTCAACATTAACCAAGCTCGGCAATCCTGTCTGTTAGCTGTACTTTTCCCAAAGCATTTGTTTTTGCGTAATGGCAAAATTTTTGTCTACACAATTACACTATTGCCACGGTATACACATGATTCTGTGCATGTGTTGGAAGTTATATTGATGACTTTGAACGCTAGAGGACGGCAACGTTTCTCGCTGTTGCCATATTAGGTGTGAAGGCTTTAAAGGCCTTACGTTGGTATGTTGTACTTATACCGAATTTATTGCGAAAACGCCTCTATGATATAAATTCAACATTAACCAAGCTCGGCAACCCTGTCTGTCAGCTGTATTTTTCCCAAAGCATGTGTTTTTGTGTAATGGCAAAATTTTTGTCTACACAATTACACTACTGCCATGGTATACACACGATTCGGTGCATCTGTTGGAATTTGTATATGGCTTCGAACGCTAGACAACAGCAAAGGCTCTAGCTGTTACCATATTGGATGTGAAGGTTTTAAGGTTGTACATGTATCGAATTTATTGCGAAAACGCTTTTATAATATAAATACCACATTAACCACGCTCGACAACCCTGTTTATTAGCAGTAATTTTCCCAATGCATGTGTTTATGTGTATTGACAGATTTTTTGTCTACACAATTACACTACTCCCATGGTATACAAATGATTTTGTGCATCTTTCGGAAGTTGTATTGATGGCTTCGAACGCTAGACAGTGACAACGACTCTCGCTGTAGCTCCGTTTGTCCAGGTTCGAATCCCGGCCGTGCTTTACCGATTTTTTTTTTTCATTTTTAAGTTCATTTAATTTTACAATTTTTGTTTGTTTCTCTTTCGAAACGAGCCTCGATTTAACCATTTACCAAACACAAACAAAATTTCCTCCAAAGCATTTTAAACCCCAAAAGATGTCCTTTGTGTTTGAAGATATTTTGCTGTTAAACAACCTAATTTTTTGGGATCTCCTTTTAGTCATACTTACTTCTGATTATCACAAAAACATGAGCAATGGAAAAATGTTGAAACTGTAAAAAGCAGCGTTAAGGCTCCACCATAAACCCACGAAACCAAATATTGGCTGGAATTTTTGGAACGCTCAAATAATTTATTGGCACATATCACTGCGGGAATAATCCAAATACCATGGGTTATAACATTTGCCAGCTTCTCTATCTGTAACCGAGAGAAACAAAACAAAAAAAAAAAAACAAAACTACAGTAATCTGCTGTTGTTATGGACTGAGTGCACTTACCTCTGTTGGTTTGTATGCACAACCAGGCTCTGCCTTTTTATTTTTCCATTTGATATTCTTTAATTGTAGCTTAAATGTGGAATTCGACTTTGTCCATGATTTCCAGAAGTTCGTTAGAAGGTTATCTAAAAATGAGTATTTATTTTGAACTTCTTGTATGACGTTTTTCATAGCGGCCAGTGAAATTTGTCCCTCGCTTTCGTAACCACCAGTCTACTAAATGTGTTAAACTGAAAATCAAACAGAAAAAAGACGTTCAGGGCAGGCATAAAAAGATATGAATGAATTAAAAAGAAACAAACGAAACGAATACAACACAAAACCAAAAAAACACTTGATTCTGCTTTGGGGCGATCATCAATAGTGGAGTAGTAAAATTGCCTACATATGTACATTTAATGAATATACATATGTATTTATTGGTACATATGCTATACATATATATATAAAGCGATAATGCAAAATACTCTTTACAGTGGCCATACATACACTCGCTCTAATGTTTATAATAATGAATTGATAATACATGGTATAGTTGGACGCTCGTATATCACAAACGGCAGTCTACTAATTCATATGAGCCCATAAAAAGAGTACCTGCTATTGCTGTTTATAGGTTCTTTATTTGTGCAAATTTAAGCGTCTTATCTTTTAGTCGTCAGTTGCAAACTAGTAGCCACTGAAATCTATTATCATTTAGATAAGCTAGTCTAGGGGCAATAATAATAGAACTTCGATATGAACAGGTGGCTCTTGTTTTAGTTGTTTTTAAAAGTCCAAACGCCGGTTACCAAGGGATGACATATACAAAAGGATTAACTGCTAAGGATTCTTTAGTTCAATTGAAAAATTTAAGCACCACATGTCAAGATTCGCTAATGCTAGATCTTCGCCACAGTTGTCTCCATTAAAGATCCTGTCCGTTTATCTATCCAAAATACATGGTCTTCCGAGTTTAGGTAATCGATATGCCGGTTGAATGTCTTGAGCTTCAAATGACTCAAAAAGTTAGGAACCTTTTTATATTCTCCACCATAGGATGGGATATTCTACTTTTGTCATTCTGTTTGCAACTCCTTGAAATATTCGTCTAAGACCCCAAAAAGTGCCTATATTCTTGATCGACATGATATTTTAAGTCGATCTAGCCATGTCCGTCCGCCTGTCTGTCGAAAGCACGCTTACTTTCGAAGGAGTAAAGCTGGCCGCTTGCACAATTTTTATTATTTATTTTGCACAAATACTTTATTAGTGTAGATGGATTTGGGATTGTGAATGGGGCATATCGGTCCACGTTTTGATATAGCTGCCATATAAACCGATCTTGGATCTTGACTCCTTGAGCCACTAGAGGGCGCATTTCTTATTCGTTTTGGCTGATGACAGGACGTCAGTCACTTTTGGCGACGTAACCTTGACTGATCCGAAGAGATGCGCCAGGTTGTTCAACCGTCAATTTATAGTGCAAGGCGGAAAGCCGAGCCTATGAACAGCCATCACAATTTACTGTGGGTGAAGTTACGAATGTCATCCGTGGCGCCAAATTATGCAAAGCGTTGGGCTACGACGGAATCTCTACATTGATGTTGAACAATCTGGATTTACCTGGAGTTGAGTATCTTACTACTTTCCTCAACCTGTCTTTAAGCACTCTTATAGTTCCCGATGTCTGGTAAATGGGCAGAGTGATCCCGCTACTGAAGCCTGGAAAGGACCCGAGTTTGGGGGAGTCGTATAAACCGATCTTCCTTCTCTCAGCAGTAGCAAAGACTCTTGAGGCATTACTCTCCCGAGCCTCGTAGGAGAATTTCCCTTTGCCGAGTATCAACATGGATTTCGAAGACTGCATAGCACAGCAACTGCTTTACAAGCCCTCTCCGCACACATTTGCCGTGGCTTCAATTATCCCAGGCCATGTGATAGGACGGGATCACTGGATTTATCGAAGGCATTCGACCCCATGCCAATTCTCATTTGTTTTGGGCTGAAACTTTGCATGTGGTGTTTTGTTATGATTTCCAACTACTGCGCTAAGTATGGTTCAATCTTGAATCTCTTGGGTGCAATTACTATCCGATTTGCCTGAAATTTGGCATCACGTGTTTCGCTATGGCTTCCAATTAGTGCTCTAATTATGGTTCAAATCGGTCCATATCCTGATATAGCTGCCATATAAACCGTTCTTGAATCTTGACTTCTTGAGCCTCTAGAGGGTGCAATTACTATCCGATTTGCCTGAAATTTGGCATCACGTGTTTCGCTATGACTTCCAATTACTGCTCTAAGTATGGTTCAAATCGGTCCATAACCAGATAAAGCTGTTATATAAACCTTTCTGGGATCTGGACTTCTTGAGCCTCCAGAAAGCGCAATTCCTATCTTTTTTGGCTGACATTTGGCAAAACGTGTTTCATTAGGACTTCCAACAACTGCACTAATTATGGTTCCAATCGGTCCGTAACCTGATATAGCTGCCATATAAGCCGAGCTTGAATCTTGACTTCTTGAGCCTCCAGAGGGCGCCATTACTACCCGATTTGACAGAAATTTGACGTGACGTGTACTGACTTCCAACAACTGCGCTAAGTATGGTTCAAATCGGTCCATAACCTGATATTGCTGCCATATAAACTGATTTAGGGTCTTGTTTTTTAAGCTTCTGGAGGGCGCAATTACTATCCGATTTGACAGAAATTTGGCATGACTTCCAACAACTGCGCTAAGTATGGTTATTCAAATGGGTCCATAACCTGATATAAATAGCTGCCACATAAACCGTGCTTGAATCTTGGCTTCCACTTGGCAATGTACACCACACTGCTACAACAACAACAAAATTTGTGAGGTGTTCTGCCATGTTAAATCTTCTATACCAAGTGGAGTCGCTATGCGGCACGCCGTTTGGACTCGGCCTAAAAAAGGAGGCCCCTTATAACTAAGCTTAAACTTTAATTGGACTGCACTCATTGATATGAGAGAAGTATCCGCTGTTCCCTAATGAAATGTTCATGGGAAATGGCCGCGAAATGACAGCCACCTGACGACTACGATATACTTCGCTCGACTGCTCCAATTTTATGAAGAAATTACTCCTTTTCTCTATGGTATAGCGGCACATCGCGGCACATCGCCGGCAATCAGTGATATCGGTTGGAGAGTCTCAATGAGAGCCCTGGCGGCACCGGCTCTTTCTTAAATACTGAGTGCTTGTGATACACGATATGACAAGACTTGTAATTGGCACCATTAAATAATAAATGGCCATAATATTCCCGCAACGATCTGTCCTATAGACCAGAATGAGCTAGCTCAATTTTGAAACTAAATGAGAATCGATACCTCCACATACAAATGTGGCTTTAGTCACAACAACAAGACAGAAAATGGAATGAGCCCGGCACAGGATGACTATGAGCACCACATGGATTGGAACTCTGAGCTCCGATTTATGTGGTGTTCATCGTCATCAGGAGAAGCTCAGCTGAGAGCTACCGGGCTCAACGAAAAGCTATTGGGAATGTTTTGTATACGGAGTTAATGCAATTGCAGTATCGAATAATCAGCGATAGCTAGGGGATAGTCTCAGTAAGAGGCCTGGCGGCACCAGCCTTTGCTTAAATACTGAGTGCCTGTGATGCTCGATATGACAATTCGAGTAATTAGCGCCTTTAAATAACCAATGGCCAAAGCGATCCAGAGGCGATCGTTCTTATGCACCGGAATGAGCTTGCTATCTTAGGGATCTTGACGAGGATCGGTACTTCCACATACAAATGTGGCTACAATCACAACCTAGTCAGAATGAGGTAGATGTGGCCTAGCTAAAGGAGAACAAGGCAACAAGTTCCGAAGCAATTTAAGACCGGCGATACGCTGATCCATATGCATCAACTTGTCTGTCCCATCTGGTTGGAAGAATGAATAGCCAATGATTGGAACATAAGTATACTGTGACCCATACATTAAAAAAGATCTAACTACATGCTGTCCAAGCAATACATTCTGAGCTGTTATCGCAGGGACCATCTAAACCATCACCTCCTCTAGATCAATCGGCATATCAAACAGAACTAGACAACATTCATGCAGACACTGTATCAGATGTAATGAATTGCTAACACGTGAATGAGAACCTTGGAGAACGACTGCCTCTCATTGCACCTGATGAAATTGTCCTCCCCCGTTAAACCAGTGTAGTTCTGGCTCAATTATGATCTATCAGATGCAGCCGCCTCTACTACTACAGAGCAAGGGTTGATGTCAACATGCAGGATGTGTTCTGATTGTGAACTGGGACCACAAGAAACACGTATCTGTTTAACTGCCTAGCCAGAACCACCTGACTCAGACCCAGATCCGTCTGGACGCACTCTATCTTAGTCGCAGACGTCCTGGATCTGGATGGAATAAAATCAAGCAGCCGAGAGATAGAACACAACATACTGCTACAACAACAAGACAGATCCAGCGGCGATCGTTCCTTTGGACCGGATCGAACTCGCTCACCTCTAGAAGCTTGACGAGGATCGCCACCTCCACATGAAAATGTGGTTACAACAAGACATAATGGAACAACTAACAAGGAATAAGACTTTCTTACATTGCATACGCTAAACTTTCATGCGTTTGGTGTGAGACAAACCATTAACCTTTTGCCATTCAATTTGTTCGCCAATTCTTTCAAATCAGCTGTTTTCGATGAATTGCAGAATGAACCGAGTGAACAAAATTAATTATTTAGCCAGAATCAACTATCGATGTGGCCTTAGACTTTGTAAACCCACCGTTACCCAGATATTCACTCCATGCAATTCATATTAAGGATCCAAATGAGACAAATCGAGACTTACCATCTTTTCCCCGACTGCAAGGTCGCTCTCAACAGCTCTATGCGTTCAAAGATATTTCAAGCATAATCTCAGTTTTCAAAATAGCAAATTTGAGCATTCCATTAAGGAACAGAGGCAAACTTCTCCCATTTTAGTGCTGTCCGATTCAAGTTTTAGCTCAACGATAAGGGGCTTCCTTTTTATAGCCGAGTCTGAACGGGCGTGCCGCAGTGCGACATCTATTTGTGGAGAAGTTTTTTTACAAGGCATAGTACCTCACAAACGTCGCCAGCATTAGGAGGGAAAACCCCCGCTGAAAAATTTTTCTGGTGTTCTTGCCAGGACTCGAACCAAGGCAAAGGCGGACATGGTAACCACTGCGCTACGTTGACTTGACCAAAAGTGAGTTTGGTGTCCCTATAAATTGATGGCTTTGCAAGATGATGCATGCTGATACACGTTTCTTAGTTCGAAAAAGCATGAACCTCTCTGAATCGTTCCATAACAAACGAGATTTCAAAGTGAACAACAGTTTTAAGGTGTGATCTCTTTAATATACTGCTGGCCATGGCCATGGCGCGCTATAAACAAATGAACACATGCTGGCCGCTCAAACTGCCAAAACCGATATTGTGAGCCGGTTGTTGTTATTGTAGCAGTGTGTTGTACAGCGAGGCGGCAGCTCTTACAGATAAGGGATTCCATCGGGTCAATCCGGTACGTACAACCGGCTGCCAAGGGTCGGTCTTCGGTAGCAGACAAAAATTACACTATACAAAGCACTTGTGCTATTAATTTTGTTGTAGAATTTGCCTCCCAAATTGATTCTTAAGTCCCCAAAGTGTTCAGATCTTTTTTTTATTTGGCCATAACATGATGCAAAGAAACTTGCTAAATTTTGCACATTCAACACACTATATTCAATGATTAATTACTCATCACCCTACATAATTTTAATATAAAGATACAGATGGCCAGCTTACACACGTTTTCTATTAAAGGGAAATGTACACAAGTATTTTTTGATTTCCCGAACAGTGAGTGGGGTCCTGTATAATTAAATTATGATATTTCCTCTAACACACAAATAAAACATGGCCCAAATGGCTGACACCAAATCGAGACATATGACCATTGAGAGGGTGGGTGGTTTGGTTGAGATTATTGTGGTCGTTGACAGGTGCTGAAACACTCTCATAACACTATAAGAAGCAACATAGTATATTAAAATATGTATGTATATAAAGCCATCTATAATATACAGTAGGTACTATGTTGGAATTTCTCAACATTGTAGAGGGATTTACACAAACAAACCGTATTGAGCTAAATCAACTTAAGTACTATGCACTTCACAATAGCTTCAATCAAACAAAGAGCACTAGGATGTCTTGTTCTTCACTTCCGCCACTGTGTTGTTTCTAACGAAGCCCTACACATGGTTATCCTTGTTAAATTTCTATTTCTGGCTACGTATATTAAATTTCTTTCTTCGATTTCGTCATTATCCGTTTAGTGCTATTATATCACAGCATAGCATTTATTCACAAATCACAGTTTTTTTTCTGATTTCTATCAACAATTTAGTTTATAACATTGTTGTATGCAAAATGCGGAAGTGATTCTTACAATTACCGTTACTTCATTTTACTCTGGTTTTTCACTAACTCTTAAACAAAACAAAAGCGCCAATTTATGTGGTTCTTTCACTCTCCACCAGGACTGGCCTATTGTGTAGTTTGTGGGTTGTTTTGGACTTTAATTGAAATGGCAGAGTACGACTCTATATGCCAGGTTGTACTTCCGAAGTTGGTGTCCCCACCAACTGTATATAAAAACACGTGTAATAAAATTACAGAATTAAAAACAATGTACAGTTATAACTGTACTGAGTATAACGATGACTATGCACCGAATCCCGAAGCGTCCACTTCAGACGAATTCTAAATGCAAAGTGGGTTGTTTTGTATTTATCAATTTGACGATCAATAAATCCAGTAAATAATAAATAATCAACCACACATAGCCAATCAGAGGACAAAGACGAGGCTTTTTGTCGACGACGGCGGTTTGCCAAAATCTTGAGTGATGGCGGCGGCTTGTCGGCTGAGCCGATTCAAAACGGCGGCGCTATGAATTAAGCCGCTATTACACGGCATGTGGAGGCCACCGTAGCGCAGAGGTTAGCATGTCCGCCTATGACGCTGAACGCCTGGGTTCGAATCGTGGCGAGCCCATCAGAAAAATTTTTTGCAGTGGTTTTCCATTTGTAAGGTATCATGCCATATTATTATGAGGTACTATGCTATGTAAAACTTCTCTCGAAAGAGATGTCGCACTGCGGCACGCCGTTCGTTATGTCAGGCATAGCAAGATATATTCATTTAAAGGTGGTGGCAGTTGCCCAACAACAAAATGTTGAGTGCACCATATGTCAAAATCAGTGATTAGTGCAACTCTGATTCTGTGTATGTTACTGGTTCGTGCCATTTTTCGTTGTATGTGTGTTTTATGGATCTTAACTACAATACACACCCACACAACCAAAGCTTGTTGAAAGATAGTGCACTTTGCGAGAAAAAATTGTACTCAGCTGTTTACGGTTCACTACCTGGTAATTATGTCACGAGGCATAGCACCACAAAAAGTAGTTTAAAGTCGTAAAATCGCATGATCTGATCTTGGAGGCCAATTGGCCGGACCCAAACTTATAATAAAATGTTCACCGAACTCGCCTCTCAATAAGTCCATTATTAAGCGTGCTATGTGGCATGTGGCATCGTCTTGTTGAAACCACATGTTATGCAAGCCAAGCTCTTGCATTTGTGGGATATTATCTCACGGTAGCGCGTAACGATTCGCATCATCTTCGAAACTGAAGTTGTTTGACACGAAACATGCGTGCGTTGTTTAAAACAGTGTTGCCAAAAAGATAATAGCTAAAAAATCACCCTTTATTTGACCCAGTTTGCTTTATCATTTTCGCCTAAAATATGTCCAATTCGATGTTTGATATTACAATTGTTTTGTTCGATTAAACAAGGAGACACAAATTTTACATACAATCGAATGTAAGGCAAATAAAAATCTTTTTCAATCTAATAGTTAACGCTATATGATTTGTTTTTTGGACAAACAAAATGTTTCAAATAAATGTGTCTAATATGAATACAAAATCAAGAATGTATGAATTAGACATATTTTCGACGAAAATGATAAAACAAGCTGGGTCAAATATTTGACAAATCTGAACGTACCTTAGGTCGGTTGCGACGCACCGCCGGCTGACATCGGCTCGGCTTTGTACTCTGCAGCCAATACCAAAAGAAGTAGGGATGGAAAAGTAAAAGCGATATACATATATCGATGTCTGTTGGCATTTATCGATATGCGTATGTTTTTAACTGGGTGTTCCTTTTATTTTACAAAATTAAAACGGATGGATTAATACATTTTAGGATTTGGTCTGGTGGATCTGATGGATAGTTTAAGATTACTGAAACAGATAACAACATTTCTTCTTTCAAGAAAGCAATGGTCAGCAGAATTTCCGTTTTTTATTTAGAATTATCGTTTTTTACCCAACACGATTTTTCTCTTGCAGGTTTTGAACTTCCAAACAAGTTTGTTAAAACCACATTTACAATAGAGCCCAAATCTATTTAATTTGAGATAATCTCCAAAAGCCGTTTACATTACGATTCAAGTGATTTGTATTGGGTTGCCCAAAAAGTAATTGCGGATTTTTTAAAAGAAAGTAAATGCATTTTCAATAAAACTTAGAATGAACTTTAATCAAATATACTTTTTTTACACTTTTTTTCTAAAGCAAGCTAAAAGTTACAGCTGATAACTGACAGAAGAAAGAATGCAATTACAGAGTCACAAGCTGTGAAAAAATTTGTCAACGCCGACTATATGAAAAATCTGCAATTACTTTTTGGGCAACCCAATATTTGTAAACAGGGATGTTTTTGACAGCGTTTTTATTGGGATCAGCATTTTTATTGCGTTCACGGGCTAATTATTAGTGATGCAATCTAAAAAAACAAACCCAACACCCGACGCTACTTGTGACAAAAACAAATGCATATGTTCTTAATGAATTGCAGTTTTTTTTAATAATTGTTAAACAAATAAGTTTCATAATATCGTGAGCCGATTGTCACAAAACCGAAACATAAAAAATTTTCTTCCGCACTAGCAATAAAATGCCATAGGGTTGCCAAAAGAAAAATAACGCACTTTAGTTATTGAGTTGCTATTGTAGGTTTTTGCTAAATTGGGTTTATTGTACAATAACCACTTAATAACTATTTTGCACTTCAACGCTTCATTAATAAATTTGTGCATATTTTCAATTAAATGTTAATTGATCCAATTGAAATATTAATTGGATATTTCGAAAATTGCAATAATTTTTTAATTAGATCAATTAATAAATTAATCGAAAATTTCAAAATTTTTCAATCATTATTTGAATTGAATATGTAATTTTTTTAATTGAAAATTTTTTTCAATTATCTTTCTCAAAAACTTTGATTGATATTATCATTTTATTTTTTTCTGTGTATTCGAACTTGTGGCGTCCCAACAGAAATGGTAACAGAATACCAACCCTTCAAATCTGCAAATTTCTAAAGTAAAGAAGCGGTAACTCTGGTAGCCCTGAACCTTACCATTCTTTTTTTGTCCTTTATTTATTGAGTCATATATTTAGTCAAGTGCGAAGAGAGCTAATGATCGGTCGTTAAAGTGCATATGCACTTTCGGGTTCGTTCTGTGGCAAAAATACAAAAAATAAATTTGTTAATTACATAGTTTTTGATTAACGTTGTCAGAATTAAAACTCAACCGCTTGGAATTCGTATTTTTTTACTCGTCTATGAAGTTTTCTGCTATCTTGCCACTGTAAACGGTTGCACAAATGTCGGGAAAAATTGTTTTAGTGTGTAATACAGTTGTCGTCCTCAATAATTGTTACATTTGCGAAATACAAACAAAGTGAAAATATTCTTATAAATAGTTTGTTAAAGTAAACTGAGTTTACCATAGTGAACCCCTGCATTAATTTCTTGGTCGCGTGATTTGTATAACGGTATATTCTTGCATTTTACCCATATCAAAGTTCATAGTGTCCTCACTCCAGTGTGTTTATGTTGTGTTCTGCGAGAGCCTCGCGATTTTGAAATTAGACTATGTTCATTGATTTTGCTGTGTTTTGTGGTTGCTAATGCTGCTCTCTCTCTCTCTCTCTCTTGCAAAGAAAGAAATCTCACATTAATGCAAAATTGTTGTTGTAATGTATGACGACACAAAATCGACAAGTGTTAAGTGATTTTGCGGTAGTGTTAACTTTTGTCGAACTTCTTAAATCAATTTCAATAGAAATAGGCAAGAAATAAGCAAGAATTTGCCAATAAATAAATGATTATTTATGGGATTGTGAAATTTTCAATGAAATTTTGCAGAAGTGCGTGTTATGATTATTTATGGCATTGTGAAATTGTTAATGAAATTTTGCAAAAGTGCGTGTTAGCAAACATACATACAGCGGTCAAAAAAAGTATTCATCATTAGCAAAATTGATAATAAATTCACTTATTTTGGGTAATTGAAGAAAATTTAAAGAAAACAAATAATGCAGTTTTATGCAATAGTTTATTTTTCGTAATATGTTTTAAAATAAATTAAAAAAATAAATTTAATTAGCGCAAAAAATGCAATTTTATATAATAACACCAAAAACAGAACAAAAAAAGTATTCATCATTGATGTGCTATCATCAAAGTCAAATTCAAATATTATTTGGGAATCCCCCTTTTCTGTTTTATTTAGTAAAGGAGGCTTTGCCCTTGACAGCAAATATTTAATTTCATTGAAAATATAGTTTTTGTCAAAATGGGTCGTAAGCAAAACGAGGTTTCTGATGAGGTAAAAGTTTTGATAATAAAACACCACAGGAATGGTTTAACTCAAAAAACTATCAGTGAAATATTAAATAGACCACGATCTACTATACAATCCATCATCAGAAAGTGGACAGAAACGAAAACTGTTGACAATAAACCAAGATCTGGTCGACCAAAAGCACTTTCAGTTGGAGATGTGCGTTGGCTAGTGCGGCAAGTTCAGAAAACTCCGAAGACAAATGCGACCATTCTTCGTAAAAACACTATGGAATATTTAGGGAAGGAAGTTACTACACAAACAATTCGAAATACACTCAAAAGGCATAGTTACAGAGGAAGAACTGCACGTAAGAAGCCCTTTATAAATAAAATAAACCGAGTGAAAAGGCTAAACTTCGCAAAAATGTATGTAAAACAGCCCGAATCATTTTGGAAAACAGTCATTTTTGCAGACGAGAGCAAGTTTAATCTTTTTGGGTGCGATGGAAAGGTCATAGTGTACAGAAAACCAAATACAGAGCTTGAAGAACGAAACACAGTTGCTACTGTAAAACATGGTGGAGGTGGTTTAATGGTTTGGGGGTGTATGGCGGCTTCAGGAGCGGGAAATCTTGAAATTATTAATGGAGTAATGGATCATAAGTATTACATTGACATTTTAAAGAGGAATTTAAAAGATAGTGCTGTAAAACTTGGGCTTGGTAATAACTTTCAATATTATCAAGATAATGACCCCAAACATTCTGCTTTAAATACCAAGATGTGGATGCTGTATAACTGCCCCAAAGTCATTAAAACTCCTCCTCAAAGTCCCGACTTGAACCCAATTGAACATCTTTGGGAACATCTCGAACGCAAATTGAGAACGCGCAATTTTTCGAGCAAGAGTCAAATGCAACAGGTGATAATGGAGGAATGGACTAATATAGACCAAAATATAACCGCTAAATTAGTCCAATCGATGTCAAACCGTTTAAAAGAAGTTATAAGACGCGGTGGTCGAATAACAAAGTATTAATTTTTTTAAATTATGTTATTTATTTTTTTGTTTTTTTGCAATGATGAATACTTTTTTTGTTTAATTTTTTGTGTTCAGCTGTAAAATGGCCCTTTTTGTTCCAATAAATACTATTTTTTTCTTTAAAAACAATGAAATTGTGTACATATATATCACACAAGCACTACTGCATCATTAGTTTAATATGTTTTTAATCCAATTGTCTTTTGTAGACTTATTAAAAAAAAAACATTGAATGATGAATACTTTTTTTGACCGCTGTACTAAAGAAGAGCATAACTCACTATTCGTTGGAAACGTCATAAGTTTTCGTTCTCAAATCGTGGACACATACATATGTAGATCTAAAGATTAATTGCAAAGTGACGAAAGGTGCGCAAACAGCTGTGAAATAGATTTGTAAAGCAGCTTCAAGCCAGGTAAAGATTTTAAAACATATTCTTTAATTATTATTATTATAAAATATATTTTGTAATTAATCAAATGTTGAAAAATGTAGGCTGCTAAAGGACAGTTTACAGGAAAAACACGCAAAAATATTCTTTAGCTCAAACTTACAACGTTATTGCAAAGATCGCGTGATTTATTTACAAATTTGAGGTGTTTTTCGAAAAAAAAAATTGTCTACACCGATTTTTTCATGAATTAGAAGCTATAAAATACTTGCAGCACGATCTTTATTTGACAGAATTGTTCGCCTGCGTTACTGGGCACTCCTTTTGAGTCTAAACGCAATCAACGAGTCGACTCATATAACATACATACATACATTTTATATGGCAAACAAAAAATTGCTGACGCTGGCGTCATAGGCCAGCGGCATGAACAGTGATGCCAACAATTTACTAGCAAAAAGCGTAACCAAAATTGTAGAAAGCGTAAAATCGAATAAAATTTTGTGTAAAAAAGAGTAAAAAAGCATTAACTTAAATTTTTGGAAATATTCGAAAATTCTTATCTATAAATATCAATTTGTGCTTGTTTGTCGGTTTGTTTGTTTGCTTGTGTGTTCCTTATAGACTCAAAAACGGCTGAACCGATTTTCTTGAAATTTTCACAGATGGTGCATAATGATCCCGTGTTGAAAATAGGGTACTACATTTGTTGATATCTGAAGGGGAGCGGACCCTCCCCCTTACCCGATTTAAGCGAAATTTTGGGTGCTCTCTAACAGTAAACTAAAAATAAAAATTTGGTATCCAAATTTCGGATGCAGTTCGGGGCAGCCCCAACCCCAAAACCTACCAAATATATATATATAGACCAATCATGACAATATGGAACTCAAATGATAGGTATTTAAGAGTAGAAAACGTTTCTGGGGGTGCACCCCTTCCACAAAACACCCCCCAAACAGGATTTATTTACTGATCATGGCAATATGGGGCTCGAATAAAAGGCATTTAAGTGTAGAATACGAATCTTATATCCAAATGTGGGACCAAGTGTATGGAGGGCTACCCCTTCCAAAAACAACCCCCAAAGAGGACAAATTTACTACAATAGCAATATGGGGCTCAAATGAAAGGTCTTTGGGAGTAAAGCACGAATCTGATATTAATATTCGGGAAAAAGTGTGTATGGGGCCACCCCTCCCCCATAAGACCACGCATATAGGGCATATTTGCTGACCATTCCAATATGGGTCTGTAATAAGAAGTATTTTAGAGTAGAACACTAATCCGATATATATTTTCAAGGCCAAGTCACAGAACGGCCGCCCCATCCTCCAAATCACCCCCGAAGCGGGTCATGTTCGCCGACTATGGAAATATGGGGCTCAAATGAAAGGTATTTGGGAGTAGACCACGAATCTGATATCAAAATTCGGGGCCAACTGCCTGGGGGACGTCCCATCCCCATAACAACGCCCAAATAGGACGTATTGCTCACCATGACAATTTGGGGTCTTAAAGGGAGTGGATCTCGATATTTATAGTTTTAAGGCCTATACCCTAAACCGGACATATTTGTTGACTTTTGCAATAAGGGGTTAAATAGAAGGTATTTGAGATGTTTGGGGAACCACCCCACTCCACAAAACACCCCTAAATCGGGCATATTTACCAACCACATCAATGTGGGGCTAAAATGAATGGTATTGGGGGTTTACCCCTTGCCTAAAACACCCCACAAGCAACAATTATTTACTGACCATCGCAATATGGGGCTTAGATAAAGGTATTTGGGTGTAGAATACGAATCAGATATTCAAATGTGCACCGATATCAGATATTTGGAGCACCGCACCTCTTTTCTCCTCTCTCTCTTTTAAGGCAAACAAAGAATATTGAATAAAAACTGTTATGCTATTGGAGTTATATCATATATAGCTATATCATATAAATATATATGAGTGCTGAACATTGTAGAAGTCATTGTGTAATATTTTAGTTCATTCGGATAAGAATTGCGCCTTGTAGGGGCTCAAGAAGTAAAATCGGGAGATAGGTTTATATGGGAGCTGTATCAAGCTATTGATCGATTCAGATCATATTAGACACGTATATTGAAGGTCATGGAAAGGCCGTTGTAAAAATTTCTGCCAAATCGGATGAGAATTGCGCCTTCTAGAGGCTCAAGGAGTCAAAATGCCAGATTGGTTATATGGCATCTATAGCAGATTATGCACCAATTGGAAATGTGCTAAGTATTGCGCCATACTTAGCACATTTATTGGAAGCCTTAACAAAACACCTCATACAAAATTTCAGCCAAATCGGATGAGAATTGCGCGCTCTATTGGCTCAAGAAATCAAGATCCTAGATCGGTTTATATGACAGCTATACCAGATTATAAACCGATTTGAATTATACTTAACACAGTTATTGAAAGTGATGCCAAAACACTACGTGCAAAATTTCAGTCAAATCGGACGAGAATTGCGCCCTCTAGAGGCTCAAGAAGTCAAGACCCAAGATCGGTTTATATGGCAGCAATATCAAAACATAGACCGATTTGAACCATACTTAGCACAGTTGTTGGAAGTGTTACCAAAATACCACGTGCAAAATTTCAGTAAAATCGAACGAGAATTGCGCCCTCTAGAGACTCAAGAAGTCAAGACCTAACATCGGTTTATATGGCAGCTATATCAAAACATAAACCGATTTGAACCATACTTAGCACAGTTGTTGGAAATGACACCAAAATACCACGTGCAAGACCCAAGATCGGTTTATATGGCAGCTATATCAAAACATAAACCGATTTGGCCCATTTCAAATTCCAAACGATCTACACTAATCAGAAGTATTTGTGCAAAATTTCAAGCGGCTAGTTTTACTCCTTCAAAAGTTAGCGTGATTTGGCTGAAATTTAGCATGAGGTGTTTTGGTATGACTTCCAACAACTGTGTTAAGTATGGTTTAAATCGATCCATGACCTGATATAGCTGGTATTTAAACCGATCTGGGATCTTTGCCTCTCATGTGAGGGGCAAATAAAAACTAACAGCTACTGCTCAAAGGCCAGGTTCTACTGTTTCGCTGAGGGACTTGTAGAATATGATGCCGTTAATACAAAGCCTAAAAATGTAAAAACAAATTAGCAATTAACTGCAAATAAAAAAAAAATAAAAAACTGTTACATCCTGGTTAACACTCCAGTTGTCTCATTCCCTGACTGAACCGCGAACCAGAAAACCCTGATAGCTTTCACCATAAAGTGTTAAGATGCAAAGGCATTGATTTCGAGGTAGTCCGCCTGAAAGTACATCCGTCCACAAGACAACTTGTCGCCATTTTTTCTAGCAACTTCTCCTGATCTAATCTGAACCAATTCATATAAACAAAAGTTCAAGGAAAAGACGGTTACCTCCAAACGAAACGACAAAACGCAAACGAAATAACGCTCCTGATACATACTCCGCCGGGCCGCATTTTCCCTGCTGTCAGACCGCATCATTAGGCCCAACATAAACAATAAATGGCAAGCTCCATGCTTTACTCGTATTTAGACGGCTAATTTTATGCGCCCTTAATGAAATTCGTAAAAGTAGAGATAAAGCGATCACCCACCATGATGAAGAAGTGATCCGCGTAAGCAACAACCCTTAATTTTTCCTCCTCAAAAGATTTGAGAATCCCTTTTAAAAACCTCTTGTCATCCGTTAGTGATGTGTTAATAATCCTGCCCTTCTGTATTGAATCAATCTAACTCGCTAGAAGAAGGAGAATCAGAGATTCATGTATGGTCTTCGATCTGACGTTATTAAAACCCCTTCTATGTCCAAGGTGAAGTCTAGTGCTGCTCCTTAAAATCATCTAAAGAAGAAAAACTAGGCCCATGGCTTAAAAAGGATTGCAAACGACGAATAGTTCCGATAATAGGCGACTGCAATCATTGAGCTCACGCTGTTTAGAATGATGGGAAAACTACAAGCATTAACTTTCTGTAACGGAAAGTTAAAATCCCATGTTATATATCCAGTTAACGAGCTACAATCATTTTAAGTTCATCAGTCAAAATGGTGGATTTTTGCCAAAAAATGCCAAAAGAATATTTTTAAAAAAGTTAGGTTAGGGTTAGGTGGAGTGCCAGTCCATTACAGACTCACATAGACAATCTTGTACTTGTTTAAGTCACGGTCTACACGCTCCATTGATTTATTTCACAAATTGCAGAGCCTTCTCGCTTTCTTTCTAAACTGTCTCAAGTCTTGTTCTACCAAACAGGTTGCGATCTCTTACCCATATAGGTTAGAAGACAGTTTTCTTCATAACTACTCAAAATGGCAAGACTGGTGCCGTTAGTCTTTCTGGCATTCCTGTAACCTGACCTCCCATTTTATGCTAAACTAACTTTTATTAGCCAAAACAATTATTGTCGGCTGGTATTACCGAGGGATTCTTGATATCAGAAAGCTGCTTGGGAATTTATACAAATTATTAGCTATTAGACTTCTTGTTTGCATACTGCAGTCTGCACATCTGCGAAAGATCTCATGTTCAGTTCATGTTTTTAGTCTAAAGATAAGAAGCCCTATTTTATAGCTTAGTATATCATCTAATCAGATCATAATCTCAGAATCTTGCAAACGGAAGATCAGCTATCGTTATGGATATATAAAAAATATATATTGAGATTGTTTTTAGAAATCAGTTGTGTTTTATTTCTAATATCACTTTAAAAGTATTCATTTGTTCATTAAATATTTTTGTTTTTTTTCAATTTTATACGCTTAAAATATGTTGTTGTTTGTGTTTTTTTTTTGTAATGTGTACATATGTAGTGTATAAATTTATTTGTTAAAACCTTTAAATTAATGATTTGCTGATAAACTGCAAGGATTTTGCTAAAGGTAATGTGTGTTGAATGACTTATGGACTAAAACAATGAATTCTACAGCGCTGGCAAGTATAGGCGGGATGGATCCGATTCGAAGGTTTGTCTATTAGAAAAATTAAAGAATTTAAACGTAAACATGGGTTTAATTTCATCTTTGAAATTAATACTTACGCTGGTGGCTGATAGTCGTAACCATCACCGCCATAGCTGTAGTCATCGCCGCTTTGGCCACTGCCCCTTGTTGAGGAAGTTGATGCTGAGGAATCGAGATCAGCATCTAAATCTTGCTTCAAGAACTGGAAGCGATTTCTCTTGTCATCAAAGCCAAATTTGTTATTTAAAGCTCCCAAGCCTGCATTAAGGGGCTGAGGTCTAAAATGAGGAGATAATTTGTATAATGGAGAAGACCATTGCTTTTTTCTTGAAAATAAATGTCTTACTCTGGAATGTCCAAGTCAAGTTCAGTAATGGGATGGTAACCGAATTCGTCAGCGGTGTATCTGGTTCTGTAACGTTTGCCATCGGCACCAGTAAATGAGTAGGAACCACTGACAACAAAAGTTTTGTCATCCTTCAATTTACCCACACTAGATACTTCAATGCCGTTCTGGGTTTTCAATCTGAAAAAGTATTGGAGTAGTTGCATTTTAATTCATTTTGTTGGTTTTCGTAAAGGATTTCTTACTCCAATTTGAATTTTTTATTGCCGCTCAGATTTTGCAATTTATCCACTTTGGCCTTCATGACATCGCCATTGAATATAATAGCTGGCTTTTCATCATCAATATCCTCGGGTAGGGAATAGACGTCAGAAGGATCATATTTGAATAAATCCAATTTATCTGTCAGACTTTTAACATCAGCGGAAACATACACCACCGCGCACAATAGAATGATCTGTAAGAATAAAACAAAACACAATAATGAGTAATGAAATTCAGGGATATGGAAAAATAGGTATTGATAATAGAAATTGAAAATATTTTGAAATTAACTTAGAACTCCTTAAAATATTAAAAAAGTTTGTAGTGTACTTTTGCAAGTATTTTAAGCTAACTTTAGAGAGGCCTCTAGTTCCACCAACTTATTTTTGAATTGATTAAAATTATATCTTCTTTTACACAAGATGTAATATGTACCATTTTGCGTCAACTACTTCTTCTTAGATAATAGATTTTATTTGCGTAGTATTCAAAAAAGGAGTCGCGAAAAACATGGGCTTCCAGCTGTGAAAAACAAACATAGTACAGCCATAACTCAGAAAAAATATTTAGAAAAACTAGTAATAAGCGTAAAAATCGTTTTTTCACCGCCATACATTTCCTATTCTATTAAGTGTATTGTAGATAAGAAGTCCCTAGTACCACCTACACATTTTTGATTGGAATAACCTATTTCATCTTACACAAGTCGTAAGGTACCATTTTTATGCCAATTAACAGGAAATTTGATGATCGCAGCCAACACGCAATTATCAAGGTCTTTATGTTTAAAAATAGGTATAACCAACGAAGAGTTCAGATAATAGGTTGGTGCGATCATTGCCCACACGCTGTATTTCATTGAGGAGAGTTCACATTAGATATCCAGTTAAAAATTGCCTGTCATTTTAAGTTAATCAAGTAAAATGCATAAATTTCGAAGAAATTTTCCAAGATAACTAGTCTCTACTTCCACCTTATCGCTTTACACAAGACGTAATAGGTATCATTTTTCTGCCAATTAACTCAAGAAATTTAATATCAAATAAAAATGAAAATAAATTTTAGTTTTCTTTTTTGCTCACGTTGTAATTTACAGCGCCCAAAAATAGGTCGTAGTCATCAGACAAAGGATGATGTAAGTGTTTAAAAAATAAGTATGACTTTCCAGGGTTAATGGCTAAAATGCTTACAAGCAACGAATAGTTCCGATAATAGGTGGTTGCGAACATTGATCATACACACGCTGTATATATTTTTAGAATGAAGGGACAGCTGGACGTGTGCCATATTTGTATGGGAAAGCTAACCAATAATGAAACATATTAATTAAAATGGTGGCTTCTACTGAATCTTCAGAGCTTAGCGACGGAAGAAAACACACATTTATACTTCTCTTAGCAAGAATACAGACTCTGTGTCTACCATTACCCGCACCCTTGAGTAGTTTAAACCCAGGAATTCTTAGTCCACGAACCATTGCTCCATCAGAAGGACCTTTAGTGGCCTTACAATTGTGGATATTCATCTGCATAAAATGTGCGATAGTCAGGATTCAGAATTTCCACCACTGTTGCGTTAGGGCCGGGGGAATTTGAGTCTCCTCCAGACTTTGGAGTAAGTCAAAAAAATCTTTTTTTAATATCTAGTTAAGGAGTTAAAGTAATTTTCAGTTATTCAATCGAAATCAAGCTCCGCGAATTTTATCAAAAATTTTATCTATGGTCAAGTAACCATTAAATCCATATCTTATAGAAAAAATGAAGGATTTGAGAATGTTATCGAAAATAATCCTTAAGAGAACTTTTAAAAACCTATTCAAGGTGAAGGTTACGATTCAGTCAACTGCAGGCCTTTTTTTCACCTGAAGCTTTTATAGGAGAAATTGCTTAATTAAAGCAAACATGCCATTTTAAAGATTTGATAGCTTATTTAGGGAAAATCCAATTGGCTTGATATCATATAAGAGAATTTCTTTTTTTTTTGATGATTTTTATACATATTTTGCTCTAAGTCAACAACATTTAGTTTGAATAAATTCATTCTACTCTTTGCTTAGTGCAAAACGAAGCTGAGCATAATATCCGGGTTCAAAAGTATAATAAATTAATAATTCCTCAATCAATTATAATTTCGCACAACAATTTATGAAAGTTTCATATACATATGTTTATAATTTCATAAAAAGTCATAACAGGTCTAACTAGTTTGCCAGCGGGCAGCAAACTCCATACATATCAGTACATACATATGGATAAGATGAAATCAAAACCCGACCAATCGAGGCGAGTTAGGAATTAGGCTCCGAGCTTAGATGAATAGACGAACTTTGAATGAATAGAAGCCATTTGAAATTTATATTTATTAAGCCTAATTATAATTTATCGTTTCGATATTTGGCTTGTTAGGTAATAACATTAAATTTCTCCATACTTAGCGATTCTTTATACAGATAAGCAATAAACGGGCTAAATTCGCCGGTTATTCAAACTGATGTCTAAGCGAAATGAACAACTCGTTCTAGCTGCCAGCGTTTAGCTGCGAGCATTTAGCTACCAGCAATAAAGTGTGCCTAAAACTTGTATCATGTATAATCCTTTTGAAGTATTGTTCTAAAAATCTGTAGAAAAAAACAAATTTTAAAAAGATTTTAATAATTATATTCTTCTAAGCTATTCTTAACCGGCGTAAGGGGAAATATCTTATACAGAACGGCCAGTAAAGTTCAAGCATATAAGGTTCTGGTCCATGAAATTTCTGGGGTCTTTACCTAAAGAGATTATCAAGAGAAATAGAGAGGCAGAAAGAACTGGACCATGTGCAACGTCTGTAATCATAATATTGGTAGCTATGGTATATATTGCTAGAAAGCCATAGGACTCTAAACGTCTAACGAAACAAAAGGTATTAGGAGTCTACTGAACTTTCCAACAACTTACACAACTCTGTGATTATAATTAAAATATAAACTCCTTATATTCTTTACTCCTTAATCTTGCAACTTTCCAACAACTTACTATCTCACACGACAGGAGCAAACTTCTCACATATCAATGAGTGCAGTTCGATTAAAGTTTAAGCTCAATGGTAAGGGGCCTTCTTTTTATAGCCGAGTCCGAACGGCGTGCCGCAGTGCGTCACCTCTTTGGAGAGAAGTTTTATATGGCATAGTACCTCACATATGTTGCCAGCATTAGAAGGGCAAAACCACCGTCGAAAATTTTTTTCTGATGGTCTCGGTGGCCTCCCATTGATAGAGAGTAATTCTCCCAAATTTCCTTAATACCAAAGTTGTGGAAAAAATTGCATTTGTTTTGCATAACCATTGGTGAGAAAAATATGCACCAAAATCGGTTTTAAGTAATATGTGTTTAAAAAAAGGCAATCCATAGAAGATATCCTTCTAGGAATGTGTTTCTGCCTATACATTTTGTCTATGAATGTCCCTCATCATGGCCAAAAATAAAATATTTGGTCATTATCCTAATTTCGAAATCTATTTTATTGAAATCAATTCTCACACGCCCACTTTAAAACTGGAGGATGGATAAAAATGTCATTGCATAAAATACAGGTTTAAGCTCTAAAAATGGTAGACGGTAAAATACGGGTTTTAATGTATTAGATATGTACAATCTTCTTTTTTGCTCTTATTTATCCACCGCCATATTTCGAATATCCCCATCGTCACCCCTAATACCTGCAGTGGTCTAATACTCGTAGAGCGAAACAAAGAAAATTAATGAATTTTTATTTAATGAAATAAATGAATATCGATTTGTCTAATTGTTCTTCCGTAATATCCAAGTTTTTGTTAACGGTCTGCGTATTCCCATTTGAAGATGAACTTGTCCAGCCTGTTCGGGGCCATGTGATGGCAACAAGCCATGGTCTAACATCAGTAATTGATGCGAAATAAAGCTAAACTGGAAATTTGGCCGACAATCTCCCGCTTTATTTTGAAACTAGGCACCAAAGACATTTCGCAATTTATTAAGCTGATGGGAATGGCCATAAAGACAGCACCTAACACCAAGAACATATCTCTGAATAAAACTTGTACGAAAAGTTATTGATACTTAAGTCTGGTGACGCCTGTGTCCATTCATCGTAAATGACATCACGTTGACAGGGATTGAGTGATCAGCCGAAGAAAGTGATAATTCACCTCTTTCACAAAGAGCCGCTATTGATGGGTATCATACAAATTTTAAATTGAAACTGAAATCACTATATTGATTTATTGGCTTATTCAAATGCCAATACATGAAATTGAGTTATTAATTACTGAAGCATTAAATTGAAGACTTTAGATGATGATGAGTAAGAAAAAAAAAAGAAATGGAAATAACCAGAAAAAAGTCATACGGAGACACAAGCATTTTAAGTTTTATGAAATAATATTAATATTGTATTGATCGCTTATTAATTATAGCCCTTGCAATATGCAGAGATCTATTGAAACTGAATATGTGGCCCATGTACCTATTCAAATGTCTAAACATATGATTAAAAATATTTGAAACTGATTCATTAATTTAAAGATCTTTGATGAAGGCATTGCTTATGGTAAGAAATATTCTATGGTGATAATTAAAAGCGAAATAACATAATAAGAGGTTCTTTATTGGTCCAACTGTGATAACAGTAAAATTAGTTGGCGCTTTATGTGGTATTCATCGCCAATATCTACCATTTGCATATAAATTTTAGAATTTTAAGATTTTGTTTATTATATTTTGTTTTGAATACGTACATGCATACATACATATTCAATTAAGGCAAACGATTGGGAATACATTCGTGTGATATATTGCGTGATGTTGGCTTTTAGTCCATATTTAGTTCCGATAACTTAATTTCTTTCAAATACCCAGTACATTTACTTCCTGTACATAAATTGTGATTTTTTTTCTGCATAGGAAATAATGTGGGTTGAGCATAAAATGGAGGTTATTTCCACAAGCGCCTACATTAGAGCCAAATTCACACCAAAGTTCAAATATAAAACACAATAACCACTACTTTGCTTGCTCTTATTGAAATTTGATACAACAAAATCATATCTATGGCGGCGATTGTAGGAGAATTTTACTCAAAAAAAAACTTGATTAATGAGCAAATGTGCATAATCAAACACAAAATAAGAAATGTTGAGTTTGATTTATTGAAGCCTTTCAATTGAATTCAGCTGTATTCATACAAAATAACATTGAATGGTCAAGTGAACATTTGGATGCGGAGATTTTACTTCCCTGATCTGGGTTATGTATTTTGGCATGCAGAACATAACTGCATAGGGATAATTATGTAGAATAAAGTTTATAGAGAATCTAAGATCAACAAAGACAGGAGTCGGAAGGTTATAATATTCAAGGACTTCGCACATAAAATTTTTACGTTCTTTGTTGAAAAGAGGTTCACGTGCTCATAATAGGTATCGATTTTTTATTTATCATAATAGGTATCTATTTATTATTAGCTGCCGTACAGCTTTGCACGGTAATTTTAGGATAAGCCAACAAGTCATAAACATTTGAATGTAGTATATATACCAATGAGATAAGAGAAAAATCTTCGCTCATTGATCTCGTCTCGAAAGAGAAACAAACGAAAATTGTAAAATTTAAATAATCTTCGTTCTAACTGGCAAACAATTTGAAAATAAAAATTCGGCAGAGCCCGGCCGAGATTCGAACCTGGGCACACAGAGCAACAGCGAGAGCCGTTGCCGTTGTTTAGCGTTAGAAGCCATCAATACAACTTCCAAAAGATACACAGTATCATGTGTAAGCCATGGGAGTAGAGTAATTGTGTAGACAAAAAATCTGTCATTACATAAACACATGCATTGGGAAAGAAACTGCTTGAAGACAGGGTTGTCGAGTGTGTGAAATGTGATATTTATATCATAGGCGTTTTCGCAATAAATACGATATAAGTAAAATATACCAACATACGTCCCTTGAAGCCTTCACACCTAATATGGCCTATGAGTTATTCTAACCAAATAACGAAACGCGTCCCATAGTGGTTGGTGTGTGTGGTGATCTCTGACTTTCCTTTTCCATTGCAAAAAAATCTCCGATCACTGAGCTCGTCTCGAATGAGAAACAAACGAAAATTGTAAAATTAACATGATTTTCGCCCTTACAGGCAAAAAAACTTGAAGATTTAAATGTATTGTTTATCTTTAAGTGATCTTCACTGTCCTTAAGAGTTAATGTGTTTCATCTAATACAGGTAGCTAGCTGACTGGCTGAAATATCCTGAGCATGGAAAGAGGCTACATGTGTTTCGTTTGTTGTCCTTAGGTGTTCAGTCTTGTATAGATTGTAGGATTTTAAGTATGTATTATGTGTTAAGTTTATTTCTAAGCAATAATAAAATGAGTTCATTTCCAACCATCAATCGAAACGTTTAATTTTTTCCCTGTATACTCTGCGATGTGCAGCAGGAGTCCTGCTCAGCTACAATACCATTATTAATCCATTAATGGTTTGATGACCTGTTTCTAGTGGAGCGGGATATCTTTGCCCTACACTCATGAGATCAAGATATGGAGAACGACAATGATATCACCTGAGGCTCTGGTCGGGCGCAAAGGACTAAGTGAGCCTAGAATGGACTGGCTAATCTGGTTTATGAAGGAATATTTCCTGAATTTTTTTAATTTATTCTAAATTTTACGATGTAGGAGATACAATCATTTTAAGTTTTCGCAAATATTTATATATTTGTATGTGAAGGGTCTGCACTGTAGACTCTACACCAATAAGGATCTGCCACCATCTAATCTACTGCAAACTAAATTTACTATACTGCAAAAATTTATTATTTATTATAGTTTATTTAAAACTAAAATTCCACTATCAATATGTCGGCAGACTAGCAAACGTCTTTATAATTAGCATGGATTACGTTTCGCATAATATTTGCATATCAAAAGGCTGTCACCAAAGTCGATCAAAATATAAGCTGACACTTAAGCGTTTTTAATACCAATTAATGTTTAATTAATGTGAATCGCCGCCAATGTCTTAAACCAAAGCAGAGAGTATTCGCAAACTGTGACCGAGAAAGACATTTTTAATGAATATGGGGCGACAAAAGTGGTTCAATCGGTTGATAAACTAATGACGAAAGTTTATGTGTTGCACAAGGTGTTATAATTATAAACTATAGGAAGTTTTGATTCAGCCCGCTTTAAACCTAAAGTTTAAGGTGTGTATGGGGCGAATGTTGGGAATAGACGTTATGCAAATATTGCATTAGTTATAAAAGTTATAACTTTTAAATGTTTATACCCTCTACTCATAGGATGGAAGTATATTAAGGTGGTAATTTGTTTTGTTACACATTGCAATGTATGTTAGCGAGCCTAGACAAAAATTTCATAAAAATTTGGTTTTTAGAGAAAATTTCATAAAAATTTTGTCTGTTAAAAAATTTTTTAAAATGTCATAGAAATTTTATCTGAAGAAAAACTTTTATTGAATTTTGCTCCCATTCAGAAGCTAAGTTAAGGAGATACAAGCATTTTAAGTTATCAATAACATTTTGTAGTGGCCTTACACGCTAATACCAAACACGAAGCAGAGAAAATTTCATTAAATTTTTTTATTCAGGGAAAATTTGGTTTTTAGAGAAAAATTTAGTTGAATTTAAATTTAAATTTATTTAAAGAAAACTTCACTGAAATGTTGTCTTTAATGTAAGTTCAAAAAACAGGAAATTTTCATACAATAATTAAAAACGAAGCATAGAAGCTTCATTTTATCTGTGTATTAAATAAATAATAAAGTTCCCCGCATATAATAGGCTCATAATTAGTCAATAGGCGTTTACCAAAGCTATGATTTAAACAGTTTGGGAAGTTTATACCTTATTACGTTCGTGATTGACATCTAAAATTATACAAGTGTGTGGCAAAATGTGTTAAATTATTTTTTAATAACCTTTAAACCTATGTTAATACTGATACAAGTTTTTTTTTGAATTGCGTTTAAACTTTCCTATTTCCTTTTTCCGTTTGTTTTTATCGATTTTTTTTGCTTAGCCCCAAGCAGGATGTTGCTAAAATATATCTTCAAGTCAACATGGGGTCATTGACTTTTGCTTAGTAGTAGCAACAGGTTTATAGATTAAGAAAAACAAATAAAAGAATTATGAATGTATTTACATTCATATACCTACATTCAAATTTATTCAAAACTTCAAGAAAAAAATTATTGACCACAAACCAGTACTCAGAATGGCAAAGATCATCTCTTTGGCACGGATTTTGTATGCAAATTTTTTGAAGCTGTACCATAAATAACTCTATTGTGTGTGCACAAATTTAAAAGTCTGGAAGATTTTCAATTTATTCACTATCGAAAGCTAAAGTGACAGTGGATTTGAGTCTCTTCTTTCTTAAACAATCCTCTTTGAGTTATGTAAATGAGAAAAACGAGCTGGAGAAAGTCCAGGGACTATCTAAAATAAAACGTCTAACGAACTTATGCAGATATAATGAAATAGGGTTGAATATTTAACCAACATAACTCTTTTGCCAGATAAGTGGCCCATCTGGGTAGATCTACAGATTCCAAGCCAGTCATAATATGTGAATTAGTAAGTAAGTTATTAATAAAATTTCTTACGTTAGTACAAATGCCTAGGAATTCCTTTATTTTTGAAGTCGGGTTTACATTATTGAAAGCCACTTTAATGTCAAGAAATGCCGGCTTTATGTATATTTCCTGACACAGAAAGCTTTCTATGTAGCCAACTAGATCTTGTAGGGAAGTTTCTTTGGACTTGTCTTTGCTATAGGCGTGCTATTGCCGAGAAAGGCTATCTCCAGGAATTTTCGTTCCAAGACATGTTTCTATGAATCTCCCTAGAGTTTTTTGTTATAAGGATTACAAATTAGTAGGACGAAAATCTTTTACTTTCTTCCGGCAGCCGTAGCTGCTTTTGGAATAAAAATTACCATAGTGTCCCTTTAACCCCCTGGTATATATGACATGGTGATAAAAGGAAAGTAAATCTCTCTAAGCCATGAAGCCAGTCTATCGGACACCACTTGAAGTTCGACCGTTGATACATTATCAGATCCTGGCGATTTAAAGCAGTCAAAACTTTTGTTCCCCCAAAGAATTCCGGACTCACACATAATTTTCTCTGCAATCCCTAACGAATCAATACCAGTGATTTCTTGCAGCGACACACTGTTCTTTGGAGATGTTTATACACTGGTAGTTCAAGAGTTTCCATTTTCTGACTTTTTCAACAATTCAAAATATAATATAAATATAAACAAAATAGACTTTGCCTTATTGATGCAAGAGTCAATGTTCAAATTGAAACGTAATCCACCATCCAAAATAACACCAAAATCAGTAAAAGAATCTACGTTATCCAATTTATAAGAACCTATATAATAGTCACCTAGAATAGGTTCAACTCTGAAAAGAGCAAACTTCTTGCACTTCTTAAGATTAAGCGCAGTGCCCTTAACACCGCACCTGTCCACCAGAGAGTGCAGATCGCTCTGCAAGCACAGTGACCGATCTGGAGAACCCAAATTACAAAACATCTTCACATCATCTGCGAACATTAAAATCCTTGAAGACTGAATGACTGATGGAAGATCATTCAAGTAAAGAACGTACAGTAATGGACATAAATGGCTGCCCTGTGGAACACCAGAATAAACAGCTATATCTTTGGAAAGATTATTGTTAAAGTAAATTTTCTGTATACGATCTTGTAAATAAGAAGCTATCCAATTCAAAAGAACAAATGGGAAACCCATCATATCAAGTGTAAACAGTAATGAATCATGCACCACAGTATCGAAAACCTTACTAAAATCAGTGTAAATTGCATCTGTTTGAAATCAGTTTGCAAAACAATCATATGCGTGACACGTCAAAGTCGACCTCCCCTTAATCGTGCTGGTAGGGTGAAATAATTGGTGTGACAAAATGGGATATCCTAGAGAAATCAGCAGTTCAAACAGCTTTGGTATTGTACTTAGTTTCGCATTACCCCTATAATACTCAATAATACATCCGCTACCATTTTTATGTAGAGGAATTACATAACTTGACCTCCAGTAATGAGGAAAATATCCTGAAGATAATGAATCATTGCCTATGGCCGTAAGTGGTCTATGTAACTCGTAGGCCCAAGATTTAAGAATATTTGCCGGTACACCATCCGACCCTGGTGTCTTGGAACTCTTTAATGACTTTAAACCATTCAGCACCTCATCCTCAGTAAGAATAATCCGTTGGAAATAATTCAACCTATTAATGTTAAAAGCATATTTAGAACACGAAGACAATTTGGTATAACTACTTTGGAAAAATTCTGCAAACATATATCTCTGAATCGTCAGACGATTACCTACAACCTCCCGATTTTACTTCTGGAGGGCCTATGGGCCGTAATTCTTATTCGATATGGCGAACTTTCTTGTTATGATCTTCATTTATGAATCTTCAAAGATTCATTCACATGCCTTTTTTGGTTCAGATATCGGATAAGAAGAAAAATTTTTGAACATTTCAAGAAAATCGTTTCATCTTTTTTTGTTGGTCTATAGGGAAAATACAGCCAAGCACATATATAGATTTTTATAAAATAAGACGTTTATCATAATTTTTTTAATTTATTCATCGAGGCCTTAAAGGGATAGACACGTGCTTCAGCACTTTTTTTTAATTTGTTTTCTGTTTTCCTTATATTTTTTTTATTTATTTCTAGTGTAAATATTTAATTTTATTTTTAATTTTGTTAATAAATATGAGAGTTATATTTATACCAATAGTATTCTAGTTATATTTATCTAAAGTTTCTATTTATATAATTTTTTCTTTTTTGAGAGCATTTGTAGGTGTTTAAAGTAGACAAACACGCGCTTCACCATTTTTATTTCTGTCAAAAAATCCACTTTAGTTTTTTAGGTTTTTGATATATAAAAAACACAAATTGTTAGAAATTTCTAAAATAACCGATGAAGGTTCTATTGAATTTTTTTATGTTTGACGTTTTTTACTATACTTTTATTTAATTTTTTTTTTCTTTTTGACATTAAAAGCATTTCACTTAATATTCACTTGGCATAGAATTTCAAAAAATTCCGATTAACAAACATTTCATTGTTTTTTAAATGTGTTATATATCATTTTTCATATAAACTTTTGGTTTTGTTCTTTCCAACAATTCAATTGTCATCTTTTCTTTTTTCATGTTGAACTTTTTCATTTATTTTTTTAATAATAATTGTTTCATAAAAATGTTAAAATGTTTCGCTTGTTTAAGGCTTTTCACTTTGTCGATTTTTGTTTCACTTATCGATTTTTGGTAATTTCACTCTAATATATTTCGATATTGTTTTTCTTTGCAGATCCTTTAGTGTTTATACTGTAAGTATTAATAATGCTCTTCCATTTTTCTTTTTTTTTCTCTCTTAAGTTTTTAAAGTCTATAAACTTATCTTTTTTTTTCAAAGACTTACTAATCGTGTCATTTTGTATTTTTGAAATCTGTTATCGATCCGGGTTGCTCAGATGACACGTATTAATCGAACGAATTCTTACTGGCAAATACGACCGAAGACGCTTCTTGTTTCCTTATATATTGTCATTTGCATATGAAATGTGTCCAATGCCAAAATGGTATTGGAACGAGATTTGTTTTGAAAATCGCCAACAAAGACATTGCGAGCAAGCCAGCCAGCCAGCCAGCGAACAGCGTAAGCTTTCGTTATAATGATGAGCAATTTCCATCACCTGGCTTTTGGCTAATTCTGAGTATAGATGTGTAGCTAGCCAGCATTTTACCACCTTTGCCTTTGCCAGAGTTTCTTCTCTTTTCTTTCTCTCTCGATTGACTTGGCTGACTGTTATTATTACTACTATCATAGACTAAGAGCCGCTTCTAAGCGAGTTATTAGCCACAAAGATACTACATATTAAAAAATAATAAAATTACTAGATCTACTATGTACGAGGGCGGTATGATAATGTCACATGAAATGAAAGGAACAAATTTAAGACTTAAGCAAAAATCGAGATATATTATATTATAATCTTCTGATCTCATGAAATCGGATTTTAGTTTTATATAGCCGCTATATAGACCGATCTTCAGGCCTAAAGTCTTGAGGCAATAAATTGGTAATTTTTCATTTCATTTCATTGAAATTTGGCACAGTGAGTTCTGGTAGACCCCTATCCATTCCTTTCAAATGTGGCCCAGATCGGACCATATTTGGATATAGTTTCCATATAGACCGATCTCCCGATATAGGGTATTGAGCCTATAAAAAGAACCTTTTTCATCCTAAATCTTTTGGGTACTTACCCATCGCTCATCTCTAACAATGACTTCTACCAAGGTCACCAAAATTCAATTAAATTATGGTCTGAATCGCACCATAACTTGATATAGCATCCAATAGCATAACAATTCTTATCCATTATCCTTTGTTTGCCTAAGAAGAGATACCGGGCAAAGAATTCGACAAATGCGATTCGTGGTGGAGGGTATATAAGATTCGACCCGGTCGGACTTAGCACGCTTTTACTTGTTTTTTCTGCGGAAAAGACGTTTCTACTCTCTCCTTTTCTCTCGATGCCTTTCCTTCATTTTGCGCATTGCTACTGATTGCAGGGTTGCTCTGTATGTTGTATTCTTGGTTTCAGTAGCATTTCGCCACTCCACCCAAATACAAATTTCGAGGCATTTTCCTTGGACTGGGCAATGGATTGCCACAGCGCCATTATATCATCAGGACAAGGAGTGCTTGTATGTCTTTATCATCCGTTGTTTTGCAGCTTTCATTGTCCAGCTTTCGGGTAGTGTCAGATCGTACTTTACTCGTACATACTCCAACGGGTGCGAACCTTTGCTGCAACATGATAATGATCCGAATCTATGTTCGCTCCACGGATCGATCGTACATCTAACACGCTGTATGAAAGTCATCCATCTATCACAACGCGATCAATTTGGTTCCTTTATTCTATATTTGGGGCCTCGTGAATTGTTTTATCTTAAAATCAGTTGCTGCTAACTACCATGTTTTCTGCTGCGGCGAAATCTATTTGCCTCAACCCACTATTGGACGTTATCTCGTGGAGGCTTAATTTTGGTCCAAAGATATTTTCCTATCTTCCTTCAATATTTGCATTAAAATCTCCCAGCAAATACAAATTTGCCCATGATTATTCCATTAAGAAAGAGGGGCTGCAAACTTCTCACATATCAATGAGTGCTGTCCGATTCAAATTTTAGCTCAATGATAAGGGGCCTCCTTTTTAAAGCCGAGTCCGTACGTCGTGCCGCAGTGCGAGACCTCTTTGGGGAGAAGGTTTTACATGGCAAAGCACCTCACAAATGTCGCCAGCATTAGAAGGGGATAACCATCGCTGAAAATTGTTTTTGATGTTCTCGCCAGATTTTGAACCCAGTCGTTCCGCGTCATAGGTGGACATGCCAAACCTCTGTGCTACCGTGGTCTTCACCTCTCACATAACTATTTTAATATCGTGGGCGTGTCAGCCGTCATATTCTCTCTCTGGGTACTCATAGAAAATATCCTTGGTTTGCCTGCCCTTGTCTTCCCTCGAGACATGGGCACAAAAAAGGCTAATGTCGAAAATTGTGGCTTTTATGCGAATTGTGGCTAGTCTCTTGTCTCCGGAGTAAAGCTGGAGACAAGGTGTTTCAGTCTCCGACTAACAGACGAATTCGTGCCTCATGTTATGGCAGCTATAGAATAGTTTGTCAGCGTTTGGTGTTGTTGTGATGCCTCCATTGCACTTCCTATAGGTTGGTAAAGTCTGCCTTGTACTTCTCCAATACATCCGCCAGTGTGTATACTGCACCTTCTCTATAAAGTGTCCGGACATTACATTTGTAGATCTGTAGATCATGTCCCTTTTTTATACCCTCCACCATAGGATGGGGGGTATACTAATTTCGTCATTCTGTTTGTAACTACTCGAAATATTCGTCTGAGACCTCATAAAGTATATATATTCTTGATCGTCGCGAAATTTTATGTCGATCTAGCCATGTCCGTCCGTCCGTCCGTCCGTCTGTCTGTCGAAAGCACGCTAACTTCCGAAGGAGTAGAGCTAGCCGCTTGAAATTTTGCACAAATACTTCTTATTAGTGTAGGTCGGTTGGTATTGTAAATGGGCCATGTTTTGATATAGCTGCCATATAAACCGATCTTGGGTCTTGACTTCTTGAGCCTCTAGAGTGCGCAATTCTTATCCGATTGGAATGAAATTTTGCACGACGTGTTTTGTTATGATATCCAACAACTTTGCCAAGTATGGTTTAAATCGGTCCATAACCTGATATAGCTGCCATATAAACCGATCTTGGGTCTTGACTTCTTGAACCTCTAGAAGGCGTTAATCTTATCCGATTTTAATGAAATTTTGCACGACGTATTTTGTTACGATATCCAACAATTGTGCCAAGTATGGTTCAAATCGGTTCATAATCTGGTATAGCTGTCATATAAACCGATCTAGGGTCTTGACTTCTTGAGCCTCTAGAGGGCGCAATTATCGTCCGATTTCACTGAAATTTTGCACGTAGTGTTTTGGTATTACTTTCAACAACTGTGCTAAGTATGATTCAAATCGGTTCATAATCTGGTATAGCTGCCATATAAACCGATCTGGGATCTTGACTTCTTGAACCTCTAGAGGGCACAATTCTCATCCGATTTGGCTGAAATTTTGTACAAGGGCTTCTCTCATGACCTTCAACATACGTATCTAGTATGGTCTGAATCGATCAATAGCTTGAAACAGCTCTTATATAAACCTATCTCCCGATTTTGCTTCTTGAGCCCCTACAAGGCGCAATTATTATCTGAATGAACTGAAATATTACACAATGACTTCTACAATGTCAATCAGCATTCATTTATAGTCCGAATCGGACTATAACTTGATATAGCTCCAATAGGATAACAGTTCTTATTCAATATTCTATGTTTGTCTAAAAAGAGATACCGCGCATAGAACTCGACAAATGCGATTAATGGTGGAGGGTATATAAGATTCGGCCCGGCCGAACTTAGCACGCTCTTACTTGTTTCGTTTCGTTTCTTCTTTTGTTTCTCAGAATAATCCTTATAGTTTTTCGGGTACAGGTTAATGGCCGAGAGTCCTAACCGCATGGGTTATGTGAGATTGCATTCACGTTCGATGCAGCGAACCGCTTGCTTCAAGATTTCATGCTCGCCTCCAGTTGCCTCTATCCTGGGAACAGACGCTTATTTGTAGGTGCCAATAACTCTCCTTTGTCATTTCGAGTATCATTGGCACACAGTATTTAAGTAAGAGTCAGTGCCACCTGATCCCCCACTGGGACTCTCCTTTCGAAAGCGCTAACTGTCCGCGGCCGCATTTGCAGCTACTCCGCAGAAATACGAAGCTTTTCACTATTCGCAACCTGTGGAGTCGCCTGGTAGCTTTCAGCTAAGCTTCCCATGATAACGAAGAACACCACAAAAGTTTGAGTTCAAAGTTTCAGCTCCGTGTGGTGGTCACAGTAATCCCATGTCGACCAGATTTCTACGAAGCGGATATCCTAAATCTCTGGAGAACGGAGAATTCAAAAATCAAAGACAGCCAAAAGACTGTCGCAGATCTCACAACGAGATGGCTGAACAGCTAAACAATTCGGGGTAACAGACGACAGATGGTTACAAATTAGAGATCAATCTAAACAGCGTAAGCTGTTGTTGTTGTAGCCGTTTGTTGTGTTCTATCTATCGTCTGCTTGAATCTATTGATTGTCAAGATCCAGGATCTCTGCGACTAAGATGGGGTGCTTCCAAAGGGATCTGGGTCTGAGTCGAGTGGGTCTGAGTTGAGTGGGTCTGGCTGGGCAATTAAACAGGTGACGTGTATCGTGTGATCCCTGGTCACAATCAGGTCATACATCTTGCACGTCGGCATCAATCCTTGCTCTGTAGGAGGTGACTGCATCTGCCGGAAAGTAATTGAACCAGAATTACTCTGGTTTGACGGGGGAGGTCAATTTCTTCAGGTGCAATGGGAGGCGGTGGTTGTTTAAGGACTACATTCAACCGGTAGATATTTACCGCATCTGCATGAATGTTGCCTAGGCCTGCTTGATATGCCGCTTGATCTAGATTTTCTTTCTTGTAGCGCTGAATCTCACGCTACCTTAAGGCTTCTGGGTGGTGGATATCTATGGATGGTCTCTGCGATAACAGCCCAAAAGGTATTGCTAAGACAGCATGTAGTTATGTCTTCGCACTGGTAAGATCTATGTCTCCTAATGGAGGTGGTCCACATGAGAACTTAGGAGACAGCCCGAGAGCCGTTACCGTTGTCTAGCGTTTGAAGCCATCAATACAACTTCCAGAAGTTGCACAAATGACATGTGTATACCACGGAAGCTATGTAGACGTGTAGAAAATATGTCTATCACTATAAAGAAAACACATGCGGTGAAAGAGAACAGCTAGTGTGAAAGGTGTCAAACTTGTGTTAGTGTCGTGTCGTAGACACGTTTTCGCGGTATATTCGATTGGTACCACCTTCCAATGAATTCACCACATCTAATTTGGTTGAAAAGCCTTCTTACCAAAAACGAAACGCTTCCCGTAGTGGTTGGTGTATTGTGATTTCGGGTTTTCCTTTCCCATTGCAAAAATCTCTGATGAATAAGCTCGTCTCGAAAGAGAAACAACGAAGAATTATGAAATAAATGATCTTCGCCCTAACAGACAAAAAGCTTGAACACTTGAATAGGTCTATCATTTATCTGTTGCCGCCTAGAACATAACTCTCTAATTAGAAAGCCTGCTGTATGATAAAGGTAGCAATTCATGATTTCTGGAGAAGATGTGAGTAT